>NC_133510.1:63675000-63977500 GCF_049354715.1 Callithrix jacchus | reverse complement strand
AGAAAAGAAAAGAAAATGCAAACTGATCTCTACTAACAGAGAGCAGATCAGTGGTTACCTGAAGATGAGGATGGAAGAGGGGAAGATGGATTACAAAGAGGCATGAGAAAATTCTTTTGATTGATAGATTGATATCGTTTGGATGTTTGTCCCCTCCAAATCTCATGTTGAAATGTAATCCTCAGTGTCAGAGGTGGGGTCTGGTGGAAGGTGTTTGGCTCATGAGGTCGCATTCCTCATGATTGGCTCAGTGCCATCCCCTTGGTGATGAGTGAGTTCTCACTCTAGTAGTTCACACAAGATCTCTCCTTCTCCCTCTCCTGTCATGTAATACACTGCTCCCCTTCATCTTCCACCATGATTGTAAGCTCCGAGACCCTCGCCAGAGGCTGAGCAGATGCTGGTGCCGTGCTTCCTGTGCAGCCTGGAGAACTGTGAACCAATTATTTTTTCTTTATAAATTAACCAGCCTTAGGTATTTCTTTTCAGCAATACAAAAGCCTAGCACATAGACATGTTCATTATCTAGGCTGTGGTAATGGTTTCCCAGGTATACACTGTGTCAAAATTCATCTAATTATAGACTGTAAATATGTAAACCTTCTTAGACATATTATACCTCAAAGAAACTGTAGGCTGGCTGTGGTGGCACATGCCTGTAATCCCAGCAGCTTGGGAGACTGAGGCAGGTGGATTGCCTGAGCTGAGGAGTTCAAGACTAACCTCGGCAACATGGTGAAACCCCATCTCTATTAAAATACAAAAAATTAGCCAGGCGTGGCAGTGTGTGCCTACAGTCCCAGCTACTCAGGAGGCTGAGACAGGAGAATCACTTGAACCCAGGAGGCAGAGGTTGCAGTGAGCCGAGATCATGCCACTGCACTCCAGCCTGGTGACAGTAAAACTCCGACTCAAAAAAAAAAAAAAAAAACTTATTTATATAATTTTAGGAAAATTGTAAATAAATAAATAAAAAGGGTATTAGGTTACAAATCAGTGAATAAAATAGGAATCTATGCATCAATAATATGAACACATAAAACCAAATATTGCTGGTGGAAGTGTAAATTAATACAATCACTTTGGAAAGCCATTTGCTATTATCTACTAAATCCAATACACGGTTAAGAAGAGGGGAAAGAGGCCGAGGTGGGTGGATCACGAGGTCAAGAGATCAAGACCATCCTGATCAACATGGTGAAACCCCATCTCTACTAAAAATACAAAAAATTAGCTGAACATGGTGGCGCATGCCTGTAATCCCAGCTACTCAGGAGGCTGAGGCAGGAGAATTGCCTGAACCCAGGAGGCGGAGGTTGCGGTGAGCCAAGATCGTGCCATTGCACTCCAGCCTGGGTAACAAGAGCGAGACTCTGTCTCAAAAAAAAGAAGCAGGGAGAGCAAGGTATACAAGAGTGTATACAATATACTACCGTTTGTGAAAAGAAAAGGGAATATGCATATGCATATATGTACATGGATCTAAACACGTGGTGTGTGTGTTCCCTGCTCATCCACAAGTCATCTCGGGAAGTATTCACACTAAATTGACAATGTGGTATTTAGTGCCTCCAGAGAGGAGATCTGAGTGGTTAGGACACAGGAGTACAAGAGAGAATTTCCCCTGTAATCTCTTTAGTATGTTTTTAATTGTGTACCAAGTGAATGTGCTGCTGCCTTTTCAAAAAAAAAAAAAAGTTGATAATAACATTTTGTAAAAAGAATTTTTCTCAGTTGGGCACAGTGGCACACACCTATAATCCCAGCACTTTGGGACATCAAGGTAGGTGGATCACTTGAGCCCAAGAGTTCAAGACCAACCTGGGCAACAGGGTGGAACCCTGTCTCTACAAAATACAGAGGGAAAAAAATGGCTGGGTGCAGTGGCTCATGCCTGTAATCCCAGCAATTTGAGAGGCCAAGGCAGGCAGATCACGAGGTCAGGATTTCGAGACCAACCTGGCCAACATAGTGAAACCCTGCCTCTACAAAAAATTAGCTGGGTATGGTGGTGGGCGCCTGTAATCCCAGCTACTCAGGAGGCTGAGGCAGGAGAATCGCCTGAACCTGGAAGGTGGAGGTTGCAGTGAGCTGAGATTGCACCATTGCACTCCAGCCCAGGCCACAGTGTGAGACTCCGTTTGTTAAAAAAATAGCTGAGCACCGTGGTGTGCACCTGTAATCCCAGAAACTCAGGAGACTGAGGTGGGAGGATCACTTGAGCCTGGGAAGATTGAGGTTGCAGTGAGCTGAGACTGTGCCACTGCACCCTGTCTCAAAAAAAGAAGGAAGGAAGGAAAGGAGGAAAGCAGGGAGGGAGGGAAGAAGGGAGGGAGGGAGTCTCTAAGGAGTGATTACTCTCTGACCTCACTTCCCCCAATTTCTCCAGCTCACCCAATTCCACACAGAACTAAACTTCTCACCCTTTCCAGGAGAGGGCATGCTGTCTCTGTCCTGTACATCTACTTTTTACTCTGCCAAGAACACCGATTCCTTCCTATGGCCCCTCTGAAGAGCCTGACTTGAGGATGGAGTGAGGCCAGAACATGTCCCATGAGTCAGCTCTGTCCCCAGCATTGCCACTACCCACCCCACAGCGCCCTGCCAGCCCCCATGCACCTGGCCATGAGTCTGATCTGAAACATATCCCCTTACCCCTTCCCATTCCCCTCTGAGATGACTCAGCAACCCCACCCCCCTACAGCTGGGCACAGTGCCCCAGAACTCAGGAACATGGGCACCACCTGTCCCTCCGCCCACATAAAAGTCGTCAAAGAGCCAGTGGGGCTGTGGGGCCTGCACCCTGTGGAGGAATTTCATACACCCACTCAACCCTGGCAAAGATGAAATTGCCAAGTAGGAGACAAGGAGCAAAGTCCCATCACAGTGGGAGGGGACGCCAGTGCCTGCCGAGGCTGAGCAGGGAAAAGGCCAGTGCCCCAGCGGCAGCACCGCTCAGAGCTGGTCAGCCATGGACGTCCTGGTCCCACTCCTGCAGCTGCTGGTGCTGCTTCTCACCCTGCCCCTGCACCTCCTGGCTCTGCTGGGCTGCTGGCAGCCCCTGTGCAAAACCTACTTCCCCTACCTGATGGCCGTGCTGCCCCGCAAGAGCAACCACAAGATGGAGAGCAAGAAACGGGAGCTCTTCAGCCAGATCAAGGGGCTCATGGGGGCCTCCGGGAAAGTGGCCCTGCTGGAGCTGGGCTGTGGCACCGGCGCCAACTTTCAGTTCTACCCAGCGGGCTGCAGGGTCACCTGCCTGGACCCAAATCCCCACTTTGAGAAGTTCCTGACAAAGAGCATGGCTGAGAACAGGCACCTCCAATACGAGCAGTTTGTGGTGGCTCCTGGAGAGGACATGAGGCAGCTGGCTGATGGCTCCATGGATGTGGTGGTCTGCACCCTGGTGCTGTGCTCTGTGCAGAGCCCGAGGAATGTCCTGCAGGAGGTCCAGAGAGTACTGAGGCCGGTGAGCAGCACGGGAAGGGGATGGGTGCGGGGCAGGCAAACGCAGCTCAGCCGCCCCAGGGTTCAGCCCCCAGGATGAGGGGTCTGAAGTAGTAAGTAGCACGGTAGACACCCCATCCACCCTACCTGCTGGTGAATAGGAGACATGACCAGAGCCACGACGAGCACAATAGGGTGTTGTGAAAGCAACAGGAGAAATCACCTACCACTGTGGGACAGGGAGCGGAGTGGGGAGCACACCTAAGGGACTGATGTTTAAATCAAGATCTGTGCTTGGGATGCCGAAGCAGGAGGATGGCTTGAGCCCAGGAGTTCCAGACCAGCCAAGAAAACATAGAGAGACACCATCTCTACAAAAAAATACAAAAACAAGCCAGGCGTAGTGGTGCAAGCCTGTAGTCCTAGCTACTCAGGAGCCTGAGGTGGAAGGATCTCTTGAGCCCAAGTTCAAAGTTACAGTGAGCTATGATTGTGCCACCGCACTCCAGCCTGGGCCACAGAGTGAGACCCTGTCTCAAAAAAAAAAAGAGATCTGAGGGATTAAGCAGAGTGTGGATGGGGCAGGGGAAATGAAAGAATGTTCTAGATAAAGATAGTAGGGGATAGGACTTTATAGCTGGAAAGAAAAATGAAAAAGAAAGATAGTAGGGGAAGTAGAGTAGAATCCATCAGACTGTGGAGAGAACGTTCAGAATGGTTTCCGGGTTTCTAGCACGAACAACTGAGGGGAGAGCCGATAAACGTGCCATTTGCTGAGATGGAAGAAAGTTTTGGACTTACGAAGTTTGTGATCGCCTCGGGAGAGTCTAGTGAGGCAAGGAGCTTGAGCAACCCCAGCTTCAGTCAAGAGCTGGGCCTGAGGTTTCCCTGGGATGTTCACAGTGATGTCCAGGAAGCACTTTGTGTATGCAGCTGGGTCTCTTAAGAGAGGTTGCTGAATGTCTCAGAATACATTGAGCCCAGCTGGGCAAGGTGGCTCACACCTGTAATCCCAGCACTTTGGGAGGCTGAGGTAGGCAGATCTGTTGAGGCCAGGAGTTAGAGACAAGCCTGGCCAACATGATGAAACTCTGTCTCTACTGAAAAATACAAAAATTAGCTGGGCGTGGTGGCTCATGCCTGTAATCCTAGCTCCTTGGGAGGCTGAGGCAGGAGAATCACTTGAACCTGGGAGGTGTAGGTTGCAGTGAGCCAAGATTGTGCCATTGCTCCAGCCTGGGCAATAGACTGAGACTCTGCCTCAAAAAAAAAAAAATACAATGAGCCCTCCACTCCTGTTTCTCAATTTCCCCTTCTGTGTGCCCTCAGCTATTCTGATCAGCCTTTAAAGATCTCCCACCAGTCATCCCCTTCAGTTATGAGGTTCTTTACATGCACTTTGAAGGTGGTAGCAGGGGATACAGGAAAGGTCAGGGACAGCAGCCAGGTGCGGTGGCTCACGCTTGTAATCAACACTTTCGAAGGTCAAGGTGGGCAAATCACAAGGTCAGGAGTTCAAGACCAGCCTGGCCAACATGGTGAAACCCTGTCTCTACTTAAAATACAAAAAAAAAAAAAAAAAATTAGCTGGGAGTGGTGGCGGGTGTCTGTAATCCCAGCTACTTGGGAGACTGAGGCAGGAGAATCGGTTAACCCTGGGAGGCAGAGTTGCAGTGAGCCAAGATTGCGCCACTGCACTCCAGCCTGGGCGACAGAGTGAGACTCCATCTCAACAAAAGAAAAAAAGAAAGAAAAAAAAGGTCAGGGGCATGACAGTTTGCTCCATGAACTCTCAGACCAGCAGCTCCTACTTCACCAGGAACTTTGACCATTTGATCAGGGCGATAGGGGGCAAGGTCTGAACGTAGCCAAGTGACACTAACTCTCTCCTCCCTTCCAGGGAGGTGTGCTATTTTTCTGGGAGCACGTGGCGGAACCACAAGGAAGCTGGGCCCTCATGTGGCAGCAAATTGTGGAGCCCACGTGGAAACACATTGCGGATGGCTGCTGCCTCACCAGAGAGACCTGGAAGGATCTTGAGAAGGCCGGGTTCTCTGAAGTCCAAATGGAACGACAGCCCTCTCTCTTCAAATGGCTACCTGTTGGGCCCCACATCATGGGAAAGGCTGTGAAATAACATTTCCCAAGCCCAAAGGCACTCATTTGCTCCCTCCCCAGCCTCCAGTTACAAGCCACCCACCAACCTATCTATCTTCCACTGAGAGGGACCTAGCAGAGTGAGAGAAGCCATTTCCGTATCACCTCCTAGTCCCTTTCTCCCCAGCCTCTGCCAGGGCAATCTCTAACTTCAGTTCCTCCTTTGACAGTGAAAAAGGTGTACTTCTACCCTGACAACGGGGAGGAAACGCCTGGATCCTTAACTGCAAGTTTCTGGACTGGTCTCCTGACGTTTGCCTACCCGTCGTCTGGGACAGCTCCCTGTTCCTTTCCTTTGTTCCCGTGGCAAAGCTCCCCTTGCTCTCCTCCTGAGGCTACAGAAACTGGTCACAAAAGTCATGGTGTATACATCCCTGCCAAGCCCCCAGACCCTCTCTCCCCTCTACCACCTTCATCCCGAGCTGAGGGCACCAAGGAGAATCAGAGACACTGAGGTTGAGGGAGAAAGAGTCTAAGGAGGCAGAGGTTTTGTTCTCAAATGTTTTTTAATAAATAGATTAAACCACTAGACTGATGTAGCAAAGTAAGGTCAGAGGAGAGGAGAAACTAGAGAGGGAGGAGCCCCTGAGTTAGTGACACAGCCTTCTTCCTGACCCTCTAGGCTAAGGCACTTCTTAGGGAGCCAAGTCCTTGGGGTCCTGTTCTACAGGGTGAATGGGGGAGGGAGGGATTAGGATCCCTTCCCCCAACCTTTGCATCAAGACACCCCTGACCTTCTCACCTTACCCTGTGGCCCTATCCCTGATTTACCTGCCCTCATCTCATAGCACTCTAAGGGGAAGCTGGGTGGAGGAGTTCTTGTGGGTGGGAGAGGTCTGTGCCCCTGAGGAAGCAGATCCTGCCAAATCTTGATGCGACACCAGCAGCCCACTCTACCCTCTTCATCCCAAGGAGCCATCTCTGGGGAAGGGGCGGAGGGGAGCCACAAGCCAGGCTGGGACACAGGAACCTAGGCGGTGCCTGGTCCTGGATGCCCATCGAGGCCCAGCTCGGGGTGCCCGTCAGCAGCCAGGATGGGGTGTGCATCCGGGCCCTCCCGCCGGGGGCTGCCCCAGTTGCTCCTAAGGATAGTGCCCGTCTTCTCCTCCTTGAACTGCTGTCGGTCTTCCCGAGGAATCTTCACTGCATGGTACTGGGGCACGGTGGCCTCGGGGTGCTTCGCCCGTTTGAAGAATCCCATCTGTAAGGACACCAGGCCTGACGGTGAGGAGCCTGAAGAGCTGCGGTCCCTGTAGCAGACGCCTAGCACAGCGCAGCTCCTCGCCCTCATCATCCCTGCTGTGGCAGAAAGGAGACAGACTGAACGGCATCAAATGCAGTGGGCAGCGCCCACAGTGATCCCATCAGTGCTGGGTCCCCAGGTTCTCATTCACAGCAAGACAGAGACCAGGCGGGGGTCCAAGAGACAGGACCAAGGGCATCTGCCTTGGCCCCTGAAAGAGAGGCTTGAGGGTGGAGCATCAGGACCTGACTCAAAATTTCCACCCACTCTAGCTTCTTAAGAGACCCAATAGTGTCCCCCAGAACACAAACGAGATCTGAGGAAGTGGCTTCCTAGACCCTTGCACCTCTGGAATGATGCCTCTCAAGCCTCATAAACAGGCACCCTGTGTACTTATACTGTGGGCAGCATGCCCCTTACAGCACCCCCCTCTTGTCCATCAGTAACCCCAAATCAGGACTATGCTGGCCCCTACACACCAGGCTGGGATCGTACCCCTGGCACACTCACACTCAGAGGCCCAGGACTCCTACATGCTCAGACTGCATAGCAACTCCTTACACATTCATCTCCTCGCACACTCATGCCCATAGAAAAAGCATGCATGGGACCTCCCCACACTCCCACATGCTCACACTCCATGAGCCCACCAACCCTTTGGGCACGCTTCAGGCTGTGTAGACTTACCCTTATATCCGCACCCTTCTAGTAACCTCTCACCTCACATCACTCTCATGCAATCTCATCTTTCACCCTCAACATTCCTCGTCACCTGAATGCTGGGCATTCTCCTTATAGTCACACACATACATACCCACACACAGATATACACATGCACACACACAACAGTTACCCCACAGTCCCTGGACCCCCAACTTCCACAGCTGAAGGCTGCACAGCCAGACAGGCCCGGTGATAGTTGGTGGGAAAAGGTGAGCGCTGGCTGCTCCGATGGAAAAAGCCACACTGGGATGTCAAGGGAGAAGCAGGGCAGAGGAGGCAGAGGATGGGAAGATTGAGGAAGGATGGGAGCCCCCATCTCTGTTCTGTCTCCCTTCCATAGGAGCAGGGAGCAAGCATCCTGGGACCAGTTTTACAGAGGCATCAATCTCCCTTAGACTGGGCAGGTTCCCAACAGCTTAGATGCCACTGCAGACCCTGGTCTACTGATAACTCACACTTGCCAAAGGGTATGCTCAGTCTGTGATTCCTCCCAAGGAGCAGGTACAGGCAGGGGCAGTTCTCCAGAGCCCCAAGGACATGCATGGTTCTGAACACAGCCCCAGATGTGGCAGATGGCTCAGCATATGACCCCTGGTGATGTGTGGGATGCCCTGTACTGATGTGTGCATGTACGTATTTTTATATTGAGCCCTGGATGCCAATGTCATTCTGTACACAGCTCTGTGCGTACAAGAATGCTTCCATGCAGAGCCTGGTGTGTGGAAGCTCTGAGTTCCACCCTAAGGGCTGTTCCCTGGAGGCTGTTCTCCATGCTTGTCAGCCTTCTTAGCCACTGTTACCTTTCCAGTTCTCACTGCCACGTTCTAGTTAAGATAGACCACACTTCTCTGCCTCCGTGACTTTGCCTACCATGGTCCAGCTGGACCCACCCACCTCATCTCCTTACATCCTAACCCTACTACCCCACCCTCCTCTAAGGACTGCTTCCAGTGCCGCCTCCTCTCAAGCTTTCTTCCCTCTAAACTCCCACTGCAGTTTCTCAACTCAACACTTTCTGCCTTGTCCTTGGCTACAGGCTCACCACTACCACCCCACCAGACTACAAAATCCCTGAGAACGAGATTGGCATCTGATTTCTTCTTTTTTCGCTATTTTGGGGTTTTTTGGGAGGGTTTGTTTGTTTTTGGGGTGGGTTGTTTGCTTTGAGATGGAGTCTCTGTCTGTCACCCAGGCTGGAGTGCAATGGTGCCATCTCAACTTACTGCAACTCCCGCTTTCCGGTTCAATCATTTCTCCTGCCTCAGCCTCCCAAGTAACTAGGTCTATAGGCATGTGCCACCATGCCTGGCTAATTTTGTATTTTTAGTAGAGATGAGTTTTCACCATGTTGGCCAGGCTGGTCTCAAACTCCTGACCTCAGGTGATCCACCCGCCTTGGCCTCCGAAAGTGCTAGGATTACAGGCGTGAGCCACCGCAGCCAAGCCTGCATCTGATTTATCTTTGAAACATCCAGGGACTAATAGAGTTCCTGAGACATGCAGGGTAAGTATTCAGTGCAGATTTGCTGAATACATGAGTGGGTAGGTGAGAGAACCACAGTACAAAAGGCTGCCCACCCAACCAGGAAGTCCACTCCCATCAGCCCCACCCTCCCCCAAGTCTCACCTTCCACAGGAGCAGCACCATCAGTGCCAGCACCAGCAGCCCAGCAAGTACAGCCAGGAGGATAACCCACCAGGGCACTCCTTCTGCCACCACAGCCACGGGGTCCAAGTATACCATCACCGGGATCTGGGGAGCAAGGGGCCAATGGAGCAAGAGCTGGAGGGAGCAGGAAAGAAGAGAGTGCTCCCCACCCATCCCCCAGCCCTGCAGCTCACCACTGTGGAGGCATCTCGGAGCATCAGGTTCTTTATGGAGGACTTCACTGTGATATTGGCTCGGACAATCACTTCCAGGGACTTCACAGCTGAGTACTCCTAAAGGAATAGAGAAGGAGACCCTTCTCCTAAATGTCCCATGACTCCCTCTCTTCCCGTTACCTCCTGAAATTATAAATGGAATGGTGCCCAACACAGAGGATGTTTCTGCCTGGTTTCAGTTAAGAGTATGCTGCATTTGGGCTGGGCACAGTGGCTCACACCTGTAATCCCAGCGCTTTGGGAGGGATTGGCACTTCAAGGCAAGTGGACCACTTGAGGTCAGGAGTTTGAGACCAGCCTGGCCAACATGGCAAAACCCCATTTCTATGAAAAATATAAAAATTAGCTGGGTGTGGTGGCAAATGCCTGTAATCCCAGCTACTCGGGAGGCTGAGGCAGAAGAATCTCTTGAACCCAGGAGGCAGATATGAACCCGGGAGGCAGATATTGCAGTGAGCTGAGATCGTGCCACTATACTCCAGTCTGGGGTACAGAGCAAGACTGCCTCAAAAAAAAAAAAGATAAAAAGGATGCTGCATTTGGACAGTGAGGAGGGAGGAGGAGAAGTGAGTCCTAGAGGGGCTTTGAGGGGGAAGAAGAAACACAGACTGGAGCCCGAGTGGTATCCTCACCTCCAGAAAGGTGCTATTCCAGAGACGGCCCCAGACACGCAGCACAGCCGCTCTGTCGAAGCTGTAGAGTGGGCAGCTGAACACCACACAGTTGGCAGTGCCCCGGGCACAGTCCTGGAGATAAGGACAGACGGGGTCTAAGCCGCTCAGCTCCACCCTGCTGAGCCTGCCATCTCTCCCATTTTCCTTACTTGACCTTAAACTCCCCTCCTCCAGGAGGTCTTCTCAGACTAATCTTATGGTCTGAAATAGCTGCCTACCCCAAATCTGAGCTATTTGGCTTTGAAATGCATGGAGCAAGGGCAGCATGAAGGGGAGTCTCTTGACAACACAGGCAGAGTAGCTTCCCAACTGATGCTTATGTTACCTAATGACAGTCCCATTTATTGAGCACCTACTATTGTCAGGTACTTATCTCATTGAAGCTTCTCAATAGTCCTGCAAGGTACACATGATTATCATCTCATTTTTCAAAGGAAGAAACCGAGGAGGCCCAAGGAAGCGAAGCGACCTGCCTCTCAGGTCACGCGCCAGCAAAGCTAGTGAGCAGTGGAGCAAATACTTGAACTCAGGTCCGTATTCGGCAAAGCCACACCCCTGCCCTAAACCCAAACTCCTTGAAGGAGGAGGAGGCTGCCTCAGGAGCTCCTGGGGGGACAGGGGACGCCAGGCTCCATTCTGTCCAGGACTGACCTAAATTCTTTTGGCCCAGTCACCGCCTCATGACCCGCTGGCCTGAAAGTTATGTTATATTCATCACACCACCGTCCAGACACAGAAGAATGGCTTTAACAGTGTCTGAATCCTTTGAGTTACCTTTCATTTTGCCACTTTTGAGCCATTCAAGAATCCTTAGCCAAACTGTCTAAAAGCAAGGCCTTCTGCCTCTTTTGTAAAACAATCAACTTTAGACATTATGTTAAGCAAACTAAGCCAGACTCAGAAAGATAAATACTGCATTATCTCACTTATACGTGGAATCTGGAAGTTGAACTCATAGAAGAAGAGAGTAGAATGGTTGTTACCCAGGGCCAGGGTCAGGGGTGGGTGTGATTGGGGAGATGGAGGAGATGGTGGTCAAAAGGTAAAAAGTTTCAGCTAGAAGGAAGAGAGATCTATTCAGGAGATCTATTGCCCAGCATGGGGACTCTAGTTAATAACAACATATCGGCCGGGCGCAGTGGCTCACGCCTGTAATCCCAGCACTTTGGGAGGCCGAGGCGGGTGAATCACGAGGTCAAGAGATCGAGACCATCCTGGTCAACATGGTGAAACCCTGTCTCTACTAAAAATACAAAAAATTAGCTGGGCATGGTGGCGCGTGCCTGTAGTCCCAGCTACTCGGGAGGCTGAGGCAGGAGAATTGCCTGAACCCAGGAGGCGGAGGTTGCGGTGAGCCGAGATCGCGCCATTGCACTCCAGCCTGGGTAACAAGAGCGAAACTCCGTCTCAAAAAAAAAAAATAACAACATATCACATTCTTGAAAATCACTAAGAGAATAGATTTTAAGTGTTCTTACCACAAAAATAAATATGCAAGGTGATGCATATGTTAATTAGCCCAACAGCCATTCCACAGTATATACATAGTTCAAAATATCATGTTATACATGATACATATAATTTTGTCATTTAAATAAATTTTAACATTAAAACGAGACTCTATTTCAAAGTTCCCATTTAAAAAGAAGGCCTCTCAGAGGAAATCGGTCACATGGAGAAGGGAGGACTATCCCCATGTAACAGAGCAACAGCCATGACACAGGTTCCTACCACCCCTGGCGTTCTTTGGTTAGCCTCATGTCATGTTCCCAGGGAAGCCTCATGTCATGTTCCCAGGGGAGCCTCATGTCATGTTCCCAGGGAAGCTTCATGTCATGTTCCCAGGGAAGACTATATTCCCAGAGGAGCTGAGGGCCCAGGGTGGGACTGCAGCAGCTGCTGACATTCCCCTGCAAAGGGTCTCCTTGGCTCTACCTGGGGTTTACCTCCACCTCCTTACAATCAGACCAAAGACTCTCCTAATCTACGTCCCCACCACATTCTCACTGCCAGCCCCATCCTAGCAGGGAGGGGCACAGAGCAGGTGCAGATCTACTCACCTAAACAACACAACTCTGCGAAACAAGCAGAAAAAGGGAAAGCAGAGCTGCCCAAAAGGGATAGACTTAATGAATCATACACAATTTACTGTCGTCTTAATTATTGGAACTTTTAGAATTTATCGTTTTTGCTGAGCACATGGCTCACACCTGTAATCCGAGCATTTTGGGAGGCGGAGGGAGGAAGATCACTTAAGATTAGGAGTTCGAGACCAACTAGCCTGGCCAACACGGTGAAACCCCGTCTCTACTAAAAACACAAAAATTAACCGGGCGTGGTGGTGCACTCCTGTAGTCCCAGCTACTCAGGAGGCAGAGGTTGCAGTGAGCTGAGATCGTGCCACTGCACTCCAGCCTGGGTGACAGAGTGAGACTCTGTCTCAACAACAACAAAAAATAATTTAGCGTTTTTAATATTGTAAAAATTGAGCATGTGTCCTTATACAAATTGACTTTTTTATCTTATAAGAGTTCAAAGGAACAACAAACAGACCTCACAGTGTGAGGATGGGCTAACCCCATCCCGTCACCTAAACAATATAATGCTTTATATAAACATGCGGTGAATCGACTGCTTGGCTAACTGGCTTCAGGTGGAGTGACCTGCTCTGGAGTGAGCACTTGCAGGGGCTGGGCGGGAAGGGCTCTGCAATGTCAGCAACTGCCTCCCAGGCGCCCCCTCCCATGAGTTGTGATGGGAACCATCTGATCAACTTGCCCCAGGTGTTTGATCATCATCTCAACAGTATCTCAACAGGCTACCCTCCCTGGACACATAGCACCACACCACACACCCCCATTCTGGCTGCACCGAGTCTAGCCTGCCCTCACCAGGGTGATGTTTTTCTTCTTCTCAGCAGAGGACACTGGCCACCAGGACATGCTAGGCTCCTGCTGCTCACCAGGCTCCGGTTGCTCAGGCAGCTCCAGCTCCCGCCGCCTCCTATCCCTGCTGTCCACATCCTGGACATGGAAGGAGCAGGGTGTCCCAGTGAGTGTCCCTCCAATCACAGCAGTCCTGAGATGGAATCTCCTCCCCACCACCTTCCTCCTGGGCCATCACCACACTCACTCCCCTAGCCCCCCACCATGACATCCCTCCCAACATGTAACCCCACCCCCACCTAAGCCTCACCAGGTGGAGGATGTTGGGCCTGGGAGAGCAAAGCCCTTTCTGCCCAGGCCCCTGACCGCCCTCCAGCTCCACCCGCATTGGGTACAGCAGCCACTTCCCATTGGCAATCTCATGGGGCCACATGATGTTGAGG
This sequence comes from Callithrix jacchus, assembly GCF_049354715.1. Classification (NCBI taxonomy): domain Eukaryota; kingdom Metazoa; phylum Chordata; class Mammalia; order Primates; family Cebidae; genus Callithrix; species Callithrix jacchus. The sequence goes on along the minus strand of NC_133510.1, from coordinate 63,964,044 downwards.
AAGGCAGAGCCCAGGGTTTTGAGTGACTGGCCTTGGTTGGAGACCTGTGGGAAAAGGAGAGTATGAGAGGCGGGACCTCACTTGTGTTTTTTTGTTTTGTTTTGTTTTTCAATTTTTGTAGAGACAGGATCTGGCTATGTTGCCCAGGCCAGCCTCTAACTCTTGGGCTCAAACAGTCCTGCCACCTTGGCCTCTTATAGTGCTGTGATTACAGGCATGAGCCACCGTGCCCAGCCAAGAAACTCAGTTTTCAAGGGGATCTTAAATCCACAGAGATGGAAGGAACAAGGGCTGAAAAGAAGGCCCTCTGGAAACAATTTCAACAAAGACTTGGGATCCTAGACCCCACCAGGCACCATTCTCTCCGCCTACCAAATCCAGGAAAACCTGGAAGTGTCCCTGGAAGGTGTGAGGAGAAGCCCCAGCCAAGCAAAGGCAGAGTTCTAGGAAGAGACATTAACCCCAGCCCCATGTTCCCATCCCCCAGCTGAGGCCCACAGCAGAGAAGCTTTCCTGGACTCTCATGGCCTACCAGACCAGCAGGTGAGACAGCCAGATAGAACGACCAGGAAATGGTCAGGTGAGGCCCCAGCAGAAACATCCACCCACAGCCAAGGTCCAGGTGCAGGGCAGAGGCCTCAAACTCGCTGGACCAGCATGCCGCCACACGTAAAACAGCCCCAGCCCTGGGGACACAGCTCAGCCTCTCTGCTGTGCCAAGGGGCCAAGGGCAACCATGGAGGGGCCTCATCCCTGACACTTACCGTGACCTCATACTTGACCTTGCTGCCCACATCCCGCTCAGACTGCATGGCGCTCTCACCCCTTACCACTCCAGAGAAGAAGAGTTGCTGGGGGATGGCCATCCTGACATGGAGAGGTCAGAACAGGGGTGAGAAGGTCTGGGGCCTGGCTGAATAGAGGCAGGGCCCTGGCCAGGGTTTGGAAGTGAAAATGCCCCCTCCCTCCCATGGAGGTGCCTCTTGGGCCAGGCTCACCCTGCAATGGACAGTGGCAGCTCAATGAAGACACGGGCTCGTGCAGAGACTACATGCAGCTCCTGCTCACTGATCCTGGAGAGTGGGCAGGGGCAAGTGTGGACATCAAGCACAGGCACCTCCCAAGGGGTCAGATGAGGCCAAATGACTGCCCCACCTCACCCTCTGGCCCCGCCAGGCTTACGTGGCCAACAGCAGCTTCACCTCCAGTTCTGTGGTCTCAATGCTGATCCCTGAGGTGCTAAAGATGAGGTAGAAGGTGACCTAGGCCAAGAGTGAGAAGAGATTCGAGTCAGTGGTGGCCTACAGGCTTACGGAGGGGCCACTCACACAGGGATAAGGGCAGATATGCCAACCTGGGCACCTCTCTTCATGGGGTTCCCCAGCTCACACTCAACATGGGAGGCATTCTCATTGGATAGGCAGAGTGGCTTCTCCTGGAATGGGAGAGAAGGCGAGGTCAGTTTGGGTGACTGGAGCCCCTCAAGACCCCACCCCATCCTGCCCCATGGTCTCACCGCAGGGTCCAGGGCCCGGACTCCTGAGTAGTGTAGTGAGGCAGGAAGCATGACCAGGAGCTGGGCTTCATGGGCATCATCCCCATCAGCCTGGGGCTGGGCTGGGTCCGATGGCAGGTTGGTAACCATCAGCTCCAGGCCAATGACCGGCTGCCCACTCAGTGCAAACAGGGCTGTTGTTCCGTCTGCATCCCTAGAGAGTCAGACCCCACTCCCACTAAGTTCTGAACACCTCCCCCAACCACTGCCCCTCCCGGCCAGCTCCCCCAGCACCTGCCTTCACTCCCTGAGCCTCTCCTCCCCATCACACTGGTCCAAGCCTCAAGCCTCTGTACACACGACTGGGAGTCAGGGGACCTCCATTCGCATCTCAGTTGCAGCATTATTTTCCTTGGGCAAGTAACTTAACCTCTCTAGGCCTCAGTTCTCCATCTATAAAACGAGACTAATAATTCCTACCTCACAGAGGTCTGAAGACTAACCAATGAGGTGTATGTAGACTGCATATGATTAGTGTACTGTGAAGGATTGCTATTCCTTGCCATGGGAGCCCCCGCACTCCATCACTGACCCTCATCTCAGCCTTTTTATTTTTTTTTTTAAGACGAAGTTTCGTTCTTCTTGCCCAGCTGGAGTGCAATGGCACAATCTTGGCTCACTGCAACCTCTGCCTCCCAGGTTCAAGTGATTTTTCCGCCTTAGCCTCCCAAGTAGCTGGGATTACAGCCATGCACCACCACACCCAGCTAATTTTGATATTTTTAGTAGAGATGGGGTTTTACCATGTTGATCAGACTGGATGTCTTGAACTCTTGGCCTTGGGTGATCCACCCGCCTCGGCCTCCCAAAGTGCTGGGATTACAGACATGAGCCACTGCACCCAGCCCCTCAGCTCAGTCTCCTAAGTCATCGGCAGGTCCTCTTCCACCTTCTGCCCTCTCTGCCGGCTAAGCCCCTCCCTCTGACTGGTCCTCCTGAGGGGGTTTTCTCTCATTCCTTGAACCCTGGCCCACCCACCCCTCTCCCCCGCTCTCTGCCCCCTCACATGGGCAGAGGCTGGAATTCCGTGTCGCTGACCCGGGCACAGAAGCGGGCACGGACCAGCTGCAGATTGCTCTGGCAGATCTTGTCTTCACCACAGCCTTGTTTCAGGAAGTGGATCTGGGGAGAGGCGTTAGATAAGGGGCATTCTTAGGGGGTGAGGCAGGGGGCAAACCTGTCACCATGGCATACGCTGGGTTAGAGTATCACAGCGTTGAACAACCTGTGCTCCACTCTCATATCTGCTGCTTACTAGCTGTGTGATCCTGAGCTACATCCTCTCCTCTGGAGAGGAGTCAAACAATGGCAGCACTGCCATGCCATGGTAGAGACTAGCAGCAAATCAAGAGCTGGCCACACTGCCCCAGCTCACGTGTGTGTAACTGAGGTCCAGATTTAGAACATGAAGAGAAGGCAAGGGCACCACTTCTGGTCCGGCCATAAAAGCCATGCAAGGGGCTTCATGTCCCCCCTTCCAGCTGAATGGGATGAAAGTGACTTCAAGGGCTTCGAGGCCACATTTGAAGATGACAGAATCCTATCAACCTGAACCCCGGACTGACTACATGGAGCAAAGGAGCTCTGTCCCCTTGACTAGGAATACATGGTCATTTGGGCACCTAGAGATATGAGGAATTACCGGAGTAGCAAAGGCGAAGGAGCTCTGTGAGCCATGAATGGGTATAACTGGGGAGGGACCATGATCTTTGCCCTCCCCGCTCCTCCTCCTGGGCCAAACCAGAACCCATGCTCACCTCTGCCCGCTGGGTGCTGGACTGGTGGGCATTGAGGATGGGGGCCACTGGGGGCAGCCCCTGGCCAGGAGCCTGTCGCCGGAGCCGAGGGGTCGGCAGACTGTAGGACAAGGTCACTACAATGGCCCGAAGCTTGTCTTTGATGTTTTCCTAGGAAGAGGAAGGGCCGTTCCTCGCTGGAATAGTCCCCCGGCCTCAGCCCTGCTCAGTGCCCCAGCCACAAGTAGGACCAATTCTGAAACTTGGAAGGAAGCTTAGGGAGATGGAGGAGAGAGTTGGAGAACTGAGCAAGGAGGAGGGAGAAAGACGGGGAGAGAAGAGGGGTAACCCAGGATTCAGGGCTTTGAGGACCAGATGTGATGATAAAAGCTGCCCTCTCCTCTGAAAGGGAGTGCAGAAATGACAGGAGGGGGCAGGCAGCAGGTGAGGAGGAAGTGAGCTCAGAAGACAGGTTTCCCACGTGTCTAGGTCTTAGAGAAAGGCACGTGTGTGCTCAGGAAGAAGCAGCTAAGAGGAGTCACGGAAAAGAGATGGTGCCATGATAATGACCCTGAGAAGCCAAGGGGTCAGTGTCCACCTGGAGCTGGAACATGGCATCTCCACAGACTCGGTCATGCTGGTGCTTTAGCCACACGGTGCCCGAGGCCTGGTGCTTGGGTTCATCTGGGCTACGTCTCAGGAAGATCACACGGGGAACCTGGCCCCGGAGCCTCCGGTCTGTGTCCCCGTCTAACACGTAATCCAGGGCTGCGGTGTATTGGGAGAGAAAGAGCCGCTGAGCCGGAGAGCTGCTCCAGGTGACCCCATCCCCAGGGTGCTCTTCTCTCCACTTTGAAGTGAGCCCCCTCTCCAGGAAACCCAAAAGGGTGAGCCACAGGAGCGGGGCTGCACTCACCCACGGTAGGGTTATAGCTTCTGGGGACTGCAATGTAGCTGAAACAGACCCTTAGGTCCACACTGTGGGGGCAAAGGGTGGCTCCTGAGTCAAACGAGGCTGATGGGCCGAGGCCCCCACCCATGTGTCACAACCTGTCACAGCCCCACCCCAGCCCCAAACTGCCGAGATAAAGGGATCAAGGGGAGGGCAGGAGAACCTGCCAGGGTCCAGGTGCCCCCCCCCGATCCCGCCTCACCAGACCAAGTGGCCACCAGCACAGTTGGGCTGCTCCAGGTCGATGCTTCGAGGAGCAATAGAGACCTCATGGGAGACATGGAGGACAGGTCTGGCCCTGGGATTGGGGAATCAAAGGCACAAGAAACATGAGAACATGAAGCTGGGAAACACTCTTAAGCATCAGATTTGGCCCTGGGGTGGGGGTCAGAGTCACAGGGAGGGGCTCACGGCCTCAGGGAGGGAGAAGGTGCTGAGGGGTTCACCTGAAGAGCACGGCAGAGTCAGCCAGGGAGCCCACCAGCAGGTCAGGGTATTGGTTCCCATCCATATCCAAGTTGCCTGACAGGGAGTAGCCGAAGCTCTTGATGCCCACAGCCTCACCCTCCAGCACCTAGAGAACCGGCTGTCAGCCTCCCCCAATCCCACCTCCCACAGGCCTCTGCCTCCCCTGGTGCCTCTGCTGCCCTGATTCCACCCACACACCCACTCCCTCATCCCAGACTCCCTTCACCTGTGAAGGTTTGGCGACAATGCCCAGGCTGCTCCCATGGTAGATGAAGACTTTCCCATCCCCATCAAAGGGGGCACCCACTGCAATATCTGCAGGGCACAAAGAAAAGGCAGTCACGCTGGCTGGGAGTACAGACAAGGTCCAGGCCTCAACTCTCCCCCAGTCACTCAGGTCTGTTTTCTATTTTATTGGGAGGCTACAAAATCCCAGGCACTCTATAAACATCATCTTCAATCCTCTTGGCCACTCCCCGCAGATATTACTATCGCAAAAAGGTTAGGTAACTTGCCAAGGTCAGAAAGCTGGGAAATGGTAAAGCTCAGACCGAAGCCCAGGGACCCTCTCTCCCTGGGTCCTCAGAAGACCACACCCTGACCTCCGAGGGGCTCCCCCATCCCTCCTCGGGCCCCTCCCTCCCCTGAGCCTTTCCAGTTCCCAGTCACACCTGGAAAGCCATCTTGGTTGAGGTCCCCCAGGACAGCCACGCTGATCCCGAACATGGAGTCAGGGGAGCCACAGAGCCGGAGCGGGGAGATTCCGGTCCAATGGCCCCCCTGGTTCAAGTACACATACACGGCACCCCCCAGCTCTTCTTGGCGCTCAAAGAAGTAGGGGGCACCCACTATCAGGTCTGGCCAGCTATGGAGAGAGGGAAACATTCAGTGTGGGTCCTCCCTGGCCAGAGGAGCCGGCAGGAGGTGCCAAAGGCCACTCAAACCTCCTGGACCCAGCCTCCCTGAGGTGGCACAGCCCTGCACCCACTCACCCATCACTGTTGAGGTCAGCCACAGCCAGCGAGTAGCCGAAGCCAGAGGTCAGGCGCTCCCCAGACAGCACAGCCTCGGGCACCAGGCGACTGGCGCTGTCCTTGCGCAGGATGACCACGGCACCCCTGTGGTTGGCACGGGGAGCCCCAGCCACAAAGCTCAGCTCTTCTGCACGCACCAGACCTTTCCCCGAGTCGATAGAGAAACCTGGGGGAAGGGTGACTTACCCCTGAGTCTTCACCCCAAGCCTCAGAAGCTGGGGTGTGTCACAGCTTCCCTGGCCCCTGCTCCCTCCCCACAGGCTAAGAGCCAAGTCACAGTTCCCCTAGCCCCTGGCCCCTCCCCCAAGTTAAGAGCAGAAAGATAGTTTCCCCCCAAGTCATCAGCACCACAGCTGGATAGCTCTTCCTCCCCACAGGGCCTGGCAGCTCCTCATACCCACCAGGCCCAGAGACAAGCTTGGCACAAAAAGTGCAGTGAGGTCAGCCTCAGGGACCGCGCAGGAGAGAGAAAGGTGATGGCTGAGAAAGCCAGGAGCCCAGGCAGGAGGCTGAGCACAGCGGCCCCACCCTACCCACACCCAGGGAGCTAGAGGAGAGGGCCAGTCTCTCTCCAGCCCCAGTCCCACCCAGTGCACCTCTTTCCCCCCACTGCCTCATCCTGGCAGGGAGGGGAAGTCTTTGCATGGATGAGGGGGAGGCAAAGGGGAGTGAGAGAGAGCCTGCTTCACCCAAACATCTCCCAGGCCTGGTTTCCTCCTCCTCTGCAGAGGGACGCAGATGAGACAATGGTAAGTTACCAACAACACTGGCCCTTTCTTCAGTATGTGCCCACCACCCATCCCTCAGGGAAAGTTCCCTAGAAGGCAGGACTGTCCTTCCCAGGATATCCTCAGCCCTGGCCCTCTCACTCCACCTGGATCTTCTATGGAGACCCCTGGCTCACAGCCCCAGAGGCCATCACCCTTGGGGCCTCCTCTTCTTAGGCCTGGTCACTGGACCCAGCTCTTTTCTGCAATTTGGGCCCAATGTGTGTCTCCCTGCGTGTGTGTTGGGGAAGAGGAGATTTTAAGGCAGCAGAGGTCGAGTTCCCTGGGGAAGGAGGGGAGGCTGGGCCACGACCCTAGAGTCCAGGAGGTGGGAGCTTACAAACCTAAGTAGCTATTCAGGGCCAAGTCTCCGGCTGGTCCTGGGAGCCGGTCAGCAGGGTCCAAAGTTTTATACACCAGCTGGTCAGGGTCTGAGCTATCAATGTTGGTCACAAAAAGCAACCCTGTGGGGGGTGGGGGGAGACACCAGGGAGGGAACATCCAGAGAGGGGGCCACAGAGTAGGGAGACAGAGCCACAGAAAGGCCAGAAAAAGGTGAAAGAAGAAGAAGTAGAGAGAGAAAAGAAACCAGAGAGATCACAGCCAGACAGAAAGACAGACAGGGTGAGAGACAGAAACGGAGACAGAAGGATGGGAGCATGGAGAGGGAGGACAAGAGAGAGGAGCAGAGGATTAGAGTGGCTTTGGGCCGGGAGGGGTCCCTACCAAAGTAGCTGTTGGCAGGGACCGGGATGAGGCGGGGGTCCTGCTGCTTCTCACCCCCCGCCTCGTAGGGCCCGTCGTCCAGGTGTGCCAGGTCCGCTGAGCCCTGTGCACAGAGCTCCACCCTGGCTGTGCCTGCAAGGACAGTCCTGTTAGTGCCAGAGGCAGGGCACAGGGAGCACCCCTCAGGCTGGACGCTGAGTTAGACAGGCACACGGGGAAGCCCCTCCTCTTCTTTCCAGCCCTCTCTCCACCCCCTCCCCTACCCAGGCTTCCTGGGGTCCCCAGTCGTGGCATCACACTCACCGAGTGTCAGCTCAGCCAGCAGCAGCGTGCGGAGACGGGAATGGCAGTGATGAGGTGTGGGCTAGTGTGTTGGAGCATGCGGGCCCAGTGTGCACTTGGGGCTCATGCCAGCATGTTGAGGAACACTTGGCCATGCAAGGGAAAGGTGGTACCCCCCACATTCGCGTGTGCACTAGCTCAATGGGGTGGAAGGCATGGCAGTGCCCTGGGGCCATACAGCAGTGCACACGTGGTCATGCTTGGCCATGTGCTGTCCTCAGCCCTGTCTCTGAGGTGAGAGGAGGTTTTGGTCCCTTCTCCCCTCCCCGAGGAGTGACTCACCCTTCCAATTATAGGTTCCAGGGGCCCCAAAGAGGAGGTAGTGGCTATCAGGGGAGAAGGCGGCAGCTGTGCCCTGCTGGCAGAACCCAAATTGTTCATGGCCTTGGGGTCGCCCCTCACAGAACTTCCATTCCCCACCATCCAACTCATCCCGGATGGCCAGATCCTGGCTTAGCACAAAGCAGCGACCAATCATATCCCGTGTCTCCAGGATCTGGTCCACTCGCTGCCGTGCCTCATATCGGTGTGCACAGGTCTGGGGGAGAAAGGGATGGGGATCGTTTCACTCTGTGGGCCAGGGACCTGCTTGAAGCAGGCTGCCCACATACAGCAGTTTGGCAGATACTGATACGTGTGTGCTCGCACGCACACACACACGCACACACATGCGCGCGCACACACCCCTATGCAGGCACCACTCAAGCACCATTACCCTGCCAGTGTTACGCAGGTCCATGCATAACCCAGCATCCTGTCTGCACCCACTTCTTGCCCTCAAATGGTGATGTCCTCGTTCCACATTCTGCCTGGAGCCAAAAGACACTACTAAGCCACCACATAGGATGTGTGTCTCCCTAGTCATATCACAGTCCTCCAGAATGCCAAGCTTGGCCCTGTCCCCAGACCTTTGTTGTTGTTGTTGTTGTTGTTGTTCGAGACAGAGTGTTGCTCTTGTTGCCCAGGCTGGAGTGCAATGGCACCATCTCAACTCAGCACAACCTCTACCTCCCGAGTTCAAGCGATTCTCCTGCCTCAGCCTTCCGGTAGCTGGGATTACGGGTATGCGCCTCCATACCCAGTTAATTTTTTGTACTTTTAGTAGAGACGAAGTTTCTCCATGTTGGTCAGGCTGGTCTTGAACTCCTGACCTCAGGTGATCTGCCCACCTCAGCCTCTCAAAGTGCTGGAACTACAGGCATGAGCCACCGTGCCCGGCATCCCTGGACCTTTGTGTTATCACCTCATCTACAAAGAATTTCCTTTCCTCTTCACTCTCCAAGTATTACTTTTTTTTTTTTTTTTTTTTTTTTTTTGAGGCAAGGTCTCACTCTGTTACCCAGCCAAGCTGGAGTGTAGTGACACAATCATAGCTCACTGCAGCCTCCAGGGCTCAAGTGATCCTCCCACCTCAGCCTCCTGTGTAGCTGGGATTACAGGCATGCACCACCACGACTGGCTAATTTGTTTTTATCTTTTGTAGAGACGGCATCCCACTGTGTTGCCCAGGCTCGGTATTATCTATTGTTAAAAGCCTGGCTCAAATCCCCCCATCTGCAGAAGTCTTTTCTCTCCACTCCTCCTTTGGACTTTATAGACTGGAGACTAGACCACTCACCTAACATTAACCAGATTCTGCCCCATAGTGACCTGTATTGGTAATTGTGTGTCTATGCAAGTAACTGAAAGATACAGAGAGACACAAAAAAAAAAAAATAGAGAGAGAGAAAGAATGAGAATCCCCATAGCCATTGGGCATGGTCCAGGCTTTCCCCTGTGTTTATACACCCTCTCTGAGTAACTAGTACAATGCCTGATGCTTAAAAGGTTCTCAATAAGAGTTTGACAAATGGAAGGATGGATGAATGGACAGACGTTTACATTTATAAGGACAAGGACCATGTCTCACACCTTTTTATATCTCCCTGGTGTACTTGGAATCATACCATGTTCCTAACTTGTGTTGTCTAAGCACAGCTGTGCATATGCACACACCATAAACACACACACACACACACCATCCTTGCATTCAGTCATGAGTAGTACTCACAACAATCTTGCCCCCAGGTGCCTGGCTCCGAACACTGACTCCCAACCACTGGTTCTCCTTGCTTTCTTTTTGCACATCAGCTGGAGGCAGGACACTGGGAATTAGGGGAGGGAAGAGGAGCCCAATTCCTCTCCTCCCCCATCACACACTTCCCCCAATCCGTTCATGCAGGGCCACACCTCCCTGGTCGATGTCCACTCTGTAGCAGTCGGTCTCCTCCAGGCTCAAGGGACAAGCAAAGAGGCCACCAGTGCGATTCGCCTGCTGCCCAGGAAGAGCCAGGGCCTGGGGAGCACCCACCAGCAGCCTGCAAACGGTGCAAGGGCAGGAACAGGAGTTAGAGGGCAGAACAATCCAACCTCCTTAGAGCTGCCCAGGCCCAACCCCTCAGTACTAAAGAGAGTGTTAAAAGACTAAAGAGAAGGGGCAAATATGTCAGTTTTCACAAACCCTGGCAAGGACAAATTAATATACTTGGTCATCACGTTGCATGTACACACTATCTGGATGAGGGACCAACATGCACAATAGATATATATATACACACACAAGCTAACTCGATAGCCAGTCCTGCTAGTTTGAAAGAACCGCCTGTTCCCAGCACCTGTTCCTGAGTAGGCCTTCCCTACCCCCTCCTTGGCCCCATCCCCAAGCTCTGCCCTGCTCCCCAACCCAGTCCAGTTGAAAACCAGACAGAAATGCCAAGAATGCTGGGAGCAAAAGTAACAGGGGCCCAGACTGGCACCAGAGTGTGGCTCAGGGACCAGTTTCAGAGGCCAGGCAAGAGGCTAGATAAGGACCCCCTTCCCCCTCATCAGGGACCCAGCAAAAACCCCACCTCCAAGAAATTGCCAGCCCAGGATTCAGTCACTCCGGCTGGCATGGAGGTAGGGACAAGTTTCTCATTCTGCCTCCAATTCTACCCCATTCTCTTCTCCACATCCTGAATTCCCTTCCCCAACCTTCCTTCTCCTCCCCACATCCATGATTTCTCCTTCCCTTCCACCCCCCACCCCCACGCAGCCTTCTCTCCTGCCTCCCCCTCGGCCTCTTTCCCAGCTATAACTTTCTTGGCAGGACAATTTTCCATGATCACAGCCAAGGCGGCTTCCCCAGGGAAGCACTGTGCTGGGAATGGAGGCTGCCTGGGTCCCCTGGGGCTGAATCCCCAGGCCAGGAGTGAAGACCGGGTGAAGTGAGATGACTGACACCCAGCTGGCTCCACGGGTCCTCTCTTTGCAGAAGGAGAGACTCAGAAGCGGCAGCGGGACAAACCTCAAGGCCTCTCTCCCACACTCTTCTCCTCCATCTCCCTTCCTGGGAGGGCAAGGCCCAAAACCGTGTTGGGCAATATTACAGACAGGCATCTGTGGGGCACTGTGCCAGGTCTGATGGGGAGGAGGGGGAGGCCAGAGAACCATTCTTCCTTCCCACAACTCCTCCTCATCTCTTAGCAGCTGTCATCCCTTGTCAGAGCCACTGTCAAGACAGAGAAGGGGCATAGGGAGTAGTAGAGAAGGGCATTCAACTACTTATTGAGAGTCTGTCACATGCCAAGTCCTGTGTCAGGCGCTGATGGAACAAAAGAATCATATTTGTTCAGCACCTACTGTGAGGTCAGGTCCGAGGCTAGACACCAGGGATATGAGAAACTCACATTCGTCACTGTCCACATATGTGCCAAGCACCAGGATAGGCAAGTCACATGCATTATGTTATTTAATCTCCACAACAGTCCTATGAGATAAGGATTCTTTTCTTGTCTTTCAGATGAGGAAACTCACTCAAAAACATTAAGCAGTGATGCTGAAATTCAAATCCACATCAGCCTAACTCCAACACTTTGTCACTCCGCCCAATGACTGACCTGTCTCTAGAACACTGAGACCACCCCAGAAAAGGAAGAAGAAAGAGGGGAGATGTGGGTAGCCTGGGCAGAAAAGGGAATGAAGTAATACAGCCCTGTGCAAATAAATGGCAACTTCAGGCAAGTCAGCAGTGCCCCCAACCTCCAAACACAGAGGTGGCCATGTCTCTGAGGATCAGGCTGTCTTTTCATCTTTGTGCTTGCCCCAATGGGAGTGTCAGGATGTGTGTACTGAACACACAGATTTTGTGGACTCATAGAGATACCCAGTGTCACAGCTGGTCAGTGCATAGCTAAGCACCCAGAGAAGCTAACTTTGTTCTATGCACACATCTCCTCTGGAGGCCAGAAGTAGGGAGGAGAGGAAGGTCTCATATGGAAGAAAGAAGCTGAGTGCACAGATATGCCCAGTCCACTCTCGGTGGAGAAGAAACCAGCTGATCCCTAGTGGAACAAGAGCATCCACCCACAGCCTCTCTAGTTCCTCCACCTCCAGTCCAGCCACACACACACTCCTTCCTGGCTGCATGCCATGAGCCCTAGCCACCCCAGGCTTCTGGACAGCCACAGTGCAGCCACTGAAGAGAGAAAAATATATATATTGGCATCTGGGGGCAGAGGGACCCCCTGGGAGCTTAGATAAGTGAAAACAAAGGAGTAGCCCATGACCACTGCACTTCTCGATTCTCCACACACTCCAGGGCCCCAGCCCAAGTCCAGCCCCTCTTTAGCCCCTCTCAATCTGGGTGGCCCTCTGGGGAGGATGCTTGGCCTGGAAGGCTGGCTCAGCCAGGAAGGCCCTCTAGCCAAGCGTTTGGATCCAGGATCTCTGTAAGGCGCTCTGTGAATCACAATACAAGAATAGCAGTACTACTAACACTTTCACGGCACTCACTGTGGGCTATGCACTATTCTAAGCATTTTACATACATTAAGAACTCTTAATCCACACAACCCTATGTAGTCATACTACTGTTTATATCCATTTTACAATTGAAGGAAATAAATGAGGCTGGAACCACACAGCAAAGGTTACACCGCAAAGTCACATCCCAAAGCAAGACTGAAAGCCATCAAAGCAGACCAGAAGTTCTTTTCATCAGTGAGTGCTAAGGCAGGTGACCTGCAACTCAAAAGCTAGGCACTAAGCAGGTGCCTGGCCTCTCACATGCCCCCTGGCAGCAGAGCACCCCCTGCTGGAGCAAAAGCAGAGCGAGACAGTCACGCCCTCTGGGAATACCCCCAGCTTGGCTCTGGGAGACAGAATCAGGGGCCACCTGCAGAGAGGAGGGGGGAAACGACAAGAGACCAAGCTATTAAAAATAACACAGAATTTGCCTGGAAATAGCTTAGGGAGTTCAGCATGTCCTAAAAAGGCCTCCAGTCCTGGAACTCTGGCAGATGGGGGAAGAAGGGAGGGAAGGAGCAAATGTGAATGATGAAGCAGATGGCAAACAGGAGAGGAGGTGAAGTCTGTTGCTTTCTACCTCTCCCGATGTTTTGGGGACCACCAACCTTGCCACCAGATGATAGGGATAATGGAAGAAGAAAGATTAGAGCTAGGCCCCCACTCCCTGAGCAAGTGAGGAGAAATGAGCTCTTGTCCCTGCCCCCTGCCCCCAGACCAATAGTAGGGGAGAAGACAGTCCCAGTGGACAGCATTGATCCCAGTAATGGGATCAATGGCTTAGGCACCGGCTGAAGAGAAAAAAGCCCCCTAGCAGGAGCCGGTGAGAAGCTTTCTTCACCTCTGGCCTCTTCTTTTACAGTCAGACATGTAGCAAGAGCCAAGGATGCAGGCAGCACGACCAGCCACAGGACCCACACAAAAGTATATCCATCTCCCATGGGTCCTAAACTGATTAGAAAGAATTAGAATTGCCCTCCACCCCTTACTCCTCCTGGCATTTCCCTACTGCGAGATTCCTGGAGTTGGAAATTTCCTCAGGAGGAGGAAGGGGAGCAGCCTGGCCAGCATCCTTCCTGGCTCTCTCTCGCTGCTGCTGCTGCTGCTGCTGCTGCTGCTGCTGCTGCTGCTGCTGCTGCTACTATTACCAGTAGTTTTGGAGGCTCAGTTTTCTGCCACTCTGTCACCAAGCCACCTACTGCAGGCTGCCAGACCTGCAGACCCTCTCCCAATCTTCCCGTGGTCCTAAGCCACTGAAGTGGCAGTTCTCTCCTGACCTGCCAGTGCCCTGCTGCCCTCATTCCATCCATGGCAATGCTCTGGCAGGTAGTTATTTCTGGAGTCTGCCCTGCATCCCTCTCATGGCACCCTCAACCTCTGTGCCCTTTCCATCTCCTCCCGTTCTAAGCAGAGACAGTCTCTCTTCCTTGGGGAATTCAGCCTTTGGAAGAAGCAGGGGAGCCGCAGGCCCTGGGACTGGATCAAGGACGCAAGTTGGGGGAAAAGGCCCAGAAGATTGTTTGCTGCCAAGACAAGAACCTTGCTCATCCCTAAAGCAAAATGTTGGGTCTCAGGGCCGGAGAGTGCAGCTTCAGACCCAAGGCAAATGAGGCAAGGCTCCAGGTTGGGGTGTGAGATGTCGGTGGGCAGTCTAGGTGTTGGTGGAGCTGGAAAACAGAGAAATGTGGTGGCCCGCAGAGCGGAGAGGGGGTCGATCTGTGGCTCGGACGTGGGGACTCTGGGCGGGTGCAGTGACTTACCAGCTCTGGGGTCGGGGCTGCAACTGCCGGTGCAGGGCCACAGAGAAGCCGAAGAGGCTGCCTGGCTCGCCCTCCTTGCGCAAGGCACCCATCACGTCCAGATTGAAGGCGACAGCCCGTGAGAAGAGCAGTTCGACGAGCAGGGAGCCAAAAAAGTAGCAAATCCAGGAGGCCCCCCAAGGGTCGCGGCTCCGAGCCCCGGCCATGGCACGATCCCCGCGCGCGCTCCCAGCGATTGCAAGGGAACTCGCGCGCGCCCCAAGCCCCAGGTCCCCCCAGGCGCGTCTCTGGTCTCCGAAGTCTCGTTGGTCTTTCTGAGGTCTCCCAGTCGTTCGCCCCGCCAGCCCTCCCTCCCGCGGTCCGCCGCCCCAACACCCGCTAGGGCAGCTACAGCAGCCGCAGCTCGGGCGTCCACTCCGGCTCCCGCCTTCTCTCCCGGGGGCACCGCCCAGGCCCCTCCCCCGGCCCCGCCCCTCTCTCCCGCGGCAGGTGGAGACCCAAGCGCGTCGCCTAGAGGATGCCCAGGCTGGTGTCTGGGGTGGAAACTGGCCTTGCTGACCCCACCACCACCACGCCCCCCAAGGCCAGCACCGTCTCCGGCTCCGCCCCCACAGGGTGCTCTCCTCTTCTTCTCCCCCAACTCCATCCCCAGCCTGGGAGTGGTGGAGGCGGCGCCCAGGAATGCGGAGAGAGAAGTACCGATAGAAAGAGGGAGGCCGAAAGAGAAGGAGAGGAAGAGATGAGAAGTGGGAAGACGCTAAAAGACAACCTGGGAAAAGAGATTTGCAGATAGAAAGGAAATGAAAGAGGAGCGGTCCCGGGCCTGGGCCCGGTGTGGCTCTCCGTGCTCCCGGTTCCCCCTGGTCACGTAGAGCACTCTTTCTGCTGTTGGGATCAGACCTCTGCCCTCCCCCATCCTATCCCATACCCCGCCCCCAGCCTGGCAACCACCACAGCAGTGCTAGCCACAGCGTCAGGATTCAAAGGAACAAAAAAAGACAGAGGCAGGAAGAGTGAGAAAAACTCGGGAGATATGGGGAGCAAATGGAGAAATGGAAAAAGGAAAGGAATGGAGAGGAAGAAAGACGGGCAAGAGGTTGGTTGACAAGGGATGGAATTAAGGGAGAAAAGAAAACGACTGGGGACGATTACAGGAAGAGGAAATTAAGCAGTGGGGAGCGGAGTGGGTGTCAAAGAAGGCAAAGATGAAAGAGACTGGACCCGAGAGGCAGAGGGATGTAAAGGGTGTCCCCAGCTACTAGACCCTTCTCAGGACTGCACATTTCCTATCCGTGAAACGGGAGGAGATGGAAGGGGGCAGAGTCCTGGGCTGGCTTAGCAGGAGCTGGGTGGAGCTGAGACGGGATCTCCACAGGGACCCAATAGCTGTCCCTCTTCCTCTCTCTTTCCCTCAGGCTGGGACAGAAGCAGCGGGGTGGGAGGACACTTTCCAACTCTCTGCTATTTATAACTCTGATACAGAAATGGGGCCAGGAGGAGAGACAGGAAATAAATTGGCATAATGGGAACCTTGCTTGCTCCCACTTCCCCTTCCTACACCTCCTGCTTACTGGTGTTGGTCTTGTGAATATACATCTGTCCATCTTCTCTTCTTTCTCTCACCATCTTGTTTTGTCTCATCCCAAATTCTATGTTGTCATCGTTCTTGTCTCTGTCACACTTGGAATCTTTCTCAGAGTATTTCTCAATGTTTCTAATGTTGTCTCTGCCCTTCAAACACTATCATATTCTTATGATTCTCTCTTCTCCTTCCCTTTCTTAAAAGTTCCAGTGTGTACCTATCGCATTCCTCTTCCCATGTTCTCTTCGTCTCTCCTACTTCATTGTTCAGGATTATACTTACTTGAAAAAAAAAAAAAGTAGGTTCTCACTCTGCTGGCCCTGGGATAGTGTTTGCCTTGGGTAAGTTAACAGACATTTGGAAGTCTGGCCCTCCGTTGTCCTTTTTTTATTTAATTATTTTATTTATTTTTTTTTTTTAATAGAGATGGGGTTTCACCATGTTGGTCAGGCTGGTCTCAAACTCCTGACCTCATGATCCGCCCACCTTAGCCTCCCATAGTGCTGAGATTACAGGCGTGAGCCACCGGTTCTGTTTTCCAATATTACACATGTGGAGATCCCCTCCAAAGCACTAGAGCATCTCTAAACAGGTACTATAAGGAAATACATGTGCCGTCAGCAGGGCTGGCATGAGGATTCTACTTTCACCCTGCGCTCCCCATCCCTTTTATATCTCAGAGCCCCAGACAGTAGAGAAGAACTCATATGGGAATGCAGAATAGCAAAATCAGGATAGAACTGGGATAGAAATGGGACTACTGCCTCCACCCTAGCTCCAAATGCCTTTAGAGCCCAAGCTGCCTCCTTTTGTCACCTGCAGCTTCTGTCTGCCTCCATTCCCACTTGGCTGGCTTCTGTGATCCAGGACTGAAATCAGATGCCAAAAATCTGCTTCTGACCTCCTCTGCCCAAATATTTGAGAAGTCACCTCACCACCACAGGAGGAAGGATCAGGAAAGAAGAGAGAGAGAGGGCACCCAAAATTAGCCCAGCTATAAATAGAGGGGCAAGGGAGGGAGGGGAACACACCAGAGCACACTAGACCAGCCTAGTAAATTTAGACGTGGAGATTTCCCTCAAGGAGAAATGAGACTAGAATGTTGGGGTAGAAGACAATATTGTAGGTAAAGAGAGAAATGAAGAAACTAGAGGGCCGGGCATGGTGGCTCACACCTGTAATCCCAGTGCTTTGGGAGGCCAAGGCAAGCAAATCACCTGAGGTCAGGAGTTCAAGACCAGCCTGACCAACATGGTGAAACACCGTCTCTACTAAAAATACAAAAATTAGCCAGGTGTGGTGGCAGGTGACTGTATTCCCAGCTACTCCGGAGGCTGAGTCACAAGAATCACTTGAACTCAGGAGGCAGAGGTTGCAGTGAGCTGAGATGGCACCACTGCACTCCAGCCTGGGCAACCAAGTGAGACTCCATCTCAAAAAAAAAAAAAGTACTGTACCAATATTAACTTTTTAGTAGTTTTGGTTTTGTGCTGCAGTTACATAAGATGTCACTATTGGGGGAAACTGGGTGAAGGATACACAAGACTTCCTGTGCTGTTTTTGCATCTTCCTCTGATCTGTAATTATTTCAAAATAATTTCCAAGCCAGAAGTGGTGGCTCACACCTGTAATCCAAGCACTTCAGGAGGGAGGCAGGCAGATTACTTGAAGTCAGGAGTTTGAGACCAGCACGGCCAATATGACAAAAACCCATCTCTACTAAAAATACAAAAATCAGCCAGGCATGGTGATACATGCCTGTAATCCCAGCTACTCAGGAGGCCGAGGCAAGAGAATTGCTTAAACCCAGGAGGTGGAGGTTGTAGTGAGCCGAGATGGCACCACTGCACTCCAGCCTGGGGAACAGAGACTCTGTCTCAAAAAAAAAAAAAAAAAAAGTGAAAACTTTTGTGCTTCTAAGGATACCATCAACAAAGTAAAATGATAATCCACGGAATAGATTATCTGCCTCACTCCACAGAATAGATTAATCCAGTGCACTCCAGCCTGGGCAACAGAGTGAGACTCTGTCTCAAAAAAAAAAAAAAAAAAAACAAAGAAAAGAAAAAGAAACATGGATAGCATGACTGAGAAACTGAATTTTTAAAACACATTAAATTTCATTTAAACATAAACGGTTAGGCCAGGCACGGTGGCTTACACCGTAATCCCACCACTTTGGGAGGCTGAGGCAGGCAGACCATGAGGTCAGGAGTTCGAGACCAGACTGACCAACGTGGTGAAACTCCATCTCCATTAAAAATACAAAAATTACCCAGGCATAGTGGCCCGAGCCTGTAGTCCCAACTACTCGGGAGACTGAGGTAGAAGAATCACTTGAACTAAGGAGGTGGAGGTTGCAGTGAGCCGAGATCACACCACTGTACTCCAGCCTGGGCGACAGAGTGAAACCCTGTCTCAATAAATTAATAAATAATAAAAGATTAATACTTTTTACAAAAATCTCCAAAATTTTAAAAGTTGAGAAATGTCCAGCTCCAGCCAAGATCTTTGCCCTTTTAGCTCTTGTATGAGTGGAAGCTGAGGCTTTCTCCTGCTCCTTCCCTTTTTAACAACTTCTTCCCCTCCATTTGAGATCACTCTTTTTCAGCTCCCTCAAATCATACTTTTTGCAGTTGTCTCTAGTTTACAAGCAAACCCTTCCAGAACACACACTTCAGGGCTAACTTCTCCCTCCACCTCATCTGGCAACAGAGGCTTGAAGCTCATGTCCCAGGGTCAGGTTTTCCTTCCCGGCACCCACGTGAGGACTTGTTCACTCCACTCTCCTCTCCAGCACTGGAATCCTTCTCCCTGCCTCTGAATTCTGGTTGTAGTCAAAGCTTGAACTATGGGAGTGGCTGGGAGAGAAAGAACACAAATGTGATTGAGGGAATTCAGTGGAGAAACAGCTTGCCCGCTCTGGTCTTTGAGGATCCAAAAGAAACCCTTACGCTTGAGAAGGACTGGGAGGTCACTTACCAAAGGGAGCCATTTAGACTGTCTTGAGGGCCCCTTTTCTTTGAGCACTGGCTTTTGGCCAACATTTGGAACTTGGCCACACCACCAGCAACCCCCTCTCTTGAAGCCCAGCCAGATTTCCCAGTATGTGAAGCCTTCTTTACTCACTCTGTGTCCTCCCTCAGTCCTCACCGAACCCCTAACAACTCATCAGCTTCCAGTCCTGTTTGGCCCAGCCAGTCAGTTTGGAGCTTGCTAATTAAAGCTAACTCTGAAAGAGACCTCAAAAGAAGAGGGAAATCAGTGGAGAAAGGAGTATGGAGTTGCATTTATTCAGTCTAAGGGAAAATAATCTGGGTAGGAAATTGTAAGGACAGGTGAACAGAAAGAGACTTGAAATTTCAAGGGTCATTCTCCAGACAGATATGTAGGCGACTTGCGTCCATCTCTACCAAGGACAAGTGAAGTTGAGCTTCAACCGCAGCAGAAACTAAGGTTAGACAGTGAAAAATAAAGGCCCAGAAAAAGAACAGATGGAGGATAACCCTAGAGAGATCAGTTGGGGATGCTAGATTACAGATACCCCATGTCCTCTGCTCAGCTCTAGGGCAAAGGAACAGCCAGTGTATGGGAGAGGAGGATAAGGCTAATCTCTGCAGAATCCTGGCAGTCTCTATACTGATTGTGAAAATGTCAGGCAGTTGTGCCAAGAAGGGTGAGGGTAATACAGGACAGGTCTGACACTCTCCCTCAGTCGGCCTAATCTTAACATTTAGAACTAACCCTTGAGACCCCCAACACCAACCTCCCTCATTAGCCCTCACCCTCTGTTTCACTTATCCCATGTCACCATTCTCTTGACACTTCCAACCCATGTCCTTCTCCCCAGGCCTCACAGCTCTGGAGGTGAGGCACCAGGCATTTCCATTCTGCCTCTGTTTTGCTTGGTCACTGCAGTTGGAAGCTGGAGCCAGAGATGGGGGAGGACTGGGCCAGGCTGCCCTGTGATGCTTTCACTCTTCCCGCTTCTATTGATCAGCCCTTCTCTGGAGCAGAGCCTCTTCCCAAACACTCCTCCCCTGCCAGGATTCCCTACAGCTCATGCCCAGCAAGCTAGAGGGGCATAATGATTAGAGACACAAACATTCCCAGAAAAGTGCTGTGGGTCTACCCTCCTGGGGTCTCAGCTGTGGTTTATGCAGTATACAGTGGTAAGACTCAGGCTCTGGCGTCAGATAGCCTGGGTTTGTATCCTAGCTCTACCACTAATGAACTCTATTACTTAACTGCCTCAGATTCTTCATCTACAAATTTGGGATACTAATAATAATACTTCACAGAACTGTTCTAGGGATTAAATGAACTAATACATGTAAAGTGCTTGACCTATGATGAGTACTCAGGAAATGTTTAAAAAGGTACAGTACGCATATAATTTAGACACATACATACAAACAGAATTTTTATTTTGGCACTTAATGTTTTGCTTTATGCTGACACTTAAGCATTTCATGTGTTTCTCCGCATTAATCCTTTGACAGCCGCACACCTCCCAGGATTTGAAATGCTATTCTGCAAATAGCTGAATGAATCATTGATCAGTAATTCTCAAATCTTACTCAGAAAATTCAAGAATGCTTTCTTCTAACTCAGTCAGCACCCATTTCTCCTCCCCCTGCAAGTACATATAATGAAGTCAACTTCAACTATGCCAGTGAATCACAAAATTAGAGAATGCCAAAGTTGGAAATAGTTTTAGATACTGTTTAGTCCAGTGCTTCTCAACCCTGCACACACATTAGAGTCACCAGAACAGCTTTTAAAATATACTGATGTTTGGTCTCCACCCCTTAGATTCTATTTCATTAGTCTGGAATTAAGGCATTTTTATAAGCTTTTTTTATAAGTGATTTTTGTGATTCTAATGTTTAGATTCTAATGCTAAGCCAGGGTTGAGAACCACTGATTTAATCCAATCCCTTCTCCTCGTTTTACAAAAGAGAAAACTAGAATCTAGAGTGGTGAGCAACTTGCCCAAAGTCACCCAACATGTTAGTGCAAGGCGCACCGAGAGACACTGTACCAATGGCAAGAATATGTTGATGATGTTTATAATTGTTCTCGTTGGAGTTCCTCCCGGAAGCTTTCTTTTTAGTTCACAGAGGCCTTATATAAATTACTTTTTACTTTGGCACAGCACTTGTGCTTCTGCTAAGACTGAAATGGGTTCGCATTCCTGACCACAAAAGGACAGAGATGAAATTGTACATTCACACAGCCCGCCAAGTTAGCCAAGCTCCCTAGGAGGCCGCCTGAAGCGCCTAAAAATGCTTCTCTGCAATTATCACCCAGAGCTGAAACTTCGGTGGGGTAGTGAGAAGAAAGAGGGTTGGAAGAGAGAGGAAAGCATTCTCTCCTTGAGGGAAGGAACTGGGAATCAACTGAGAACCAGCTAGCACTGCCAGGAGGTAAGGAGAGTGAAGGAAAAGAATGTAAATGAGTCCAGGGAGCTTCTGCTCCCTCAGCAACCAAACGGTGACAGACGGCGTAGCACCACCAGCCCTCGAAGCCTGAGATCCAAAGGCAATGTTAAAAACTGGCTTGGCAATATGGGTATCACAAAATGCTTCTTCCAACACTCACCAAAAAGTAAAGGGTTCACCCGCCCTCCCCCACCCTCTACCTCCCCTCCTCGCCAAGATTTTCACCCAACGTCTCAAAAGAGGGCGGGTCCCAGCCTCACGTGACACTGCGGTCACGTGACATGGCCCCGGGGAGTCGAGGTGCGCGTTCCAGCTTCCGGAGCCGGAAGGGGGCTGGTGTCCCCAGCCCCCAGGCCGACGCTACCATGCTGTCCCGCCTGCTGAAAGAACACCAGGCCAAACAGAATGAACGCAAGGAGCTGCAGGGTGAGCCGAATATCCCTGTTTTCTCTCCGGCCGCGGCCTAGCTTCAGCCCGAGCCTGGATCTCGAGTGACTACCCATACCCAGGGAAGGACGCCGGCTAGCGGTCAACGGGCACAGGGGAATGGGGATTTCAGGGCGGCTTTTTTTGAAACTCCTTTCCCTTGCCAGCTGGCTCTGGTCGCTGGGACAGCACGCCTGTTCCCTCAGCAACGCCCCCAACACCCGTTTCGGCCGCAGCTTAGCCCCGCCCCTGCCCCGGAGCGCCCTGCCTGTGGCCCAGGGAGCCTGTCGTCCTGGCTGTGCCAGCCAGCGCCTCTGGAGGGAGGAGGGTGTGGGAAACCCCCAGAGATGGGATTCTTGGAGTCTTGAAACCACCGGAACCGAGGTGGGGCACTTGTTTCCTGAGCCCCGACTGGGAATCTCGGAGTTACCGATTCTTCGGCCAAGATAGTGGAGAAAGAGTGCCTGGGAGTCAGGAGTCCTGGGCGCTGCCACTGACTTGCTGGTGTCCCCGAGTGAGTCCTTTTCCCTCCCAGGGTACCAGTTTCCTCACCTCGAAAATGAAAGAGGTTGCTCTATGTTTTGCAAGGTCCTTTTCAGCTCTGGCATTCAGAGATTAGTTAAGAAATTTCGGCAACTAGCGGAAGAGTCAGAACAGGTAGGGAACCTTTAACACTATCCCTCAAAAAACCAGGTCTCCCCTCCAATTCCTTTTCTCCCTCTCCTCAGAGAAGAGGAGGCGAGAAGCTATCACTGCAGCGACCTGCCTGACAGAAGCTTTGGTGGATCACCTCAATGTGGGGTATGAACCTCTTCTCATCAACGCCAGTTTCCTCCTTCCCCACCCCGCCCAAGTTTAGGCACTGGCAAGGTCTGTCCCTCAGGCCGCTGTCGAAGGGATGGGATGGTGCACTCATTCCCCTATCCTATCCCGCCCCTCCCAGCTCTTTGTAGAGAAACTTGAGCCAACTCTGAGCCCTAGCACTGGGCAAGGGAGGAACAGCTGCAGTGGTTAGAGAAGCAGGCAGATTTCCCCTTCCCACATTAACTTCCCTGGCATTTTCAACTTGATGCCATCTGCCCACCTCCCTTCACCCTTCCAAGTCCAGCTGTCACTTCAGCAGGAGGGAGAGCACCCTCCTTCACCACAGCTTATCACCCTCTCCTTCTCTGCCTCCCCCCCCTCTGGAAGGCCTGGGGAGCAGCTGGCAGGAAAGAGATGGCACAGCTGGTGGTGGTGAGAGTAGAACCTGTGGCAGAACCAAGCTGTCTCTTACCTTCCTGCTGGGTCTCTAGGGGCTACACCCTGCCCCAGCCCTAAATGAAAATGCCAGTAACAGCCAAAGACTTGGGAAAGAGCAAAGAATATTATCTCTTGACCCCGAGTGAGCCAGAAGTGTGCGGAGATGATTTGCTAGTCTGCCTGTTGGAAGAAAGGCAGGATGGTGCCTTCCACCCCATGTCAAATAGAACAGCTTGGCATGAATCCAGAGACTGAGTCATCTAAGTGAGCCATGCAGGGGCTGGGGTCATCTTCGTTACTCATCTTGAGGGGAGGTTGAGAAAAAGAAGGTTGTGGCTGGAGCCCCTGATCTCCCATCTCTCCAGGCAGCTCTCTTTACTCGGTGTGAAATAGAAGCAGGTGGTCATTGGGGAAAACCAGGAGTTCAGGAACTCTCAGGGGAGTCTGTTTCAGTTCCCACCCCACCCTTGACAGTGACCCAGCTGTCTCCCACAAAGAAGAGACAAGACCTGCCCCTCCCTTTTCCTCCCTCCCACATTGGCGCCTGCTGGTCTCTGCTGTGCCCATCATTTGTGATATTGGCCCAGGCTTCTCCCACTTCTCTTCCTTTGCTAGAGACCACCCCACTTTCAGCTTAGAGGGCAGCTAAGCCAAAGCCAGATTAGAAAGGGTTTTGTGTTGCTGCCCACGGCTCCTCTCATTCCCCAGAAAGGAAAACAAAGGCTCAGTCTCTCTTGGCCCCTGTCAGGTGTCCTGCCCACTCCCTCAGCCCCCACCAACCCCTTCCCCCCTCCAGCCCCCACACATTCCAGTGGGTGGGGGCACCGGATGTGAAATCTCCTGGCTGACTAGAGCTTTGGGGTAGGAAGTGAAAAATTCATCAGCCAATAAATGAGAACAGTTATTACAGGGGTGGGGGAGGGCAGAAAACACTGGCAGAAAGTGGGGGACACCAACCCCATGGTAGTAAAACCACAGCCTGTGCCTTGATTGAAAAGAAAAGAAAAACTAGTGCTTAAG
Source organism: Callithrix jacchus (assembly GCF_049354715.1). Classification (NCBI taxonomy): domain Eukaryota; kingdom Metazoa; phylum Chordata; class Mammalia; order Primates; family Cebidae; genus Callithrix; species Callithrix jacchus. The sequence continues at coordinate 63,940,166 of NC_133510.1, read as the reverse complement.
GCAGAAGGGAGGGAGCATATGTGTGTTCCTTGATCTGTGTGGGCAAAGGCAAAGACTTGGGAGAGCAACTGAGAGCAGAGAAGAAACCCCTGGGATATCCTCTTTTGACCCAGGGTTCCTGGGGAGGGGGTTTGTTCTCCCATCCTACCCCAGATTCAGGGAGGGGCCCAGTTTCCCTCTCCATCTTCTTGTATAGATCCCTAGGCTTCCAATCACTGCCAGATGTGTCCTTCCTGCTGCATTTTCACAGTTTTTCCATGCCCCTTTTCCCTCCCAGCTTCTTCCTCAGGGATATCGCCCCCCGTTTTCCCTCCCTTCCCCCACTCAGCTGCAGGAACTCCTTTTGGGGGTTGGAGCTGGTATGTTTCTAGTCAGCTCCCATCTTGGCTCTCCTGGGAATCCTGGGAGTGGATTTATTTGCATGTACTGGTAGTCATTTGCATCACATCCAAAAATGGCCGAATGATGAGCCCTGACTCTTGGCTGAACTCCCACTGCTGCAGTGCAATATTAGTCCTGGAGACCACCCCTAACTTGTTGGGTAAGCTGATCTCCCTACTCCAACCCCGCAGTGTAGCCCAGGCCTACATGAACCAGAGAAAGCTGGACCATGAAGTGAAGACCCTACAGGTGCAGGCTGCCCAATTTGCCAAGCAGACAGGCCAGTGGATTGGAATGGTGGAGAACTTCAACCAGGCACTCAAGGTGGGCCATACTCCCTACCTCACCACCCCAGTCCTGCACCCCCTTGGCTGCCTCCAGTCTGGTTACCTCAGGTTTAGGGTTAAGGAGGAAGTAGGGTGGTCCCAGAGACCCCATCTATAGCCCCAGTGTCAGAAAAGGTAGAGAAAGAAAAGCAGTTGGTAGGTCCAAGTAAAGCCTTTACCAGGAGATGAATAAAAAGTATCCCCAGACTGGAAGCTACACTCAACCCATTCTGATGCCTGCACTCCCACCTCCTCTCCCCCTTCCCAGGAAATTGGGGATGTGGAGAACTGGGCTCGGAGCATCGAGCTGGACATGCGCACCATTGCCACTGCACTGGAATATGTCTACAAAGGGCAGCTGCAGTCCGCCCCTTCCTAGCCCCTGTTCCCTCCCCCTCCACCCATCCCTCCTATCTCACCCACAGCAGGAAGGAGGGAGACTGACAAGCCTTGAATAAAACACGCCTCCATTTCTCTGTGGTGTGTTTCGAAGAGCTACTAGCGCCAATGTCGGGGGTGGGAGTGGAAGGTTCAAAGGTGGTTTCTCTGAGGGACAGGTACCTTTTGGGTAGAGGGTGGAACTAGCTTCCTCTTACTGTCCCACGTCTTTTCTCCTCCTTGGTGCTTGTACAAGTGTCCATTATGCAAGCAGAGTGTGGGAGTTCCCATCCCTCCCCAGAGAAGGTCCTAGTAGCCCTGCCCCAGGCTTCCTAATTCAGGACCAGTTTCCTACAATAGACAAAGCAAGGCACAGGTCTGGTCCCAGCTCTGGGTCTCTGCCTCTCCACGTGCTCACGGCCTCTCCCACGCTAACGCTAAGCAGTGTCATGAGTCTGAGCCGGGTGGGAGATTAATTCTTGGGGACACTTGAGGGCTGAGAAGGGGGAGGAATGACAGGTCCAGTAACAGTTACCAACAGCGGTGCAGCTGCTATCCTTGACAGCTCCCTCCTCCTCAGAGACCATGACATAGCTGGTCGGGAACCCTGGCTGAAAAAGACAGCCAAGGGGTGGGGGGAGCCTAGGCAAATCTGGCCTCTGCCAAGTCCTGGCTTCAGCCGGGCAAGCTCCAGCTTCCCTGGCTCCTCCTCCTCAGCCCTATCCCCACCCATCACACACTTAATGTGCCTGGTATCCAAGTCCACCCACTCTGGACTTTGACCTTAGCAGTAGCTAGGGTGGGAGGCTGAGAAGACCGGGAGCAGTCTCAAACAAAAGCAAGAGCAGCAGCTTTGGCGCTGTAGTACCTGCCAGCTTTCCCCATAGGAGGTAAGTGGATACTGAGAGCTAGGGAAACTATGAGAACAGCTAGATATTACACGTATTGGCAATGTCTTTCACTTTTAACATGCTTCCTCACACATTATCCCATTTCATCCTCCACAACTCTGAGGTGGACCTGGTTGGTCTTAGCCTCACTTGGTAGATGGGAGAACGGTTCAGAGACACAATGAAATGCTCAGCATCACACAGCAAATCTGAGGCCACCAGGACTAAATGCGGGGCTCTTGGCCCTGTACATCATTGCAAACACAAGACCCAGGTTGCATATAGAAGGTTCGGTGTCCCAAGTGCATGGGCCGGTAATCCCAGCACTTTGGGAGGCTGAGGCAGGTGGATCGCGAGGTCAGGAGATCGAGACCATCCTGGCTAACACAGTGAAACCCCACCTCTACTAAAACTACAAAAAAATTAGCCAGGCGTGGTGGCATGCACCTGTAATCCCAGCTACTCAGGAGGCTGAGGCAGGAGAATCGCTTGAACCACGGATACAGGGGTTGCAGTGAGCCAAGATCGTGCCACTGCACTTCCAGTCTGGGTGACAGAATGAGACTCCATCTCAAAAGAAAAAATAGAAAAAAAAAAGGAAGGTTCAGTGTCCCTGGTTTAGTAGGAGAGAAGGTGTGAGGCAAGCAAGAAGATGCCTCTGCTCCATACAGCAGGTCTGTACACAGGACCTGGCTCAGGTGGTTTTAGTTAAGTTAGCTACAAATAGAGGGTCTGCTCACATCTTTGCTTCGCACAGATGAGCCATAGTCGGCCAATTATATGCCAAGCAGATAATTTCTCAATCTGCTCACACCAGATGCTTCCAGCCAGGGAAAGTATTAGGGGAAAGGGCTTGAGGGCTGCAGTAAACTGGACAAGTTTTTCTGCCCAGCTTGGGCTGCCACCTGCAGGTCACTTGGGCTCCAACTATGTGGCTCCCTCTGCTGCTGGGTGCCTTGCTCTGGGCAGTGCTGTGGTTGCTCAGGGACTGGCAGAGCCTGCCTGCCAGCGATGCCTTCGTCTTCATCACCGGCTGTGACTCAGGCTTTGGGCGCCTTCTGGCACTGCAGCTGGACCAGAGAGGCTTCCGAGTCCTGGCCAGCTGCCTGACCCCTTCCGGGGCCGAGGACCTGCAGCGGGTGGCCTCCTCCCGGCTCCACACCACCCTGCTGGATATCACTGATCCTCAGAGCGTCCAACAGGCAGCCAAGTGGGTGGAGACACACGTTAAGGAAGCAGGTAAGTGTAGAAGACCACCAGGAATGTGGTGTGGGGTCTCCTGATGCCCATAGTGACCCCAGGATTCACCTGCAAGGGCTATAGTAAGCTAAAGGGACTATGTGGAGGAGCAGTTTTCAGATACTCCTGGAAAGAAAAGGGGCTGCAGGAGTGCCTCACCTACCCCCAGCATCCTTCTCATCTCCCCACAGGGCTTTTTGGTCTGGTGAATAATGCTGGTGTGGCTGGTATCATCGGACCCACACCATGGCTGACCCGGGATGATTTCCAGCGGGTGCTGAATGTGAACACAATGGGTCCCATCGGGGTCACCCTTGCCCTGCTGCCTCTCCTGCAGCAAGCCCGGGGACGGGTGATCAACATCACCAGCGTCCTGGGTCGCCTGGCAGCCAATGGTGGGGGCTACTGTGTCTCCAAATTTGGCCTGGAGGCCTTCTCTGACAGCCTGAGGTGAGCCCTGAGGAACTGAGGACTCTGAGTTCCAAGACTAAGGCAGCCCACTCAACAAACATGGGCCAGCAGAGATGGTTAAGATACAGTACAGTAGAATATTTAAGAAGAGACAGTTTGGGGCTAGACATGAGGGGTTCAAATCCCACCCTTATGTAAGCTTTGTGGCCATAAGTAGATTACTTCTATTTACCCATTTTTAACGCATTTGTTAAACCGGGACGAGAAAACCTGCCTCATGGATATTGTAAGGTAAGGTACATATAAGGACCCAATAGTGCCTGACACATATAGTAAATGCTCAAACAAACCTGCTATCGTAACTGTGAGTTGGGAAACAAGCTACTAATAATAGTAGCTATTACGATAAACTGGTGACTTATGACATTTTCTCATTTAATTCTCCCAACATCCCTATAAGGGTTAATTTGCATAAAGGTTAAGGTATTCATACATAATTAGATAGTAGAAGCACTAGGACTTAACCCCAGGTCTGCCTGCCCACAGGTTATTACATCCTCCTGCCTTTTTTTTTTTTTTTTTTTGATACAGAGTCTTGCTCTGTTGCCCAGGCTGGAGTGCAGTGGCACAATCTTGGCTCACCACAACCTTCGCCTTCCGAGTTCAAGTGATTCTCCTGCCTCAGCCTCCCCAGTAGCTGGAATTACAGGCGCATGCCACCATGCCTGGCTAATTTTTGTGTTTTTAATAGAGATGGAGCTTCACTATGTTGGCCAGGTTGGTCTCGAACTCCTGACCTCATGATCCACCCACCTCAGCCTCCCAAAGTCCTGGGATTACAAGTGTGAGCCGCCGCGCCCAGCCTTGCCTCTCATATTCAAACAATAAGGTTCAAAGTTCCATGGGAGCACAAAAACATGATAAGGACCACGGGGGAGCAGGGCCTGAGTTCTTAGCAGAAGTACAAGGCGCCTAAGCTTAGTCTACCTTCTAAGGAAGTCTGTCTTTGTCAAGATTCAGATTTTAACAAAGGCAGGCTTCCTTAGAAGGTAGAAAATAATCTGAATGTCTCCTTTTGTCCCTATCTCTCAGCCTTAATTTTCCAAGCAGCATCATGGAACACATATTTTGTGTGTGTTTGTCTTGAGACAGGTCTTGCTCCCACCCAGGATGGAGCACAGTGGCACAGTCATGGCTCACTGCAGCTTCAAACTCCTAGGCTCAAGCAACTCAAGCGATACTCCTGCCTCAGCCTTCTGGGTAGCTGAGACCACAAGCGCATGCCAGCGTGCCTGGCTAGTAGTTTTTTACAGATGGGGTCTTGCTGTGGTGACCAGACTTGTCTCAAACTCCTGATCTCAAGCAATGCTTCTGCTTGGGCCTCCCAAAGGGAGGGAAGATCACAGGCGTGAGCCGCTGCATACTGGAACACAAACTGCATACTTGGATTTTTTTCTCCCCTCCCCTCCTGCTCCTTACCTTGTACTTAGATTTCCACATCTGGAGGGTAGATGTAGAAAATTAAGACCAGGGCCATGGGATGTATCCCCACTTACCCCATCAGCTTACCCTCCAGCAAATACCAGACTGTGCCTCCAATATCCAGTACTCAGGACTTAACCCTGTTTTTTGGGAGCAAGGGAATGGAGTTCCTCTAGGTCAGAAATTGGCAAACTCACTTGTCAAGCCAGATCTGGCCAGCTGCCTACAGCTGATAATAGTTTTTAGATTTTGAAATGGTTACACTGTGAGCTGTTACATAAGAACCTGATAATATCATTAATTTTGTTTCTTGGCCTGCCATGCCTAAAATATTAACTCTCTGGCCCTTTAAGAAAAAAATGTGCTGACCCCTACCCTAGATCAAAGAAAACAAACTTCAAAAATACTTTCCTCCCTCTACCCCAGTTGGCCCTTGTCCCAGGGCAGTAGGCATCTCCGTCAAAACTCTTGTCCCTGTTCTGTGGTAACCTTCTCCTCCCCAGTCCATGTCCCTCAAAGTCCCCTCCCTATAGGGCAAGAACCCAGCAGCTTCCCTCTGCCCCAACTCTAGGCGGGATGTGGCTCATTTTGGGATACGCGTCTCCATCGTGGAGCCTGGCTTCTTCCGAACCCCTGTGACCAACCTAGAGAGTCTGGAGAAAACTCTACAGGCCTGCTGGGCCCGGCTACCTCCTGCCACACAGGCCCACTATGGGGGGGCCTTCCTCACCAAGTGTGAGTAGCCAAGCCCACACAGGGGCACATGAAGGGAAGTGAGAGCACCAGAAAGGCCAGTCCCACATAAACCTGCTGGGAGGTGGGTGGGGCACCCAGGGCAGGTTTGAGGGTGAACAGGATGCCACAAGAGTGCCCAGCCCATGTGGAACCTGCCCATTCTCCACACTGAGGAGGGGACTGAGAGCAACAAGCCCTGGGCCCCAAAAGATAGTACCTAAGATGGGCTGGAGTTGGGAAGGGAAACTGATTCCAACTACCTATGGGGCTGCAGACCTCCAAGTGCAAGAGCGCATCATGAACCTGATCTGCGACCCGGACCTAACCAAGGTGAGCCGATGCCTGGAGCATGCCCTGACTGCTCGACACCCCCGAACCCGCTACAGCCCAGGCTGGGATGCCAAGCTGCTCTGGCTGCCTGCCTCCTACCTGCCAGCCAGCCTGGTGGATGCTGTGCTCACCTGGGTCCTTCCCAAGCCTGCCCAAGCAGTCCACTGAATCCAGCCTTCCAGCAAGATTATTTTTCAAGGGCAAGCTTTATTTCTGCCCTCCCCCTGGTACTGCCTGGTGCCTGTCACAAAATAACCACTAACAAGTGTGTTGTTTGAAAAATAAAAAGAAGGTGGGCAGAAACAAAGGTGCCCCGTGGAAGGCCGACCCCATTTAAGTGCTAACTACTACAACACGCTCATGGTCTCTGGTCAGTTCAGTGCCTGCAAAATAGCTAACACCCACAGGGGGGCGCAGGGAACTGCCTCACATCTACAGCGGCACCTCGAGGAGGGGCCATCAGAGGGCACTTTGATACATTTTCCTTATTTTCTAAAGGGGAGTAAGGTTGCAATTCAGGGTCTGTACTGAGAATGGCCTTTATATTTCTTGGGGGAGAAGAGCAACTGATGAAGAGGGATGGGGGTCAGGCTGGGTGGCTTCCATGGAAAAAAAGGCAATATTCACATAAATTCTCTTGCTAAGGAGGAGACTGGCCACACAGGTGTCAAGGCAACTTATCACCACTTTGAAAGGAGCTGGATCCCTGGAGAACTGGCCAGGGCAGGAGGTGCTAAGCCCTTAGCGGTGCACAAAAGGCCAGGAAGATGTCCAAGGTAGCTGTGGGCTGGGCTCTCCCAGGTGGGACCTTTCTGGGGAGCTGCTTTGAGTCATGCAGCAGATGGCTTCGTGAACGTTCGGAGTGAGCCTGGCGGCACAAGACTAGGGGGCAGGAAGCACCACAGTCTCTGGATTGCCACCTCTCCCACTGCCTGCCCAACCAACACCTTCAGCAAAGTCCTCCTTTCCCAAATGCCCCCACAATACACCTTCCTGAAGTACACAAACAGTAAGGTCCCAGAGGACAGGGAACATGGGTAAGGAAAGGAAGGAATCAAGCATCTCTCTAAGACAAACTCAGACCATCTCTCTTTTCCGTCTGAAAAAATAATCCGTTTAATTGAAAAACCTGGAGGATACTACTCCACTCCCCAAGATGAAGAGGGCGAAGAGTCCAGACCCTACATCACCTCGTAGCCACTTCTGATACTCTTCACGAGGCAACAGGCAAAGACAATTCCCAAGACCTAGAAAGAAAGATGGGGATGGGGGTGGAGAGGAGTCAGAAGGGCAAGCTACCCCAGACCCATGCAAGAGACCCCAAACACACACTCCCAGGCCAGTACCTCCTGCTCAGCACCCTCCCCACTGCCCCTACTCCAGGCACCCTGGACTGAGTCCAGCCCCTCCTCAGGGTTATCTCTCACCTCGACAAAAGCAATTCCAAGGGCTGCTGCAGCCACCACCAGCACGTTTTTCCTCAGCCAGCCCCCAATCTTCTCCACACAGCCCTGAAGGGTGGCAGGCACACAGGACAAAAGCACCATCAGAAACTTACCACCCCATCCCCCTCCCCTGGTCCATCGGTCTCTTCCCTGCCCCTGTACCTTTCACCCCACCCTTATCATTTCCAGATCCCCTCCCCATCCCTGACCCTGTCCACCTCCATCCTAGGTCTCGCTTGCCTCCCAAAACATTTCCCAGGTTTCCCAAGTCCCGTACACAGTCTCCTCCCTACCTCCTTATGGATCTGCTTCTCGGTGAAATTAATCCCACAGCCCACAGTGACATTAACGCAGCAGGAGTCAGGGACTCGGTTCTTCGACATGGAAGGGATTTTCTCCCAATCTGTGTAGTTAGCAGCCCCACAGCACTTAAACTGGGGGAGGGAAGAAATACGGAGAAGGTTAAGTGAACCTCCATCTTCAATATGGAGCTGAGAATTCCTTTTTTATTTTTTAGACAGAGACTTGCTCTGTTGCCCAGGCTGGAGTTCAGTGGCACGATCTTGGCTCATTGCAACCTCTGCCTCCCAGGTTCAAGCGTTTCTCCTGCCTTAGCCTCCTGAGTACCTGGGATTACAAGTGCACGCCACCACACCTGGCTAATTTTTGTATTTTTATTAGAGACAGGTTTCGCCATGTTGGCCAGGCTGGTCTTGAACTCCTGACCTCAGGTGATCCACCCACCTTGACCTCCCAAACTGCTAAGATTACAGGCATGAGCTAACGCGCCCAGCCTTGGAGATGAGAATTCTCTATTCCCACCCCTGCTCCCAATAACCCCACTCACATCTGTCTGCATCCTGTCCAGAATCGAAGCAGTGTGGTTGTTTTTTGGGTAATTCTCCATCTGCTGCCGGAAGTTGTTATTAAACTCTGACATTACCTGAGAGTAGGTAAGGAGCATTGTTGCAGTCAGAATTCAAGCACCTGGGTCCCTGCCAGGCTGAGGCAGGCCCTTCCCGTTATTTCCTGCTTACCTTATCTCTAAACACATAGCCAGCAATGGCTGCGGCCACCTCTACCAGCATGATAAGAGACAGGAAGATGGCAAACTGCAGGAGCAAAGGACAGGAATCAGGTTTGGGGTCTGCATTACAGGGGCCCATTCCGGCCCACTCCGTCCCTGGACACTCACAAACGTCTTCCTCACCCACCTACCCACCTCACCTCACCCACCTTCCTGAGCCCCAACCAAGCTGCCCTGGCAGTCCCAGACCACCCATGCTGGCCCCACTCCCTGCCACTCACCGTGATCATAAGACAGTAGTTCTCCTTGCAGGCCCCACAGCAGCCCACAAAGGCCACCAAGAAGAGGAAGACACCCACTGCAATGATGACCACAGGCAACAGGGAGCCAGGGGTAGCCCCCTGGATTATGGTCTGACTCAGGACAAGCTGTGCCCCGACACCCACAGCAATGAGTCCCACTGCACAGGCCTAAGAGAAAGGCAGGCGAGGATTAGGCTGGACCCACAACACAGTGGCCCTCCATGGTGGAGGACAGGGGTACACCCAGGACACAGACTTGGCCCTAACCAGAGGAGAGATTCTCACACCTCCAGTGAACTTTTTCGGCTGTGGGGATGGGGGATGACCCATCCTTGCCTGGCCCCAGCTCCTCTGACCCCCTCCAGGCTCTTTAATCAGGGACTTGACCAAATTCAAAGGCTTCCCAGAAAGCCTTGACCTCCCCCAAGGCGCATGTTTCTGACCTAGAATAAGGCTTTCTACGGGCCTCAAGGGTTCGCAGCTCAGTTCTCTCCCAGAACTGGCCCCTCGCTATCCTCCAGTGCACACCCTACGCGCCTCAGCTGTAACTAAGGTTCCTCTGGCTAGTTAGGCCAAGAGAAGGGAAGAAGAAAAGGGGGAAAGAGAGATGTGCCCCTCCCTAGACAAACAGTAGCCTCTCAAGACAGGAGCCCAGAGCAGGAGCAAATTGAGGTGGGCAGAGCCCTTCCTCACCCCCAAGCGCTGGGAGGAGGGAAAGGGGGAGAAGGACTGGAGAGGGATGGGGGTGTGGGTGAGGAAGAGAGGGGAGAAGGGAGAGAAGGGAAGCCCCGTGGCGATAGCATCAGGCGGTTGGCTGGTTGCCCCACTCACTGCCCCATATCACAAGTGGTTGGGTCACCAGACAGGAAGGGCCAGGAGGGGTGGGGGTAGGGGTTGCTGCACCCCAGGATGGCCATTCTCTGTGGAAACCAGCCTCAGGTGTCCAGGAAAGCTGGAGGAGGGAGTGGCCGCGCTGTCTTCCCCGGCTTTCCTTCCACATCTGGTCTCCAGCTGCCTTCATTCTTACTCCCTCAGCCCTCACCAGTGTGCTGCCAGGTCTCCCCGCACCCTGCCAGCGCGCTCCCCAGGACCCCTCGCCACTCACGCAAAAGGCCAGCAGGAGGACATAGAGCAAGAACTTCACACATTTCATTCCTCCTTCCACCGCCATGGCTGCCGGGCCTGGGGCAGAGGGGAGGGCGGGGGGATTAACACAGGCCGAGAGGGGACCTCGCCTTCCGCGCTCCCCGCCGGCCCTCGAGGGCTTCCCTGCACGCCCCGATTCCCGGCCCCTCCCACCCGGAAACCCGCGGTTGGATCCACGTCTCCCAGCCCCCTCTCCACCCGCAGGAGAGGGGTGGGGGTGACGGCCGCAAAGCCCGGACCCCGCCCCGCCGCCCGTGGGGCCCAGGACAGATCCAAGGACGCCGGCAGGGGCTTGAGTCAGAAGCCGATCCTCGGCCTGCCAGCCTCCCGGAGTCAGACACCCCCTCCCCGCCCAACCGGTCCGGACAAACGGTCTTCAGCCCAACACCGACCCCCACCCCGACCCCTTTTCCCTGGGATTGGACCTCTCCGCCCACGAAAATAAAGTGCGGCCCGCACCCCTGCCACACCCTGCCCTGGCCTGGGAACTTCGAAGCAAAGTTGCTCGACGGAGGCTGGAGAGCGCCGGGCAGGTCTCCTCGGGCCTGGGGCCAGCCCTGGAGGAGGAGAACGCCGGTGGTCTCCGCCAGCCCGCGCCCAAGTCCGCCGGGACCCCCCGGCCTCACCTGGGTTCCCCAAGGCTGCGCGCTCCTCTCCCGCCGCGGCGCCGGGGCTCTCTAGCTGCGCCCCCCGGCTCCCGCCCCGCCTGCCGCGCAGCCCCGCCCCGGGCTCCAGCCACGGTCCCCTCCCCCGCCGGGTGGCCGCCGACCTCCCTCATGTGACGCGGGAACAGCTGAGGTCTGAGTCACTGGGGCCGGCGCGGGGTGGGCCGAGCCCCCCGCCCAGCCAGGGCCACGTGGCCTCTACCCGGAAGACAGCGCCCACCCCCGAAAAGGGAAAGCCGCAGGGGCAAGACCTCGAGGCGCCGGGGGCCCCCCTCCGGCGCCCCCACCTCCGCGCCAACACCGAGTAGGAGAGCGGGGCGGAGCGCCGCCTGGGTCACTCTGGTTCAGAGAAGCGGAGGAGGCGGGTGAGAGTTACCCTCTCAGGGCCGGGGCGGAGAGCGGAGGACTAGTGACCCGGCGGTCTGAGAGAGGCTTCCCTATCCTTCTCCCACAGCCCAGCTCTCTCCTCTGGCTCCAACTCAGTGCGAGCCCCTCCCCATCCGACTCTGCAGACAGCTGTGGTCTGCCTGGGTCGGATGGGGTCAGAACAAGCACTTCTAGAAAGTCCCTGGCCTCTCATCGTGGGTGTCTCCCAACATGCTAGAGTATTCTAGAGTGGGGGTTTCTGGTCCCCTCCATTAGCACAGCTTCTCCATTTTCCAGGGCTCCTGGTCTGAGCAAAGAGGAGGAAACCCTTCCTCGAAGCCACACTCTCCAGTCAAAGAAGACACGTCCTCGTCGGGTCCCGTCCTCTGGGGGAGGATTGACAAGGTCTGTGCTCCCAACCTCCCGGACAGCTCCTGCATCCGCCTGCTATGGCGTGGGCTTGCGGGAAGACACGAAGGCGGGAGAGGCTTATGTCCTCTGGATTTCCCCGTCTTATCCCAGAAGACAAAGCCAGGTGAGGGCTGGAAGCGGGCTAGGGGGGCGAAGCAGCCTCCCTCCCTTGTGTGCCAGCGGTGGTCCCCAGAAGGAGCTGATCTGAACAGACCAGAGGGTAGGACCGGCCGTCACACTCCAGCCTGGGCCCCACTCCTTGGGCTCTTAGAGTCCTGCCTCAAGAACCACTTCCTGAGTCTTGGTGTATGTATGTATCTAAAGTCTTGGTTTATGTGTGTACACAAAGAAGGAAAGAAACCTCTGGGCTGAACTGAGAAGCAGCTTCCAGGATCATGGCCTTCCCGCCGGACACACCAAGCCAATTCCCGACCTTGTTCTCCCTAGCCATGGAGGGCAGGCTGTGGAGGAGGAGCGAAGAGCTGAAAAAAGGAGGATTCAGGTTCCTCATTGTGCTGCCACTAGATGCCAGGCATGTGCTAGGCACGGGGGCTGCAAGGAGAGGAAGACAGTGGCCCTGCCCTGTGCCAGCAGGCAGAACCAAGTTCTGGCCACACTGAAGAAAGGCAGAAGCCTGCTGCGGCAGCTGGTTAAGCTCAAAGGGACGATAGGAGAATGGATTTCATGGAGCAGGGTGGTGTGCTCAAGGTGACCTTGGAGAATAAAGGGGAGAGCTCCAGGGACAGGGAAGCAGTTAACTGTGAAAAAAAAAAAAAAAAAAAAGAGCTTTTTTTTTTTTTTGAGACGGAGTTTCGCTCTTGTTACCCAGGCTCGAGTGCAATGGTGCGATCTCGGCTATCTCGGCTCACTGCAACCTCCGCCTCCTGGGTTCAGGCAATTCTCCTGCCTCAGCCTCCTGAGTAGCTGGGATTACAGGCAGGCGCCACCATGCCCAGCTCATTTTTTGTATTTTTAGTAGAGTCGGGGTTTCACCATGTTGACCAGGATGGTCTCGATCTCTTGAGCTCATGATCCACCCGCCTCGGCCTCCCAAAGTGCTGGGATTACACGCTTGAGCCACCGCGCCCGGCCAAAAAGGAGCATTTTTTTAAAGTATATGACAGCTTGGGGTTGGCTGGCTCGAAGTGCTTGGGAAGGATGTAGTGAGATGTGTTGAAGGTGGTCTGAAAACCAAGATTGAGAGACTTTCGATACATAACAACCAACTTGGTCCTTCACTGAATAATTGTCTGAACAAACCAGCTGTGAAAGACATTTTGGGACATATAAATATGGACTGAGAATTAAACATGAGAAAATTATTTTGTGAACTGTTATCATGGTTAACAAAACGGGCATATCATGATATGATTATATCGACAAGTTACTCTAGTTTTTATTTTTTTTCTTTATTTCTTTTTTTTTATTATTTATCAGCCAGTGCATTTGTTTACAGGAAAGAGGTCCCGATCCAGACCCCAAGAGAGGGTTCTTGGATCTCATGCAAGAAATAATTCAGGACAAGTCACAGTGCAAAGTAAAAGCAAGTTTATTAAGAAAGTAAAGTGGCGATACAAAATTAGCCGGGTGTGGTGGCAGGCACCTGTAATCCCAGCTAGTGGAGAGACTGAGGCAGGAGAATCGTTTGAACTTGGGAGGCAGAGGTTGCAGAGAGCCAAGATCGCACCACCGCGCTCCAGCCTGGGAGACAGAGCAAGACTCTGTCTCAAAAAGAAAAGAAAGTGGTAAAGGGCCGGCACAGTGCCTGTCACCTGTAATCCCAGCACTTTGTGAGGCCAAAGCGGGTGTATCTCCTGAGGTCAGGAGTTCAAGACCAGCCTGACCAACATGGAGAAACCCCATCTCTACTGAAAATATAAAAATTAGCCAGGTCTGGTGGTGCATGCCTGTAATCCCAGCTACTCAGGAGGCTAAGCAGGAGAATCGCTTGAACCCAGGATGCGGAGGTTGCAGTGAGCAAAGATGTGTCACTGCACTCCAGCCTGGGCAACAAAAGTGAAACTTCATCTCAAAAAAAAAGGGGGGGCCAGGCGCGGTGGCTCAAGCCTGTAATCCCAGCACTTTGGGAGGCCGAGGCGGGTGGATCACGAGCTCAAGAGATCGAGATCATCCTGGTCAACTTGGTGAAACCCCGTCTCTACTAAAAACACAAAAAATTAGCTGGGCATGGTGGCGCGAGCCTGTAATCCCAGCTACTCAGGAGGCTGAGGCAGGAGAATTGCCTGAACCCAGGAGGCGGAGGTTGCGGTGAGCCGAGATCATGCCATGCACTCCAGCCTGGGTAACAAGAGCGAAACTCCGTCTCAAAAAAAAAAAAAAAGGAGGAACACATCTACCCTAGGTACAATGCTCATATATATGGAGAGATGTGCTCTGCTACAAGGGTTTGTGATAAATAATTTTCTTAATTACTATATTTTGTAAGAATTGATATTATCTGTTTATTATTATTATTATTATTATTAATTTGTTCCCTTAACCATAAATGTCTGGAAGCTAAAAATGCCTTTCTGATAATGCATCCCAGCAAGTCCCAGCCCTCACTCAAAATGGAGTCACTCTGGATCAAACGCCTCTGACACATTGATCTAACCCAGTGAAAGGCAGTCTTAGGATTTGAACCCAGATCTCTGGGGGAGTTCCAAAGCCTGTGCTTTTTTCCCTTCATTCTAGGAGGCCAAGAGAAGAGAGAACCTTTTTTTTTTTTTGAGACAGAGTCTCGATCTGTTGCCCAGGCTGGAGTGCAGTGGCACGATCTCAGCTCACTTCAACCTCCTTCTGGGTTCAAGTGATTCTCTTGTCTCAGTCTCCCAAGTAGCTGGGACTACAGGTGTGCACCACGACACTGGCTACTTTTTAAAATATTTTTTTGAGACGGAATCTTGCTCTGTCATCCAGGCTGGAGTGCAGTGGCATGATCTCGGCTCACTGCAACCTCCACCTCCTAGGTTCAGGTGATTCTCCTGCCTCAGCCTCCCGAGCAGCTGGAACTACAGGCACATGCCACCATGACCAGCTAATTTTTTGTATTTTTAGTAGAGACGGGTTTCACCATATTAGCCAGGATGGTCTCGATCTCTTGACCTTGCGATCTGCAGCCAAAGTGCTGGGATTACAGGCGTGAGCCATCGCACCTGGCCTAATTTTTGTATTTTTAGTAGAGATGGGGTTTCACCATGTTGGCCAGGCTGGTTTCGAACTCCTGACCTCAAGTGATCCACCTGCCTTGGCCTTCCAAAGTGCTGGGATTATAGGCTTGAGCCACCGCACACAGCTGAGAAAAGAGAACTTTGACCAGAGGGCTGAGCATAGTGGCTTACACCTGTAATCCCAGCATTTTGCGAGGCCAAGGCAGGTGGACCACTTGAGCTCAGGAGTTTGAGACCAGCCTGGGCAACATGACAAAACCCCACTTCTACCAAAAAAAAAAATAATAATAATTAGCTGGGCTTGGTGGTGAGCACCTGTAGTCCCAGCTACTCTAGAGACTGAAGTGGGAGGATCACTTGAGCCCAGGAGGTGGAAGTTGCAGTGAGCTGTGTTCACACCACTGCACTCCAGCCTGGGCAACAAAGCAAGACTCTGTTCTAAATATATAAATAAAGACAGGAAGAGGGAACTCTGCCAAATAGTGTAGAGAGGGCAATTTGAGTGAAAAGCAAGAGGCCATTGGATGGGGTTCTTTCTCTGGAGCAGTAACAGGAGCACCTGCTGGGGCCCCAGAGTAAGGGGAGGAAGTAGAGACATCCAGGTGAGCAGAGGGAGAGCTGAGGTGAAGGTCAGGAGAATGGAGTCCTCCTAGAGGAACACCAGGGGAAGGGGCTGAAAGCAAGCTATAGCAAGTGCAGAGGTAACAGCAACTTGGTAAAGCAACAGGGCAAGAAAGGATAGGGCCAGGGAAACCCAGAGAACAAGCCTGTGTGGAGTTGGAAGCGGGAGGGGAAGAGAGGAGGGCAGGTAAATAACCCATTCTGAGTCAAATTCATAGACGCAGAGAGTGAAATGGTGATTGCCAGGGATGGGGACAGGCAGCATAGGGAGTTAGTGTTTAATGGGTACAGAGTTTCAGTTTAGAAAGATGAAAATGTAGCCAGGCACAGTGGCTCACGCCTGTAATCCCAACACTTTGGGAGGCTGAGGCCAGTGGATCACCTGAGGTCGGGAGTTCGAGACCAGCCTGACCAACATGGAGAAACCCCCTCTCTACTAAAAATACAAAATTCTAGCCTGGTCAATATGGTGAAACCTTGTCTCTACTAAAAATACAAAAATTATCCAGGCGTGGTGGAGTGCATCTATAGTCCCAGCTACTTGGGAGGCTGAGGAAGGAGAATTGCTTGAACCCAGGAGGCGGAGGTTGCAGTGATCTGAGATCGCACCACTGCACTCCAGCCTGGGCAACAGAGTGAGACAGACTCTGTCTCAAAAAAAATAAAAGAAAGGAAGATGAAAATGTTGTGGAGGTGGACAGCACTGATGGTTGCACAACAATGTGTATGTATGTATTCAGTGTCCCTGAATTTCATGTTACACATATTTTACTACACACACACACACCAGAATGATTCATTTCTACAGCCTGGAAAGTTGACACAGAGCCCCATGTGTTTGCTGGGCTGCAGAACAGAGGGGCCTCTTCGTGGGAAACGGCTGACCCCAGACCTGGGCCTTACATCCACATCCCTCAGATCCTCCACCATCTGCTCCGAGTGCCTGACATCCAGATATGCCACCAAGCCATCCCAGCTGGCCCAGGCTGCTGCCCCTTTGTTGCCTGGCACCAGCTGGTAGTAGGTGAGCTGGGGCACAGACCCTTGCCTCTGCGTACCAAGCAAACCCAAGTTGCCCTCCAGCTAGCTCCACCTCACCTCCACCCAGGGCCAGCAGCAGAGCATGGGGGCCGCAGATGTCTCAAGCAAAGGTTCAGCCTCCTGAGAGCATATAGTCATCAGCCAGGCCCAGTGCCATGCACAGCAGCTTGTAGCCAGCACCCAAGGCCTCCTGAAGCCCAGACCACATAGGGAGCCCAGCACCTGCTGCACAGACACCTTCTCCCCGCCATGCAGCAGGGCCCTAGCCCCCCTGCCTGTGCTCCACTGAGTGAGGGCACTCAGAGATGAGATGCAGGTGCCATGATAAGAGAGGCCCCAAGGCCGGGCGCGGTGGCTCACGCCTGTAATCCCAGCACTTTGGGAGGCCGAGGCGGGTGGATCACGAGGTCGAGAGATCGAGACTATCCTGGTCAACATGGTGAAACCCCGTCTCTACTAAAAATACAAAAAATTAGCTGGGCATGGTGGCGCGTGCCTGTAATCCCAGCTACTCGGGAGGCTGAGGCAGGAGAATTGCCTGAACCCAGGAGGCGGAGGTTGCGGTGAG
This sequence comes from Callithrix jacchus, assembly GCF_049354715.1. NCBI lineage: Eukaryota > Metazoa > Chordata > Mammalia > Primates > Cebidae > Callithrix > Callithrix jacchus. Next base: position 63,923,232 of record NC_133510.1, on the reverse strand, counting down.
CCGAGATTGGGCCATTGCACTCCAGCCTGGGTAACAAGAGCGAAACTCCGTCTCAAAAAAAAAAAAAAAAAAAAGAGAGGCCCCAGTGAACCTAGTGGAGTTGGGGGCACAGGAAATATTGAGGGGATATGAGGAAGGTGAGGAGGAAAGAAGGGATCCAGAATCAAGGGAAAAGAAAAGAGTTGGGAGAGGGTCAAGGAAAAACGGGAAAGTGGGAGACACAGCAGGGTGGGAGGCATAGGGAAGGATGGGGGAAGGGAAAGCAAAAATACATCAGGAATCAATACTTCTTGGGCCTCAATTTAAAAAAACAATTTTTTTTTAATTTTTGAAAAATAGATGTAAGAGAAGAGTGGGGAGAAGGAAGAGGAGGAGATGGATGGGAGGGAAGAAGGAGACAAGGATGGATCATCAAAGCCATCTCCCCACGGGGAAGGGTAGAGAGAGTGGTGGATAGCATTCAAGGTCCAGAGGTTGGGTCTGAATTGGGTCCTGAAATTTAAGTCCAGAGGCCTCAGCTTTGGATAAGGAGAGAGGCACGGTGTTTGGTGGCATCTCCCAGCCTGCAGGGTGAAGGAGGGGCTGCACATTTGCATCTGCAGGCCCTGCTGGTAAAAGAGCTCATAGACCACCCCACCCAGGCTCCCCAGAGTCGGTTATAGGCCCCAGCACCAGCACTGAGTGCAGCCCCCAGGGAAGATACTGTGCCCAGCACCACGGCAATGTCACCACTATGTACTTACCAGTTGATGGAGACTGGGGAATAGAAAGGAGTCTCCAGTCACTGGGTGACCATCTCTGCTCCGACTTTCTAGGGCGGCTACACCCTTCATAATTGGCAAGACTACGTCACCATGGTACCCAGAAGAACATATTGCCAAAGTCCCCTTCTATCTCACTTCAAGGAAAGTGGGCCTCAGAGGGGTAAAGCCACTCACTCAGGGTCAACAGGTCAACCTGCAGGTAAGAATCAGGGTCTTTTTTTTGAGACAAAGTCTCACTCTGTCGCCCAGGCTGGAGTGCAGTGGGGCAATCTCGGCTCACCACAACCTCCACCTCCCAGGTTCAAATGATTCTCCTGCCTCATCCTCCCAAGTAGCTGGGATTACAAGTGTCTGCCACCACACCTAGCTAATTTTTTTGTATTTTTAGTGGAGATGGAGTTTCACCACATTGCCCAGGCTGGTCTTGAACTCCTGACGTCAAGTGATCCCCCCCCGCCTCAGCCTCCCAAAGTGCTGGGACTACAGGCATGAGCCACTGCACCTGGCCAGGGTCTTGATATACCACTCCAGTGCTGCATCTGTCACACCTGCCACCAGCAAGAAGCTCTCTGAGGCCAGAAGCCCTGCTGTGAGACCTGGTTCTGCTGCTCATGAATGGAATGACCTCAGCTTTCTCCCAGTTGAGGAGGAAGAAAATAACTCCCTTCCCCACCTCACAGGGAAGTTGTGAGGATTACAGAATAAATTAAGGAAACTGGTTTTATTGTTTTAAGAATGGTATAGCTGGCTATAGTGGCAAGTACCTGTAATCCCAGCTACTCTCAAGGCTGAGGCAGGAGAACTGCTTGAACCTGAAAGGCAGAGGTTGCAGTGAGCAGAGATGGTGCCACTGGCCAAGAAGAGTGAAACTTTGTCTCAAAAATGAAGAATGGTAAGGCTTGACTGGGCGCGGTGGCTCAAGCCTGTAATCCCTACACTTTGGGAGGCCAAGGCAAGTGAATCTCCTGAGGTCAGGAGTTCGAGACCTGCCTGGCCAACACGATGAAAACCAGTCTCTACTAAAGATAAAATAAAAGTAGCTGGGTGTGGAGGCATGCACCCGTAATCACAGCTATGCAGGAAGCTGAGGCAGGAGAATCGCTTCAACCCGGGAGGCGGAGGTTGCAGTGAGCTGAGATTGTACCACTGCATTCCAGCCTGGGCAACAAGAGTGAAACTCTGTCTAAAATAAATAAATAAATAAAAAGAATAGTAAAGCTTGGCTGGCTTTACAGGTGGTGGCTCACACCTGTAATCCCAACACTTTGAGAGGCTGAGGTTAGGAGGATCGCTTGAGCCCAGGAGTTTGAAATCAGCCTGGACAAGATGGTGAAACCCCATCTCTATAAAAACAAAAACAGGGTCGGGCATGGTGACTTATGTCTGAAATCCCAGTACTTTGGGAGGTTGAGGCAGGTGGATCACCTGAGGTCAGGAGTTCAAGACCAGCCAGGCTAACATGACGAAACCCTGTCTCTACTAAAAATACAAAAAAAAAACTAGCTGTGTATGGTGGCATGCACCTGTAGTCCTAGCTACTCAGGATGCTGAAGCAGGAGGATTTTTTGAAACGGGGAGACAGGCTGCATTGAGCCAAGATCACGCACTGCACTCCAGCCTGGGCAACAGAGAAGACTCCGTCTCAAAAAACAAACAAGGTTGGGCGCCGTGGCTCACGCCTGTAATCCCAGGGTGAATCATGAGGTCAAGAGACCCAGACCATCCTGGTCAACATGGTGAAACCCCGTCTCTACTAAAAATACAAAAATTAGCTGGACGTGGTGGCACATGCCTGTAGTCTCAGCTACTTAGGAGGCTGAGGCAGGAGAATTGCTTGAACCCAGGAGGCGGAGGTTGTGGTGAGCCAAGATCGCACCATTGCACTCCAGTCTGCGTAACGAGTGAAACTTCATCTCAAAAAATAAAAATAAGAAAAACAAGAAAGAATGGTAAGGCTGTATCATGTTTTTAGACTCATGGGAATTAAAATGATTTTTCTTTGAGAAATAGCTGGATACCCCACCCCAACTGAGGTAGCCAAGGTCGGGGTGGGACAATCCAGCCTCCTTCTGCCCCTCACACTCACTTGGGCCTTGGTCTTGGCCTAGATCCCCCCAATTCATGCCCCAAGGTCCAGCTCCTCTCATAACCCCACACTCCAGCCCCACCCCCATACCAGCATCTGTCCTTGGGGTCCACCTCCATTTTTTTCCCCACTTCTTTGGCCCCCAGCTCCTGACCTCTGGCCCCTCAGTGTCACCAATCTTCCCAGGCTCCTGTCACAGTCTCCTACCAGCCAGTGCCGCCATTAACAATGGAGTTGATCCAAATGTCCAGCTGGTGAGTGGGCGGGATGAGCAACTCCAGCCCATCCAGCCCGGGAGCCCTGTCCAGGCTCATATCTTGCTTATATGCCCCCTTGGCCAGGATCTCAGCTGCTATGTGGTTCTGGCCCAGAACCAGGCTCAGGATCATAGAGGTTTCTACCTGAGAGTCGCAGAGCCTCACAACTATAGTTTTTCCTAGGATGGAGCACAGATGGACATAGGAGAAATGACAAAGAGGTGAGCTGGGGATGGGTGGTTATCTCAGGTTTCTGTTCCTTGCGACTAAAAGGCCAAGAGGTCTAGGCAGGGGCTCAGGGAAAATTCATTCATGTATTCATCCATGTATGGGGAGCCTAAACATGGAGACAGTAAGACATGTCCCTGCCTTCAGGGTGCTTACAACCTTATAGGTACAGACAAAAACTACAGTGTGCTGAGAGGGCTGTGACAAAGAGAACCCCTGGGTTCTGGAGGCTGCCTCGCACAGGCTGGGGGAACGCAGTGGGGCAGCAGAGGACCTGAGACACATGCCAAGGAAGAGGGTCTTTGGCAGACTCACCCGGGCTGTTCTCAACCTGGTTGGGTTCTTCCCCATGGATTTGGTCTTGCAGACCAGGGAACTAGGGATGAGGAGTGCTGGCGCCCCTCGGTGGAGCCCAGACCAGTTTCTCCTGCCCTCACCAACTTCAGGTTCCCATCCCCAGATCCGACCCTCTGGTCATCCTCACACCCTCACCGTACACACACACACCCCTCATCTGGCAACAACTCTGACCTTCACTGCTCTGTGCTTCCTCCTCCCTTCCCTCTGAAGGCAGAATTCTGAACACTCCTGCAGTTCGCCTCTGCCTCCCAGCAGCTCCCTCACCGGGCAGCCCAGGTTGTACTTTGTGGGCTCCTGGATCAGGCCATCTGCCAGCGTTTTGAGGTCCTTGGAGAAGCTGACTGCACTCAGACCCATTCTTTTCCTGAAACAGCAGCTGGCGTAGTGGTGCCTCCTGCTGGCAGCATTGGTCACTGCCCGAAATAGGGCCTGCAATGAGGACCCACCACAGGCCTGAGAGGGAGCGGTGGGTAAGAACTCAGGGAAGAGGTGGGGAGCCTAGGGAGGCCGAGAACGAAGAGAAGCGGCTTGCACCCAGTGGAGTTGTAGAGCTGGCCTGCCATGAGACGGGAGACGGGACAGATTGGGGGTGGGCAGGAGGGAGGCCAGAGGCAAAGGAAGACATAACCCCAAATGATACTTAGAGTCCCCCAGTTGTATCCTGCCCCACTGCGCCTAACCCAAACACAAACTCTTTGGCCCCCTTCTCCCAAATCCCAACTTCTCTTAGAGGGCCTTGGGGCTAAAGAGGTTAACAAGACTGCCAAGTGATCCCAGCAAGATAATTATGAGGTTTAGAATGTGGTGTGGGAGAGGACAGTAATTACAGAGACATCTTCTCTGGGGCTGCAGGATTTGTGGGCAGAGGACTGGAAGGGGTTGACTCCACTAACACACCACCCCCAGCCCAGAATAGCTTCCTCACTTCCCCAGAGGCACACATCAGGAGAGCATGAGAGCCGGGGAGTAAGCCTCTCCCCTCTGCGATGTCTCAAAGAGATGCAGCCCCTTCCCCCTTAGAAAGTCTGCAGTGTCAAAGAATGAGTCCACTGACTCTCAAAATAGAAACTTTAGGAGAAAAAAGGAAGAAGAGCTAGGATTAGGGATCCTCCCGGAGGAGGGGAGAAAAACAGCTACTCCTGGCTAAGCCCAGCCCTGATAGACAAGGCAGTCTGGGTGTGGAGGTGGCCATCGTGGTGAAGGTGCAGGGTGGCGGGAGTCTCTCCTTACAGGGTTCCCTTTCTGGCAGCAGCACTTCTCATCATGGTCCAGGCATCTCTGGCCTCAGACCCCAGTGACAGTCTTCAGGGAGCTGCAGCTCTTCCTGAGGAGGTAGCAGACCCTCCACCCAAGCACCTCTCTCTCTAGCAGGTCCTTAAACCTCATACCCTCCCCGGGAACACTGCCTCCTTCTCTCCTGGCAGCTCATACACTTCAAGCCTAAATGCTTCCCTTAGGCCCCTACCCACATTTGCTATGAACCAGTCAGGACCTTGAAGAAGGCGGGCCTGAAGGTTGCCTAGGTAACTCTGGGAGAGGAGCACCCTTGGCAGGAAGACAGTTGCCAGGGAGACTAGGACAGTGGGCGGGGCCCCAACCTTGGTTAGCGTGTACTAGGATAAGGAAAGATCTAATGTCCAGATCCCTCCAAACTTCATTTCTATAAAACTACCAGTGTCCCATTTTCAGGCCGTCTCGGGTAGCTGGAGTTCTGAAGCTCCTAAAAGAAACCTCCCAGGGGTTAGATCCAGCGGATCCCAACTGGACCAAACTTGAGGGAACTCAAGGAAAAAGGCAGGATCTAGGAGGCACTGGAGATAGGACAAGCCTTAATGCATTATGATATAGAACTTTTCGGACTAAAAGTCTCAAATGAAAATATACAACATAGGCAAAAATAAAACCCTTAAACCGTGGTTTTAGTACCACCTCCAAGGAGCTGATATTCCAGATTCTACCATCAGATGGCAGTCTTGTCCACTTATTGGATTAAGTCCAGTCTTGGAAACTGAGGAGGCTATTAGGAGATAGAAGTCCTTTCTGTCTAAAATGTTCCTGACTCCAGTTCCCTGTGTTTGTCAGATACCAGTAACCCCTCATATACACAGAAACACCATTTTCTTCCCCCCACCTAATTCTGATAAACTTCACTTAGCAGGGCTCATTCATTCTTTATTCAAAGCGGCTGAGGAATACTTTGGTGAAAAAGTTCTCGCTCTCTCTGGTCTCACAGGGTGAGGGTTGTAAGTTGGGATAGTAATAACTAATGCATTTAGAACAGTTTGTCAGACATTTAATCCTCATAACCTTATGAAATAGATACAATAGTGTTATCCTCGGCCAGGCACAGTGGCTCATGCCTGTAATCCCAGCACTTTGGGAGGCAAGGCAGGTGGATCACTTGAGGTCAGGAGTTCGAGAACAGCCTGGCCAACATGGTGAAACCCTGTCTCTGCTAAAAATACAAAAATTAGCCGGACATGGTGGCGCATGCCTGTAATCCCAGCTACTCGGGAGGCTGAGGATAGGAGAATCACTTGAACCTGGGAGGCAGAGGTTGCAGTGAGCCAAGATCTCGCCACTGCATGCCAGCCTGGGTGACAGAGCAAGACCCTGTCTGTCTGTCTGTCTGTCTCTCTCTCTCTCTCTCTCTCTCTCTCGATATATATATATATATCCCCATCTTACAGGTGAGGGATCTGAGGTATAAAGAGGTTTAATAACTTGTCCAAGTTCACACAACCAGAAAAGGGAGAGAGCTGCGACTTGAGCCCAGCCAGCCTACTACTAGTCTAGAAGCTAAGCGATTCATCTCCATATCTCATAGAATGGTGCAGATGTATCTGGGAGAAGCAGCTGCTCTAGACCTGGAGTCAGGAAAGGATTCTTGGATGGCATCCATACTGAGGCCTGAAGAAAGAGTAAATCTGGCCAAGAGACTGGTGGGTGGGAAGGAGTGGAAGTAGTAGGGGAGTTGTTCTAGGAAGAAGAAACAACCTGTTCAAAGATTCAGAAATGATCAAGGGGACGAGGGTGGAACATGACATTCAGGCTTCTAGCCTGGATGACTGCCATTCACTAAAATGAAAAGCTGCAGGATGGGACACATTTTAGGGAGAAAGAAGGAGTTCTCTGTTTAACCTGTGATGTCTGAAGTGCCTTGAAACATCCAGATTAAGATAGGAGGCATCTGGCCTAGAGTTCTGGCTGATTCTGTTTGTTTATCTAGTGTTCTTTCTTTCTCTGTTTTTTTGTTTGTTTTTGTTTTAGGTGGAGTCTTGCTCTGCAGTCCAGGCTAGAGTGCAGTGGCACGATCTTGGCTCACTGCAACCTCTGCCTCCCAGGTTCAAGTAATTTTCCTGCCTCAGCCTCCTGAGAAGCTGGAACTACACCAGTTGGGATAGCCGAGCCACCGCACTAGGCTCAGTTTTGTATTTTCAGTAGAGACGGGATTTCACCATGTTGGCCAGGCTGGTTTTGAACTCCTGACCTCAGGTGATCTGCCTTTCTTGGCCTGCCACAGGCTGGGATTACAGGCCCGAGCCACCTCACTGGGCCCAAACATTTTCAATTTGCCTATTGCTCCAGGGCTTTCAGATCCAGAAATAAGCCTGGAAAACCTGAAGTCAGAAGTTAGGCACCTTCAAGACATTTTTTTTTTGAGATGGAGTTTTGCTGTTGTTACCCAGACTGGAGTGCAATGGCGCTATCTCGGCTCACCGCAACCTCTGCATCCTGGGTTCCAGCAATTCTGCCTCAGCCTCCCGAGTAGCTGGGACTACAGGCGCGCACCACCATTCCCAGCTAATTTTTTATATTTTTAGTAGAGACAGGTTTCACCTTGTTGACCAGGATGGTCTCAATCTCTTGACCTCGTGATCCACCTGCCTCGGCCTCCCAAAGTGCTGGGATTACAGACTTGAGCCACCGCGCCCGGCAAGACAGTTTTTTAAATTTTAGTACTCTTCTACTCTGCCCTCTGGCTGTGCCCAGATTCACACCTGAAGACTAGTGTTGGTCCCACATCTGCATTTCATCTCGTGCTTCTGAGTGCAGACTCCTCTCCCATCCTCACCCTTGCAACCTCCAGCCCCTTCTCAGACTTCTAAGACCCTGCAGATCCAAAAACATAGCTAGAAATCCAGAGATCCAGATAATTCTTCAAGTATAGCAGCCTCTAGCCGGCTCCTCCCACCCCTTCCCCAGTGGCCTCCAGCTCCTGCCTTTTCCACCCGGCTGATTCCCTTAGTCCTGTTAAGCTCCAATTTCAAGCTCACAGTCTTCCCAGCTCTATGTCTTCCCGTTTCAGTTCTTCACACCACCTCTCCACCTTCTTAGGTCGTCCCTGGCCTCTTCCTCTCTTAGTCCCCTTAATCCCCCTGATGAGCCTAGCCTGATGCTTCCTTCCATGGCTTCTTTGAGCATCTTTGAGCTACCTCTGGTAGCTAGAGCTCCTCTAGGCTCAAGTTCTCCACCTCTGTCCCCTGGGCTCTCTGTGCTCCCACCAAGGCTGACTCTGGTGCCTCCTTCTCTGAGGAGTTTCTGCCTTTCCTCCCCCTAACCCCCTACCAGTCCCCTGCACCTGCCTCCTCAGGGCCTCCCTTGGTATCTCCCTGTCTATGCCCCCTCTCCTCTCCTGTCCTGATTTCTCTCCACTGCCCCCTTCCCCGTCTTTCCCAGGGCACTGTTCTGTCCTGTCAGTTCCTCTGCTCTTGTTCCCATCTCCTGACCCTTAATCTTTGTGATCTGGCTCCGTAGACCCCTGTCTCCCCCTGTCTAGTGGTACTCCTCTGCTAACCATTTTTATCTCCACTCTAACTCTCCCACTAGCTGTCCCAGTCTTTCTCCTCCTTGGTTCTGTGTCTCCCACAGACACACTGTTTCCCTCCCTAGCTAGGTCTCTCTGCGTCTTTTCCATAACTCTTCTTTTCCTCCTTTGTCTCTCCCTCTCTCTCCTCCTCTTCCTATCTGTCTGTCTCTTTCCCCTTTATCTCTCTGATTCTCCTTGGTCTCTCTGGCTCTGACTTTCCCTCTATATCCGCCCCCCACCCCACCCCTCATATCTCTGTCTCTTCATCTCTCTTTGGCGCGCGCTCGCTCGCTCTCTCTCTCTCTCTCTCTCTCTATTCCTCCGCTCTCTCCGGCTCCCTCTCTCGCCTCGAATGACAGCGCTGCCTCTTTTGTTGGCTCCGCAGCCAATCGCGGCCGCTGACGACACGGGGGCCGGGGCTATAAAGGGCCTGGCCCGGACTCGGGCCCCCCCAGCCGCCCGCCCCGGCCGCCCGCCCGCCCCGCCCGCGCGCCCGCCGCCCCCGGCCCCCCGGGTCCCCCCTCGGCCGGGCAGCCCCCAATCCCGCGCCGCCCGGACCCCCTCCTCTTCCCTCCCTCCTCCCCCCGCCCCCTCCCCGCGGGACTCCGGCGTCCCCGCCCCCCAGTCCTCCCCTCCCCTCCAGCATGGTGCTCGCGGCCCCGCTGCTGCTGGGCTTCCTGCTCCTCGCCCTGGAGCTGCGGCCCCGGGGGGAGGCGGCCGAGGGCCCCGCGGCGGCGGCGGCGGCGGCGGCGGCGGCGGCGGCGGCGGCAGGGGTCGTGGGGGAGCGCTCCAGCCGGCCAGCCGCGTCCGTAGCGCCCGAGCCGGACGGCTGCCCCGTGTGCGTGTGGCGGCAGCACAGCCGCGAGCTGCGCCTGGAGAGCATCAAGTCGCAGATCTTGAGCAAACTGCGGCTCAAGGAGGCGCCCAACATCAGCCGCGAGGTGGTGAAGCAGCTGCTGCCCAAGGCGCCGCCGCTGCAGCAGATCCTGGACCTACACGACTTCCAGGGCGACGCGCTGCAGCCCGAGGACTTCCTGGAGGAGGACGAGTACCACGCCACTACCGAGACCATCATTAGCATGGCCCAGGAAAGTAAGTGGGCTGCGGGGCGCGAGCAGTGGGGTGCTGGCTCTGGCCCCCACGAAGGGCGCCTTCTGCTTCTAAGCGGGGCACTCCCTGCTGCCCCTGCCCGGAAGCTTTTTCTGCTAAAACTTGACGAATTAGGGAGCAGGGGCTACTCCATAGAAGTTTTTCGAGCAGTGGAGATGGGCTGCAAAGTTGTATGCACGCCCAGTTCCCGAAGGTTGGAGCGGGGGGGTAAATGGGGCGGGTTTCGAGATACTGCCTTCCACCCCAGTATGCGAAAAAGACCCTTGTTGGAGTCCGGGGACGCTGGGGCTGGGCAGCTAGTCTGTCCTGAAGAGCCGTGATGGGGAGGCTGGAGAACAGAATCCGGAGGCTTCGGGAACCCGGCAACCCCAGCTATGCTCTCTGCCTCCCAATGGCCCTGGCGCTGACTCCTCACTCCGTGCTCTGTCGGCATCGTGTCCATCGGGTGCAGAGAACTGTGTGCTCTGCTCTCTTCCTTTCCCAGGAATAGGGTCCCATAACCTTTACACCTCCTGGCAGCCCAGCTGGCACGCTTTTCATCCTGAGCCTTGTCTCATACCGGGTATCGCAAGGAGCCGGAAAAACTGTGCCTTATTGATACCGACCGAGCTCAGAGAACTCAACTCCATTGCGCTGGGGGCTAAGGACACTCATTGGCTACTCAAACCTTAGTGTTCCATCCCTTATTCGCCCACTCGTTCTGGACTTGAGCGATAGGAAGACCTAGGACTACCTATCTATAGGTAAGACTAGATAGGTAGTCCTAGGTCTTCCTATCTCTCAAGTCCTATCTAGTACTACCACAGCTGGACTTGAGAGATAGGAAGACCTAGGAAAAAAAGATAAAGAAATAGATGGGGGAGCGGGAACCCAGGCATCGGAGTCCCTGACCAAAAGGAAGATGAACATATAATAGACATGAGCTGCTTTGAAATTTTATGGCCTGGAAAATCCAAGGGAATACTACACCCCGCCACCTTTCCAGCTCTCCCTAGGGTCAGGTGACTCCTTCTTCTCCCCCACCCCACTGAGGTCTCCCCCTCCGCCCAACTCCAGGGAACCAGGCCTCTCTTATTCCCTAGCGGTTTGGCAAGGTCCCTCCCCACACACACACCCCCCACAGCCCCCTGCAACACACACACAGTTTGGTTTTATGACTGTGAACAGAAGACGGGGGAGACTGGTTTATTGGCAGATGGGTCATAAAAAGCTGGGGGCTGAGGGGCGTCCCAGTGGCCAACCCCCATGGAAGAGGCACAGGAACCCAGGTGTGCATCTGGGAGGCTGAGTGCCTCACATTGCCACTGGTATTTCTGCAGACCTCAATTCCACAGGACTTGGTCAAGGCTGTTAAATTCAAAGAACCAGGAAACTAACTGGGTGTGGGGGTGGGAGGCATGGGGCATCTGGTCTTGGATTCCTCAGTTTCCCTTCTATTCTTAAGGCTTCTGCTTATGGAAGCTAGGGTCAGTCTCAGATCGACTGAGGGCAGAGGGAGGGAGTGGTGTTTCTAGGAAACAGAGTTATAGAGGAATTCAGATCAAGAGTTTACTGGAAGAAGAAGGTTACATAGGGAAAAGATACTCTAGTCTATATGGTGTAGTGTGTGTGAAGATTTCCAGGATGGGTGATGGGGCTGTGGATTTCCCTTTGCCCCTAAATATCCTTAGCATCCCTTAACCAACAGGCCTGAGCCCACCAGAGTTAGCTCTGGTAATAGCAATACAGGGAAGTGAAGGGACCCTGCCTACAGGAGTTGGGCTGTGCAGGTGAGGCCTGGGTAGGTGGGGAGGGGACACCAGCTGGTGGAATCCCATCCTAACTTCCACTGCCGCCACCCAGGACTGGTACAATTAGGGAACTGTGTCTCCGGCCAGGTATTGTGCGTCCCCTTTAAGAGCCTAGCTGCACTCTTAAGAGAGGGAGGGGGAGTGGAGGGGAGGGGAGGGAGAGAGGGGAAAAGGAAAAAGAGACTTTTATAGTCTAATCCCCAGGGACCCGCTTTAATAAGAGACTTGTGCTCTGCTAATCGGGGGAGGTGTTTGTCAGCAGAGATGGCCTCCATTCCCTTCCCCCTCCGTCCCCTCCCCCAGCCCTCAACCCTGGACCCCAGCCCCCACCTCTCCTAGGCTGCTCTGCCTGCCCTAGTTCCCTCTACCCTCTCAGGCTCTCCCACCGAGGCTTCATCCTGGGAACCCAGCCCCCTGCCCTTCTGGGAACCAAGCCCAGCCCCTGAGTTTCTCTCTCATCCCCACACCAAGAGGCCCCTGCCCTCTCAGCCCAACCTCCTGCCCTTAGGCCTTCCAGCCAGGGTTGGGAGTGTGTGTGTTGGGGGGTTAGGGTGGGGGGAAGGGGAGGAGGTGGTGTGCAGGGAGGGGGTTGGGCATTTGCTGAAAATAGTGCAATGACCTCTCTCTCCCACCAGCGCCGCCTACTAAACCTGACCTGCTGCCTGCCACCAGCCAGATCAATTCAACACAGATGTGGCCCCTTTTCCTCCCCATCAGAGCTCGGCATATGTGTGTTGGGGACTCACTAAAGCCCGGTTTCCCTCTGTGGCTCTACCTGCTTCTCCTTTGTTCCTCCGTCCGTACCCTTTCTATCCTTTCTCTCCTTTACCCCACTAGGTTTAGCTTCCTCCCACCTTTAGCTTTCTACACGGCACCCACTCCTTTCTATCCCTGCCCCTTGCACCAGGATTCTACAACTCCCAAACTTATTCTCCCCTTGCCGTGATCATCCCCTGGGTCTTTCCACTCTGTCATCTATTTCTCTGCCTATCTCTACCAATCTGCCTTCAACTCTAACAGTCTCTTCTCTATTATCTCCCTCACCATCTCCAGTCTCCCCCCCTTGGCTCTTCTCCTTGCTTTTTTCTTTCTCCCTATGTCCTGCCCCCTTGTAGCACTGACTGTCCCCATGTCTACTGGGGGACAAGTATATAGAATCAAAGACTTAGATGTAGCCCTCATCTTCAAACCCTGGGTCAGCTTACGTAGGGGGAGGGTTATGTTTAGAGCTCAGTAGAGAATGCGAAAATAGTAGTAGCTTCTCAATAAATGTTGGTTTGTTCATTTTGTTTTCACATTCTCTAGTTAATGCTCAGCACTCATGTGAGGCAAGAATTATTACTATCTGTATCACACTGCGAAGTTTGGTAAGGTTAGATAGTGGTTAATAAGGAATTAGGCAGTGATTAAACCCACTTCAATTACAGCCAAAGAACAGAATTCAGTTGCCAGGAAGAACTTTCAGGCACTTGCCTGTATAATTTAAGATTGGGAGTTTAGGGAGTTCATTCAACATGTATTTATTGTCTGGCACTATGTGAGGCACTAAAGCTACAATGGTGAGCAAAACAGACACAGTATCAACAACACAGCGTGTACTCTCGTGGAGATCAGTACCTAATGGCAAGAAAATAGACAATTCCTATGGTGAAATTAGGTAGAGTATGCTACTTGTGATATTGCTTGTCACTCCCCATGTCACTAGTAGCTTCTCTACCCCAGCTACTTCTCATCTCTGAATTTTCACTCCCCAAACCCTACTCCATTGCACCATCACCGAAGCTCCAGCCAGTAGAACAACTGGGAGGACTACTACAGCCCTGGAACCTCAGAATAATCAAGGGGAAAAAAAGCTATTGAGGCTTTGAGTATCATATCCTGGATATATGAAGTTTATTCAGCACTTTCCTCCTCATCTCACTTAGAAGGTCCTCTCTCTCCCAGGGTAGGGGTGGGGAAGAGCTGACAGGACATCTTAAGTCTGTCCTGATTTTGCAGAACTCATAAGACATGGAGAGGATACTTAAAGGCCTAGACTTCCTGACCCTGCTTATATGGCTCTGGAAGCTCATTCCTGATTCTTCCTATCCAGAGTGAGGAGAGACATATTCTGTCCAATGGAGGCATGTTGTGGGGCACTTCCAACTGACACTGGAAAGGCAGTGAAGAGGAGCTAGAATGGAAGCAGAGGCAGATATTTATTGAGAATCATCCATTAGACCCAAGAAGGATCAATTTATGGTCCAGAGCAAGGGGAAATGGGTCAAAATGTAAAGTTGGGATGTTAAAACTTTGGCACTAGACTGAGAAACCAAAGGAAGCTCAGAGGAGAAAAAGGCATTATGGTTGATCTGGTGTGTTTCATATTATTTCTAGTGCTTTGGGCAAATAGGAGGCAACACCTTGGAGGTAATTATTCCTTTCCTCAAAACCTGGGGCAGTCATGGTGATGATGAAGCAGCAGCTGAAGAAACTTCTTAGGAGAGGCAATGGGGAGATAGATGTACAGGAAGTGCTTGGATGTTCTGCTGAGTGTTACTCCTAATGAGAGTGAGGCAAGAAGCCTAGATCTGATTTCTGGTTTACTTAATGGGATAAATTTAGCCCATGCTCCCTATCTGGACCCTGGGTTATCCCCTCTCTGAGGCTGTTTTCTGGGGTGGTGGGGGAGGGATGTGCCAGGCTCTACCTGCCCATCAGATAAATCAGAGCAGATAGGGGGCAAGGTTACCTAAGGCAGCAGGTGTGAAGCTATAAAGAGCTTCAAAAATTCAGAAAATGTTGGAGCCTTACATGCTGGTTAAAGTTGGGGGACAGTAAGGATGGTGGTAGATGAATAATTTTGCAGGTTATCTGGTAGACGGAAATCTATATATTCGGGCAAGTGGATTAGGAAATGAACACAGATCAGTAGGGCTTGATAGGGCCATCATCCTATAGAGGAAGTGCTGTTTTAGGTACCAGAGACATGGTATAAGAGGCATGAGAGAAGGGTAAAGAAGAATTGGAAAAGTCAGGCTGAGAAGTCCAAATTGCCAGTGTACCAGGACTACTGATCCCCTACACAAACACCCTGTGCTGATGCTGTGTCCTTCTCTCTTATCAGCGGACCCAGCAGTACAGACAGATGGCAGCCCTCTCTGCTGCCATTTTCACTTCAGCCCCAAGGTGATGTTCACAAAGGTACTGAAGGCCCAGCTGTGGGTGTACCTACGGCCTGTACCCCGCCCAGCCACAGTCTACCTGCAGATCTTGCGTCTAAAACCCCTAACTGGGGAAGGGACCGCAGGGGGAGGGGGCGGAAGCCGGCGTCACATCCGTATCCGCTCACTGAAGATAGAGCTGCACTCACGCTCAGGCCATTGGCAGAGCATCGACTTCAAGCAAGTGCTACACAGCTGGTTCCGCCAGCCACAGAGCAACTGGGGCATCGAGATCAACGCCTTTGATCCCAGTGGCACAGACCTGGCTGTCACCTCTCTGGGGCCGGGAGCTGAGGGGCTGGTGAGCAGGGGACCTGAGGTGGTGGATATATGTAACCTGGCCCTGAGGAGATGGGGGTACGTTCGAAAAGGGAGACAAGGAATGTGGAGGAGGTTGGGGACTAGCATTACTTCTCTGGGGTCAGCAGCTGATTCTAGAGATGTAGTTGAGGAGTGGGGTGGCAACTATTACTTTTCAAGGATCCAAACCAGACAACAGCTGAAAACTGGATTTGAAGGTGAAGGTGTCAGTTAATGGAAGGGCTGTAAGAACACAAAACCTGGTTGTTGGACCAAGGGGTTGATGGGGGTCAGGTTGCCAGAAGAGGAAGAATTAGAGATGGTGAGTTGAAGCAGAGCTAGCCAGCTGGCAAGAAAAGTAGGCAGAAGACAATTTCTGGGGTTGGGAGCTATGGAAAAGCTGAGAAGTCATCGGTCTCTATTCTGATGCCACTGGCAGGTGGGAAAGGAACAGGGAAGAGGAACTGTTCAGGGCCATATCACATTTCTTTCCCCTCTCCCTGACCCTCAGCATCCTTTCATGGAGCTTCGAGTCCTAGAGAACACAAAACGTTCCCGACGGAACCTGGGTCTGGACTGCGACGAGCACTCAAGTGAGTCCCGCTGCTGCCGATATCCCCTCACAGTGGACTTTGAGGCTTTCGGCTGGGACTGGATCATCGCACCTAAGCGCTACAAAGCCAACTACTGCTCCGGCCAGTGCGAGTACATGTTCATGCAAAAATATCCACATACCCACTTGGTGCAACAGGCCAATCCAAGAGGCTCTGCTGGGCCTTGTTGTACCCCCACCAAGATGTCCCCAATCAACATGCTCTACTTCAATGACAAGCAGCAGATTATCTACGGCAAGATCCCTGGCATGGTGGTGGATCGCTGTGGCTGCTCTTAAGGTGGGGGATAAAGGATGCCTCCCCACAGACCCTACCCCAAGACCCCAGCCCTGTCCCCATCCGCCCCAAGCCCTAGAGTTCCCTCCACTCTTCCCGTGAACATCACACCTTGTTCCCTGACCAAGCAGTGTGCAATACAACAGAGAGAGGCAGGTGGGAATTGAGGGGTGAGGGGTTTGGGGGAAAGGGGAAGGAGGGGCATAGTCAGGGTGGGAGTGTTTGAAGTTTGCAAATGAGAAGGTTTGACCAGAAGACAGAGAGATGTAGAGACAGAGGGATAGAGACAGAGGAGCAAAAAGAGCAGCAGTGAGAAGGCAAAGAGAGAGAGAAGAGACAGACTAGGCAGAGACAAAACACTGAGAGAGACTGAAATGGAGTAATAAATGAAAGCCCCACACCAAGCCTCCTTTCTTCCACTGGCAAGGTGAAGGGCTTGGTATAGTTTGGGGAGATTCCCTGACTACTCGTAGGAGAAGAAATCAAAAATCCATTCTTTCTTCCTTCTCTTCCTCCAACAGTGGCCAGAGGAAGGGAAGTAAGGGCAGGGGCAAAAGGATTTGGGAATTTTTATTTATTTATTTATTGTGACTTTTCATTTTTTTTGGTATTTGGCTTTACTGGAATAGGAGGGCCCCTGCCCACTGTGCCCCATTTATCCCTTATTCCCCAAACCTTGCACTCCCCAACACCTGCCCACTTAAGCACTTGTATAAAGCCTCCAGGGTTGGGAATGGGAGTAAAGGGCAAGAGGGCTGACACATGGAAGTTTCTAACCCATAATCACCCTAACTCAAACCTTTTCTGAGCCAAATGAGTTGAATTGAAGCCACTTGTCATGGAAATAGTAAGAGGTTAGGGTTGAAGAGCTGGGGATGCAGGATGGGAGAGAACCCTCAACATCCAGGATCTATATGAGAGCTACTTTAAACCCCAAGGCCTACCCTCATGATACTGAGTTATTTAGCCAGAGGGTACAGCCTGTTTATGCCCAAATTCCCTCAGCCAAGAGAGAGACCAAAGAGCCTCTGGAATGGCCCTGCTCCCAGCCTCTATCTTCAGGTCAGTAAGAAAGTATAGAGACCCCAGAGTCCCCTGGGTATGGGAAGCGATAGGAGGGGTCAAGAAAGGAGCAGTAAGGAGGCTGAAGGTTACAGGGCATTTGAATCCAAATCACTGCTCTGGGCTAGGGAATAGAGCCAGCAGACCAAGGTGGGAGGGATTCTGGAAGGGGGACATTTTCGTCCCCTAATCCCAAAGCTCAGGGTGGAAGAAGGAAGAACAAGGAAGCAGAGCGTATAATTATTTTTTCCTTTTATTTTTGGAATCTAACAGTACCTGGCAGCAGGGAGGGGAAAGTACAGTGGGGAAAAGCATCTGACAAGGCCAGTTAGAACAGAGGATGGGACGGATGGGAGACTCTTGGGTTTGGAAGGCTAGGAAGCAGGCAGAGACTGGTTGCCATTTCAAGTCACTAGCTAGGGCCATTCATTCCTTTCACAATCCTGACCCATTCTCCTCTGGACTCACTGTGCCTCAGTTTCTTCCCCTCAATGGAATGAGAAATAGCAGCACCCGCCACAGCCAAGAGATGAATTCTGAGCACTTACCACGGGCACTTTATGGACATAAAATACCTCTCGCTGTGGGACAGATAACCAGGGCACCAGAGTAGTGGTGAAGAGATGTGAGGCTTAAGAGGAGTCACAGGCTTCAGAGTACAAGTTCCCCTCTGCCTCCCAGCTGGACAGTGCCTAGAAGCCAAGGAGTTGAGAATCTCCTGATCCACACCCTACCCTTACTTTCCCACCAGGCCTCTTGGCTCCAGGCAAGAGCTTAGAGGATGTCAGGAGAGGTGGGGGTAAGAACCTTCAGCAAAACTGTCACTCTAAGTAAAGCCAGCAGTTACGGGTCTGATAAAAACAGTACTGAACTAAAGTAAAGCCCAAGCTGGTGAGCAAACCTGGATGGCTCATTCTTCCCAAGAGCATGACTCTCCCCCTTGGCCAGTTGGTGGAAGGGGCAAAGGTACGTCACCACCCTTGAGAAGGTGATGTTGGTGAGCTTTAACATCTTACTCCTATTCTTATATTGAGAACGTGAAACAAGATGTTTCAATAGAGGAATGGGCAGGGACTGTTAGGCTTTTCAGCTTGCCTTCTCCCATGTAGCAGCTATGATAACCCCAAGCCTCTCTGGCCGTTCTTCATCCTTCTGCCCGAATTCTGGAGAACAAGACACACTGGCCATCAACACCACTCACATTTTCTTGGTGGAAGGAAAGGAACAGAGAAGAACAGATGATATCTCCCTCCAAGGTCAAATGCCTTGTGATCTTGGCACAGAGTAGCAGTTGGGCAATAAGCATCAGGTATCTTCCCTCTACAGATTCTAGAGAACTGGGGCATTAAATATGGGGGACACTTAGAATACTGCCCCATTAATACCACCAAATAAAGACCTTTGTGTGTGTGTCGGGGGGGGGTCTTTCTCTTATGAACATAAATCTGTGAGCTAAAGTCTCATTCCCCTGTTCCTCCCTACCCCCAAAGAGGCATGGAGTCTAGGGGTGTGGGGGGCACAGCTCAGCAACCCAGTGGGAGTTAGCACCCCCTCCCACCTTATGATGTGTGTAGACTTGGCCAGTGCCCCTCTGAACATATAATTGTTAGTGTAATTATCATTTACTTTGTGTATTTGTTACATTGTGTGTGTGACAGCCTTTGTTAAAGGTGTCTGAGTAGTATGAAGCTGACGGGCATTGGAATGCCGGGAAAGAACTTCTTCAATTGAGATCAAGGCTTCCTGGAGGGAACCACTGCAAAAAGGCCATCAGGCAGTTTTCAAGTTATGTGACAGAGGGCAAAGATGGCCATAGGGTGCTCTGAGTTTTGGGATGGTCACATGACAAAATCCAGCACTTGAACCTGAAAAAAAAAATAAAAGTGGTCAAAGAGTTTAGAATTCAGTGCTGAGCTCTTCTCCCTAATCATGTGCCATATTTACACCCTGGAGACTAGAAGGTGAAGAGGATCTGAGATAGGAAACCTTGTATTCAATGACTAAGAAGAAGGGCATGGTGGTATGAGGTTTGGGACATGCAGGCCAAGGAAGGATGGGCAGAGGACAGGAAAGTGGGGGCACTTAGGACAACCCCTCTCTAAAAAGCTTGAGCCAAAACAGTCCCAAAGTTTACAAAAACCCTCTTCCAGCCTCCACAGAATGGAAGATCTAAAGGTTCTCTTGAGATGACCCAGCTAGTGTCTGTCCTATTCTCCTACAGTACCTGTTCCTAGGTTTCCTCAACAAAGTTTGACCAAAATCTGTAAAGCAACAGTCATCCAACTTGCGTTGTTACACAAGAGTGGCTAAAATAGCATCTCCAATATTCTTTCAGTTCACTGTGAAAATTTTTCCCTTGTACCTAGAGCATACTTCCCAGGGCATATGAGTTGGGAATGGCAAAAAATATTGCCTGACTCACATTTCTAAAAAATAAGGAAAGCAGGGCTCACTGGTGTGCTCCTGTAGTTCCAGCTACTCAGGAGGCTGTGGCAGGAGGACCACTTGAGACCAGAGGGTCAAGGCTGCAGTGTGCTATGATTGGGCCTGTAAATTGCCACTGTATTCCCAGTTGAGCAACATAGTAAGACCTTGTCTCTTAAAAAAATATAGTAAAAATAAGGAAAGCTCCTGTGACATCAACCTGATCCAGAACTGGGGACAGGGCTACTGAGGGTTCAACATACTGCTCTGCTTTCCCTGTCCTGTCAGTTCTATGAGCACATTGACCCCTCCCAAGACCAACTACAAGACTGAGGCTGGAACTGGTTGAGTAGCAGAAGTGTTATGTATTCTATCTTCCCAAGGGAACTACATCCATAACTACCCCTAACTTTAGCCTGAGCTGAAAATGGGTTTTCTCTCCCTACTGTTCATTTGTATCCTGTGTTGAGAGAACACCCAAAAAAGACTACTCAAGATGATTTTTTACAAGTCTTCTTTATCCTAAAACATCCTCCAACGAAGTACATGAGAAGTTATCCTATACTCTGCCCTTGCCTATATTTTAAATGGCAGGGGCCCCAAGCTAAGAATCAGCAGGCAGTGGCATTTATAGCTTCTGGTCAGTAGTGGGGTAAAAGCAGGAAAGTCAATGTTCCAGGCAACAATGTCAGCTTTCCTGCAGGTGAGCTGGGATTGAGGGAGCAAATGGGACTCTGCTTTTTCTTTTTCTCCAAATACAATTACATAATTGGGTGTATGCACATACACCATGTTCAAACTAGGGCACTCACACCCCCTACCCAAGCTAGAACCTACTCAGATAAAGAAACATGTATTTCCACTGTACCCTGATCACCTAGTAAGATTCAGAGCTAATGCTTATTGAATGATTACTATGCAAATTATGGTAAACAAATTATAGTGTGAATACATGGTATGAGAATATCACATAATTCACATAGCAGATAAAGAGAATGATTATCTGCCCAGGGTCTCGGAGCTAGTGTGGTAGAATAAGAAATTAAACCTAAATAGTTGTTAAACAATATGACACTCCTTTGTTGTTGTTGTTCTTTTTGAGGCAGAGTTTCGCTCTCGTTGCCCAGGCTGGAGTGCAATGCAATCTCGGCTCACTGCAACCTCTGCCTCCCAGGTTCAAGCGATTCTCCTGCCTCAGCCTCCTGAGTAGCCAGGATTACTGGCATGCACCACCACACCTGGCTAATTTTGTATTTTTAGTAGAGACAGGGTTTCTCCATTTGGTCAGGCTGGTCTCCTCCCAACCTGAGGTGATCCACCCGCCTCAGCCTCCCAACGTGCTGGGATTACAGGCGTCAGCCACTGTGCCCGGCTAAACAATATTACATTCTAAATCGATCCTATTAAAAGTGATCCGAGAGGTAGAAACCTAAATACAGGAACAACATAGGGGAAAGAGATAACAAGAAAGTTGGGAACACCTTGGCCTCAAAGAATCTGCAAAGATGTGAAACTGGAATTTTCAATCCCTTTGGAGGGAAAAACAAGAAAAGCCTGGGTATGGCAAGAGAAGGGGAGGTTAAATTTTGGGGGGATTCCAATAATCAGAAATAACTGGCATTGCCAGAGGCCCTCCGTATAAGAGAACAGGAAAAAAGTTATCCTCCCTTAAGTTCCTCTCTCACTCCTCATGTCAGACACAGCAAGAGGACTCAAAACCAAGAAGTCCTGCCCTTATTCACATCTTCCTTCCTATAGCCCTCATCCCCACAAAATCTTCTAGCCTCTATCTTCAGCAGTTCTTAAGGGATGGGGTGGGGGGGGCTGGGCAGTTTAGAAAGTGGGGAAAAAAAAGAGAATAATCCTAGAGAACCATAAAAAGGTACAGATTTACAGCTTAGGAAGCTAGTTCTCCCCATAGCTTTTATAGACTCCCTCATTAAGAGCTTTTAGGTATGCAGAGAATGTCACAGCTTCAGGAATTGGAATCAGTTAACCACATCTGGATATGGATAAGCTATAGTAGGGAAACTAGGGGATAGGAAGGAAGAGTACTAAGATCTCAGGTAAAGAATTACAAGCCTCGATGTCTGTTCCTTCTCCAAATGGAATTACTATTTTAAAACCGAATTAGGAAAAAGGTAACCTAAATAAAAGAGTAATTGGAGAATACTATAATGAGATAGGATGGGGAGGATTTGGTGATCTGGCTTGGAGGTTAGAGACTTCTGACTAACCTCCAGTACAAATAGCTGCTGTAATGGGATGAAAAAGGTTAGTAAGAAAAAAAATCCCCACAAATTTAAAAACACTGTTCAAAGATCTGGAGAAAGTAAGATGAGTGAGGAGAATAATTAGGCTTCAAGAAGAGAATCCTGGAAAGTAAGGCTGAATACCTTTCTGGAACGTTACAGAGGATAAAGACACAAAGTGAAGAAAACTTCCGAAGGATCCACTGCTCCAGTTACGAATCAGCATCTGCTCTATTCTTTTACCTATTTTTCTCTTTGTAAAACCATACTAGGGTAGAAACCATAATAGAATCTATAATCTCTCAAATTACAAATCATATATATTCTCTCTACTTCTGTTTTCAGATGAAGACAGACTAGAGAGAGGAAAGGGAGCCTCAAAATAAGAGCCTGAGGTAAGGAAAAGAGAGGCAGACAGAAAAGAAGGAAAGAGGGAAGGTCATTCCAACTGAAAGGTTTATTTGGTTGAGTAAGTGTCAAAAATTTAACCAGCATTCCCATTTGTTTACTTCTCCAAAGTCTCAGAATGGGGCAAACTTCACAACAAATGGGCAGTAGTTTTTGGATCTGCTCTCCAAGGCACAGTTTTCCTAAAGTATCTAAACTTTAGGTCCCTGCCTTCCTCACCAACCAGAGGCTCTGGAGAAATAAAGAGATTCTTGATGTTAGAAAGATGATCGAACCATTACCATTTCATTAAGCACAAAACCAGGCAGGTTTTAGTAGAAATAAGGATAAAGGATTACACCACAGCAACATGGGATCAGATCATAGTACCAAAGTTTTCACGGGAGGCGCCACGTTCCTAAGCCTTACTACCAAAAATAGCCCAAACAAAAACCAAGCTTATATAAAGATTTAAGAGGAGAAACTCTGTACTATACTAACACATCCAAAAAGATTAAATCGTAGGTTTCAGATCTACATGAACTTGAAGCCTCCAGTTCCACTGCTTATGTTCCCAATGATTTATGTAATAATGCTTAACAGTGCTGACATCCTCTGTCATGCTTTGATTCCCTATACAAAATTTCTTCTATCTCTGAGGGATATCCAGCCCATCTCCCTTCCTAAACTGACTAACCAACAAGGTCCCACATATCGGTTTTGGCTGAAACCATACAGTATCGTATCAGGCCACCCTTGAAAATAGGGCCTTTTTCCTTTAATTTGGGACCCTGGGCTCTATTTTATCCAAGAAAAAGCCTGCATTATTAGCTCATAACAAAAGGCTACTAATCATTGTCCTTGTATTTATATCCTCTGCACCACCTAAAACCTCCCTTATTTTATTTCAGTGGGTCACTACAAGCTGCTGGAGTAAAGACTTGGTGGGTGGGTAACTTAACCTCTTCATAGAGGATAAAAAATGCTTGTGAGTATAAGAGAAGGGAATAAATAGGCTTAAAGGGTAAACTCGATCCTTTTTCTTGTCTTCTCTTCTAAGGGATAAAAGTGTTATGGCCAGGCCGGGCGTGGTGGCTCACGCCTGTAATCCAAGCACTTTGGAGGCCAAGGCAGGCGGATCACCTGAGGTCGGGAGTTCAAGAGCCTGACCAACATGGTGAAACCCCGTCTTTATTAAAAAAAAAAAAAAAAAGTGTTATGGTCAATTGTCTATACTATTTGCCCCTGAAGCTCCCCTTATCTGGTCTATTCTGGCTCCAATAAATCAAAGGAGCACCTAATAAAACACACTGTTCTCTTTCTATTTTTTTTTTTTATTAACAAGCAACATAATCAAAAACAGAAACACAACAACCTTAAAGCTGAAACAGCAATAAGTCAAACTGCTGCTGCAGTTCACGGATGTACCTGGGGTACATGCTCCCTCATTGCGAGGCAGGATGTAGGCACATGACTGTGCATTTAGGTATATATGTGACCAAGAAGAATCAGAGAAATGGAAAACACTGGAGAACAGAAAGTAACAAGAACTTTTCATCAGGCAATCCCAAAGCGCTCTGCTCTTTTCCTCTTCTTTGCCTGTAAAGAAGAAGCAAGAAGAAAAAAATTAGATTGAAGACAATAGTTGCCAGGGTTCCTGGCTGCTTTAATCCAAACTCACATGAACTGTCACAAGGCCCAAGAAAGAAGGATGGCCCAGACTCGAGCTTGGCAGCAAGAGATTTCATTCCTCAATCTCTGCAATCTTTCCAATTATCCAGTTAGAGTTGGCAAAGTTTAGTGGGTAAGGAGAGTGAGAAGGAAAAAAAATTACTGGGGGCAAGGGACAGAGAGAAGAACAGTGGTAGAAAATGGGGAAATTCCTGAAGGAGAGAAGGCCACCCAGCCTGAGATCAAGCCAGCCTGGAAACAATGGGCTCTTAACAGGCTGGGGAAAGTCTTCCAGTCAATGGGGAGATGGAAGATTACAGAGGAAAATGAATTAACCAATGCTATTCACAGAGGTGAAGGAGATGCCCTTCTGAGCAGTCAGGTCCAGGCAGTAGCTATTCGTTAGGCCTCCAGAAAGGCATATAAATCTTTGATGCCAACAGTACGAATAGGCAGTGAGTGGTGTGTGGGTGAGTCCCTATCATAGAGCTCGTAAAAGAGGCAGCAACACTGGAAAGGACACAAAATGGTTAGGGAAGACTTTTGGTTCGGGAAGTGACTCACAGAATGGCACACAGTCCTTCATGTGCACTCCCAACCACTGGCCCTACCAGAATACAAACTCCTCTCGCTTTTTCCTAGTTAAAAGTTAGCTGATTTAACTCTAAACTTTTCAGGGGTTTAATTTATAAGACTGATTCTGATACTTACTCATAAAGAAGCTTTTCATAAAGCATCATCCTGTTGGTACTGTCCTCAAGACAGTTCTTGCAAGATATGGCTGTTTAAAAGTATGTGGCACCTCCCCCTCTCTCTTGGTCCCGCTCTGGCCAAGTGATGTGCCTGCCCCCGCCTTGGCCTTCTACCATGATTGTAAGCTTCCCGAGGCCTCCTCAGAAGCCAAGCAGATGCCAGCACCATGCTTCCCATAAAGCCTGTGGAATTGTGAGCCAATTACACCTCTTGTCTTCTTAAGTTACCCAGTCTCATGTATTTCTCCTTTATAGCAATGCAAGAACACCCTAATAATATACTTTTTTTTTTTTTTTTTTTTTGAGACAGTCTTGTTCTGTCACCCAGGCTTGAGTTGCAGTGGCGCAATTTGAGCTCACTGCAACCTCCACCTCAGCCTCTGGAGTAGCTGGGACTACAGCACCACATCTGGCTAAATTTTTTTTTAATTTTTAGTAGCGATGAGGTCTTGCTATGTTGTCCAGGCCACTCTCCAACTCTTGCCCTCAAGTGATCCTCCCACACTGTCCTCCTTAAGTGCTGGGATTCTTTCATTTTGAGAAATTATTTGCAGCCAGGCATGGTGGCTCATGCCTGTAATCCCAGCACTTTGGCAGGTGGATCACAAGGTCAAGAGATCCTGGCCAACATGATGAAACCTGGTCTCTATTAAAAATACAAAAATTAGCTGGGTGTGATAGCACACACCTGTAATCCCAGCTACTCAGGAGGCTGAGGCAGGAGAATCACTTGAACCCGTGAGGCAGAGGCTGCAGTGAGCCGAGATTGTGCCACTGCACTCCAGCCTGGAGACAAAGTGAGACTCCATCTCAAAAAAGACAAAAACAACAAAAAAACCCCACCTATTTGTAAATAAAGTGACAGGAAGAGGAAGTCTGATTTGAGTCCATTGTCCTTTTCCAGAAGGGAGTTAGGTACAATCAATACTTATTAAATACTTTAAAACTATCCCTTTTTATACAGAATCACTTTATTATTTAAATATCATGTTGAGGTAGGCATATTATCTCTACTTTTCAGATGATGAAACTGAAGCTCAGGAAGTACTATAACTTATTAATACTAAGTGGCAGAGCCTTTTTCTTTGAGACAGGGTCTCACTCTCTTGTGCAGGCCACAGTGCAGTGATGCCATCTCAGCTCACTGTAGCCTTGACCTCCTACCTCCTCGGCTTAAGTGATCCAACCTATCTCAGCCTCCTGAGTAGTTGGGACTACAGGTGTGTGCCACCACGTCTGGCCAATTTTTATATTTTTAGTAGAGTCAGGGTTTCTCCATGTTTCTCAGGCTGGTCTTGAACTCTGGGGCTCAAGAGATCTGTCTACCTCAGCCTCCCAAAGTGCTAGGATTACAGGCATGAGTCACACCTGGCCCAGAACCACTTTTTTTAAAATCCAAGGCCTGATTCAAAACCTTATACTCTTTACCATTAGTCTAATAGACTCTTAACACTGAATTAAGTATATTGACAGAATTCAGTGTTGCCACTTCATCCAGGAAAAAAAGTTATCAAGCAAAAGGCAAAATATTTGGGCACTTAAGAATTAGGTGGGTGGCCAGGGGAGGATTGTTTGCGCCCAGGAGTTTGAGACCAGCCTGGGCAACAGAATGAGACCCCATCTCTACAAAGTGTTTCTCCACTCTCACTTCCTGGGCAACAGAAACCCCATCTCTACTAAATAAATAAGTAGGTGAGGAAACAGCATTTCTCCATTCAGTTCATTCACTCTCATTTCCCTCAAGGTCTATGAAGCATTCCAGGTATATTTTTACCTCTGTATCCTCTGTGGTTCCACTTCCAGCTGAACTTGTGACAATCCCAAATCGTTCCTTCCTCTTTTTCAGTTTCTCATCATCTTCAGACTATTCAGGAACAAACAAAAGAGCTGAAACAAATTAGCCTCCATTCACCAAGTAAATGGGAATGAAATAACTTATTGGTTACAATGTGCTAACCAACCTTGTGACAAGAACTAATGATCACATAAAGAGATAAGATACAGGCTGGGCATGGTGGCTCACAACTGTAATCCCAGCACTTTGGGAGGCCAAGACAGGTGGATCATCTGAGGTTGAGGGTTCAAGACCAGCCTGAGCCAACATGGAGAAACCTCGTCTCTATTAAAAACAGAAAATTAGCCGGACATGGTGGCACATGCCTGCAATCCCAGCTACTCGGGAAGCTGAGGCAAGAAAATGGAGGTTGCAGTGAGCTAAACTACACCACTGCACCCCAGCCTGCGTGATGGAGCAAGACTCTGTCTCCACACCCACCTGCTCCAAAAAAAAAGAGTTCAAACAACTTTTTTTTTTTTTTAAGACAGAGTCTTACTTCATCACCCAGGCTGGAGTTGAGTGACACAATCTCAGCTCACTGGAACCTGCACCTCCCGAGTAGCTGGGAATATAGGCGCGCATCACCACACCTGGCTAATTTTTGTATTTTTAGTGGAGATGGGGTTTCACCATGTTGGCCAGGCTGGTCTCAAACTCCAGACCTCAAGTGATCTGCCCGTATCGGCCTCCCAAAGTGCTAGGATTAGAGGCATGAGCCACCGTGCCTGATTAAACAGACTTTTAAAGAATGTCTGTGTGGTGCTTACGGGCTGGATTTATTTTTAAATCTCAAGGAAATTATATTCCTACAATGTATAGGCAGGCTGTGTCTCTAGGTGTCCCAAAACCATGCGGTCAAAAGCAAAGGCAATCAAAAGACGTACAGAAACACAGGAATTTTTCAATGCCTCTACTCTCAACCCCAACCAAGGAGTTGCCTTTGTCCCTGTGGCCACAGCAGCCACCTGTACAAATCAAAAGCAGGGCAGCTATCCAGCTTTCTGTGCTCAATTTGTTTAACTAGTCCAGGTGTATGAACACAGCAGGCAGGAGTACTGTCTTGGTTTTTCTGTAACTCTTTTAGTTTGAGAAAGATGTTCATGTTCTCCCTTTTGCTGCACCTGCTTTCTAGTGAGTAGCAAGGAACCTAAGAAAGAATGACGGCTATCAAGCCGTAAAGAATCTTACATAAGTTACCATTTAATCAGAGTATATTATCAGAATAAACTACAGCCTACACAGTTTTTCTGCCTTTCTCATTATGACCACCAGCAAATCCATAGTGGATACCTCATTAATGTACTCTTTTGTAAAAACATTAAGCCAGGTTCAAAGGAAAAAAGAAATATTCTTGTCCTTAATAATCATCAATTAAAATAACGCTATAGCCATGAACATCTGAGTGCTTAGTATGTGACAGGTACTGTGTGCCGCTCTGTACATGCAATATCTCGTTTACTACTTTTTTTTTTTTCCTGAGACAAAGTCTTGCTCTGTCACCCAGGCTGGAGTGCAGTGGCACCATCCTGGCTCACCGCAACTTCCACCTGTCAGATTCAAGCTATTCTCTTCTTGCCTCAGCCTCCCAAAGTGTTGGGATTACAGGCATGAGCCACTGCATCTGGCATCATCTACTTGTTATAATAAGCATATGGAGTAGGCACTATAATTATATTCATTTAATAAATATGAAAATTGAGGCTTGGAGAGATTGACTTGCCCAAAATCTCACAAATAATACCAGGATTGGAACCCAGGACATTTTACTCGAGAATCCACTTTCTTAGCTTTACCCCTCCTCAAGGTATCTCACATACGTATTTCTTTGGAAGAACAGTAGGACAATTAAGTGCTTAATTCCCAAGGAAGAAGGATCACCAGGACCCTTAGCTAAAAAAATTTGATAAATTTTAATCACTTCACTCAAATAATCAGGTCAACAATACTAGGGCCTCTTCTTCTTTCTATCATACCACATACCTAACAATTTATAAGTAACTAAGGACCTAGGGAAAGAACTCTAGTTACTAATCTTGTACTAAAGTTTTTCTCAGCTGAATCTGTTTTTTGTTTTTTACTTTTTATTTTGAGACAGAGCCTCACTCTGTCACTAAGCTGGAGTGCAGTGGTGCAATCTTGGCTCACTACAACCTCTGCCTCCTGGGTTTAAGTGATTCTCCTGCCTCAGCCTCCTGAGTAGCTGGGACTACAGGAGTGTGCCACCATGCCCAGCTAATTTTAATATTTTTAGTAGAGACGGGGTTTTGCCACGTTGGCCAGGCTGGTCTCCATCTCTCAACCTCATGATCTGCCTGCCTCAGCCTCCCAAAGTGCTGGGATTACAGGCATGAACCACCACACCTGGCAGCTGAATCTGTTTCTAATTTTGCCTAATTGGCTATTCCATTTGTTAAGATGTAATAAAAGAATAAGGGGCCAGGCGCGGTGGCTCATGTCTATAATACCAGCACTTTAGGAGGCAGAGGTGGGCAGATCACCTGAGGTCAGGAGTTTGAGACCAGCCTAACCAACATGGAGAAACCCCATCTCTACTAATTAAAAAAAAAAAAAAAATACCCGGGAGTGATGGTGCATGCCTGTAATCCCAGCTACTCAGGAGGCTGAGGCAGGAGAATTGCTTGAACCTAGGAGGCAGAGGTTGCACTGAGCCAAGATCCTGCCACTACACTCCAGCCTGGGCAACAAAAGTGAACTCCATCTCAAAAATAAAAGAATACAGAAGGTTTCCAACAAACATTAAGTCCCACCACATTTTTTACTAACAAAGTAAAAGGAGAAAGTTTTCTTGACTTTTGTCTACTACCACTAAGATGAAGCGAATACAGGACATAAATGGATATTTCAAATTGAGAACCTCTAGAATGCTCTAGTTGATATATTCTTCACCAAGTCTCCTGGCCAAGTAGGAAACAGTTTGCAGGAAAATAAATGAAACATACCTTCTTGTGGAGAGGCAAGACTACACTAGACCAATATCTTGTTAAACTACCACTATAAACTTTTTTCCATTCAATTTAGCACTAGCAGTACTCCAGCAAGTTCAAATCACAGAGGAGGTATGACTTTTGAAACCCAGACATTATATCAGCACAAACCCTGAGGCCATGCCCTCCGCCAACATATGTCCACTTGTAATGTGCAGGCCAGTTTTGCTCCTCCTGGTTCTTTATTTTGCCATATCCTGAAATGGGAAGTTTGGTTTCTCCATGAGTCACGTGCCTCGCTCCCACCTTTTTAGAGACAGGGCCTTACTCTGTTGCCATGCTGGAGTACAGTAGCATGATCACGGCTCATTGTAATATTGAATTCCTGGGCTCAGGTGATCCTCCTACCTTAGTCTCCTGAGTTGCTAGGGCTACAGGTATATGCCATGCCTGGCAATTTTTTTTTTTTTTTAATAGAGACAGGGTCTTGCTATGTTGCCCAGGCTGGTTTCAAACTCCTGGACTCAAGCAATCCTTTCAACTTGCCTCCCAAAGTGCTGGGATTACAAGCATGAGCCACCACACCCAGCCTAGCTTCCCTTTTTAATAAGATCTTTGGTGCCTCTTCTGGAGATACAGGCAGAGCATCTGTTCCAAACCCATCAGGGGTTCCAGGGGAAAAACAAAACAAAACAATATATCTTTCCCTCACCCTCCGCAAATAGCCTGCCCTTCCCTCCCCACCCAGCACCCCTCAGCTCCTCTCCTAAAGCCTCTTTCCTCCTTTCCCTGTAGGGAAAGTGCACAACTGGGCCCAGTAAATCAACACCGTTCTAATGATCTCTCTCTCACTTGACCCTTCTAGCGTGACGGTGTCGCATGGAAACAAATGTACAATAAACTTCACTCCATATTTAGATTCTTGCCGACAGGTTTTGATTCATAGGATGGTGAGACCCATCTGAGGGAAATTACCTCAATCAAAACACATGTCTCTCTGCATTCATCGGCCAATGCTCCCTCAGGCCATGCTCAAGTGCACAAATAGGGTTGTGGCATCTGCAAGCAGCAGTGACCCCTCTAGCTCAGTGCCACATGCATTTGCAAACCTTTCCCTTCTTCATCCCTCCCCCACTACCCTCCCTCGAAACCCTCAACTACTAACAAATCTCTTTTTTCTTCCCATGCATACTGTGTGAGAAGAGAAGTGCTTGAATCTGAAGTGCCCTTATTTCCTATCAAATGTATACTCCTAAAAACATATAACTTGCATCCAAAATCAGGAGAAAACTATCCTCACTGGCCAAACACAGGCATTGGACGTTCAGATTAATCCATATATTTCAATTCCTCCCTCTTCTTCCTTTTCAAGATTTAAAACACCAAGCCAACCAACTGACTGATGCCAGTAATTTCAGCATATACAACCCTCATGGCGCCTACTACCTGCCTTGTTCACTTTTCTTAAGATTTCATTTATAAAGATGAGAAAGAATTATGCAAAAGAGAAGAAAGTACCTATACAAGAATAGAAAGCATAGTGTGTATATATACCTTTCTTTCTTTTTTTTTGAGACAGGGTCTCACTCTGTCACCCAGGCTGGAGTGTAGTGGCTCGATGTTGACTCACTACAACCTCCACCTCCCAAGCTCAAGGGAGCTTCTCACCTCAGCCTCCCAAGTAGCATAGGTGGGACCACCACGCCCAGCTAATTTTTGTGTTTTTTTGTAGAGAGAGGGTTTCACTATGTTGCCCAGACTGGTCTTGAACTCCTAAGCTCATGCAATCCACCTGTTTCTGCCTCCCAGCCTCTACCTCCCAAAGTGCTGGGATTATAGGAATGAGCCACCATGCCTAGCCCTGGGTTTATATTTAATAAAACCAAATACCCTTACTATCATTGTATTTTCCATTATAGAATACAGTTCCAAATTTAGCCCTTGAAAATAATACCTGAAAGAGAAAAGACAGACATTCAAGCCTGCTCCAAGATATAAATTACACATGTAAAGAGTACTCTGCACACAGGAACTATAAAATATATTCAATAAATTTTAGCTATTATTTTTATTGCTGTATTTCTCCTGGCCATTGAAACAAAGTTTGAGATCATAATCAAAATGTAAGCTAACAATGCCATTAATTCTTCTAGATAAGAAGTGAAATCACAGTGACCCAGTATGGTGGTACACACCTGCTCCCAAGCACTTTGGGAGGCTGCGGTGGAAGGATCACTTGAGTCCAGAAGTTTGAAAACAACCTGGGCAACACAGCGAGACCCCATGTCTACAAAAAAATTTTTTTAAAAATTTAGCTGGACATGATGGTATACACCTGTGGTTCCAGCTACTCGAGAGGCTGATGGAGATGGACTGCTTGAGCCAAGGAAGTTGAGGCTGCAGTGAGCCATCATCACACCACTGCACTTCAGCCCGGGCAACAAAATGAGATCTTGTCTCAAAAATTTACAAATACAAATAAATAAATGAGCGAAATCACCAAAGGCGAGTAAGAATCAGATCCATTACCAAGGCAACAAGAAAACTCCCTTTAGCTGCAAGAAAAATGAGTATATATTTGGACAGACAACTAAGGGTTAAAATTTTGGTTGTGGAAGAATAGTTACCATACAGAATCAGTCTTCTCCACAAAGTCCTATTAACCATCACCATCTTCTTTCTTTCTATTAGTATCTCTCTCTTTCTCTCTCTCTATGCCTTCCAGATTTAAGTAATTCTTCTGCCTCATCCTCCCAAGTAGCTGGGATTATAGGTGACTGCCACCACACGAGACAAATTTTTGTTTTGTTTAGTAGAGACGGGGTTTCCATGTCAGCCAGGCTGGTCTCAAACTTCTGACCTCAAGTGATCCACCTGCCTCGGCTTCCCAAAGGGCTGGGATTACAGACATGAGCCACCGCACCCAGAGACAAAGTCTCGCTCTGTTGCCCAGGCTGGAGTGCAATGGCACAGTCTTGGCTCACTGACATCTCCAACTCCCGGTTCAAGTGATTCTCCTGTCTCAGCCTCTTGAGTAGCTGGGATTGCAGGCGTGAGCCACCATGCCCAGCTAATTTTTCGTATTTTTAGTTGAGATGGGGTTTCACCATGTTGGCCAGGCTGGTCTCGAATTCCTGACCTCAAGTGATCCTCCCAAAGGGTTGGCATCACAGGCTTGAGCCACCATGCCAGGCCAAACAATCTCTCAGACCTTGAAAACCTGGGCTGCCACGTTTTCATAAATGCTAATAATTAAAAACTACCAATAGAAGATATCTATATAAGGTAATATACGAGGGGACTTGGCAAGGATCTAACCTTTATCTATGTAGACCCAATCCCAGGTTCTCTAAAGGCCCCTGTGGAATCTCTTTCACTGAATTATGTGACATCAGATTCAATCAACATTTTCAATAGCACTGCAGCCATAAAATTAACTAATTCATTCACTAGTCAAATCATCAACTGAGTAGCTACTTTGGGTCAGGTGCTGGGAATAGAGAAACAAATAAGATAAAGTTAAGGAATAACAACATCCTTAACTTCACAAGACCTACAAATTCACCAAGTTACTACAGAGATGTATACTACCGTTCTTTACATAACTGCATTATGAGGACTTATGAGGGAATTTTTCCTTCTGGCCCCCAGATCCAAAAGAATTATGCTTTTCTTGGTCAACTTGTTTGTTTTTAACCTTGTGAAGCCTGTGAATCACCACAAACAGTCCAACTGTGCTTTCTCTTTCTACTGGCTGCCATAATGTTTGAAGCCAAATGTGTGGCCTATCTTTAGCAAGTGACTTTGAATATACAAATGGTCACCAAATGCTTTGACTTAGGATTTTTCAACTTTACAATGGCAAACAATCCACGCTCAGTAGAAACTTAGCATACCCATACAACCATTCTGTTTTTCACTTTCAGTATTCAATAAATTACATGAGACATTCAATGCTTTATTATGAAATGGGCTTGGTATTACATGATTTTTGCCCAACTGCATACTAATGTAAGTGCTCTGGTCATGTTTAAGGTCAGCCAGGCTAAGCTATGATGTTCAGAAG
Source organism: Callithrix jacchus (assembly GCF_049354715.1). NCBI lineage: Eukaryota > Metazoa > Chordata > Mammalia > Primates > Cebidae > Callithrix > Callithrix jacchus. The sequence goes on along the minus strand of NC_133510.1, from coordinate 63,890,038 downwards.
GTTAGGTGTATTAAATGCATTTTTGACTTAAGATGGGTTTTTATCAGGACATAAAACCCATTGTAAGGTGAGAAGTATCTGTGTTTCTATTAGAAAAGAGAGGCCAGAAGTATCAAGGTAAGAGAGAAACATGAGATCAAGAGATGAAAAGCAAACACACAGAACCAGACATAGGAATTTAGAAAACAAGATGAAGTGCAGTTAGTTAACAGGGTTGCTGCTGGTCCCTTAAGAATGTACTCCTCTAGGGCCGGGCACGGTGGCTCACACCTATAATCCCAGCACTTTGGGAGGCCGAGGCGGGTGGATCATGAGGTCAAGAGATCGAGACCATCCTGGTCAACAAGGTGAAACCCTGTCTCTACTAAAAATACAAAAATTAGCTAGGTATGGTGGTGTGCGCCTGTAGTCCCAGCTACTCGGGAGGCTGAGGCAGGAGAATTGCTTGAACCCAGGAGGCGGAGGTTGCGGTGAGCCGAGATCGTGCCATTGCACTCCAGCCTGGGTAAAAACAGTGAAACTCCATCTCAAAAAAAAAAAAAAAAAGAATGTATTCCTCTATAAACATAAAGGAATTTATTTTAAAATACTCAATGTCCTGAGAACAAAAAGAGAGGGGAAAGAGGAAAAAATGAGAGGGGAAAGAGTTACCAGGTTATAACTAGAAATTTTAAATTAAGGGTTATTGGCAATGATTTCCATGGCATATATACTATAGCCAGGAATTAAGCTGCAAAAGGAAGATCAGATGCAACAAATGGCAGCTGAATACCTCAGATGTTTTCAAACGTGTCTTTTCCCTTTTTATAGCAAAGTACCATTACTTTGTCCACCCAAAATGGAGTTCTAACTTTGTTATTTTCTAAACCCAACTTGTGTCTTCAAGATTCAAATTTATAAGAACATTTTTAGAAACTATGCTTAAACATTCTGTGTATACCACAAAAAAAAAGAAACTTACTAATTTTACCCTAAATACAATAAAGAATACTGCTCCTTGCTTGGGGCCATGGCTATTTACTCTGCATGAAGGAGTCTAATTTGATTTAATTAGCACCCCATGAGTTATGTGTTGAAAGCATTCACCTTCTTCAATCTTATTACCAGTGCCACTCTGGATCATATAAAAAGAAACTAGGAGAAACAAAGCTACGTTAACTCAAGCATAATTAGGGAATTTGAACTCAGTAATTCCCAAGAACACAAAGCATGAGTACTTTTACTGGATTCAAATAAGAAACATCGTTATTCTCTGTGACCAAAAGAATTAACGAAGCCAGGCACTATTCCTGTGCTAACAAGCTTACTCACTTATCATCCCTCCTTATACCATGTTTGAGAAGCAGAAATTCCAATTAAAAGAGTCCAGTCACAAAAATCCTTACAAGTAGAAAGAGGCATTTCAGGGGAGCTCACTCAGGTACTGCTATTATTTTCCCCCTCAGAAGTCTTCCCTAGAATGATGGAGGAGAGGCTAACAGAGAGCTAAGATGGTCATATTTCACAAATATAACAAATAACTGCCCCCCTTTGTGAATTACCAAACTAAGATGTTAACAGTTCTCAGGCCAATCTGATTTCTAAGGGGAATGTAAGGTAGTGTGGCAAAAAGGAAAACGGAGCCTTTTGGCCACTTTTCCTGAATCTTACTGCCACGTGACTGATGGCAGGCTGAAAATCAGAGCCTGGGGGCTTTCAGGTGATGGTAGATTAATGATGACATGGCCCTGACTTCCCAGAGGTAAAGGTTATGAAACACTCCAGGGTAAGTGAGCTTCCAATTTCATACTCTCAGGATGAATGACAGCAACCGATAGTTATTCTCTCAGAAACACTTCGATGTTTAAAAACACAGCTGTCACCTCTCCTACCCCAGTTTATTCCTGAGCCTTTAGGCCAGCCAGATGACAGAACATGGGGTGGTCCCAAAAATCATTGCACAGAGCTTGAGTAGATGAAGGTGAGAGACCAGATTAGCGGCAAGTACACCATCTTAGCAAATAACATGGTAGACACTCCAACACTATCCACACACATACACATAACACACCTACCCAATTTAACCATCTTACCTACTCTCAATAATCTCTTTCAACTGTGAGATCAGTATCAACTTTTTAAGGCTGGTAGGGTGCTAGGAACTTTAAAGTTACACCACAATTAGACATCAGCAAGAACTGTATCTCCTCATATCTTCACAGGATTTGAAGCCCAAGAACACAGTCAGCTCAGAACCAACACTCTCTCACTCACTAGCTTCCACCACTTTTTCTTTCTCTTGTCCAAATCAAGCTCTTTCCCCAACCCCCACTCCTCTTCAACCCCAGAGGAGGTCGTTTCGGTTTTGCTCTAGCTGATTGTAGGACAAAGCAAGGCAGGTGGAGGAAATGAAGGCTTCACACATGAGACCCCCGGAAATCAAGTTTCTATTAAAAGTCCCCATCTCCCTCCCTTAAAAGCCAAGAAGCTGCTGCTTTTAAGGATAAGCGATGCAGAGCTTGGCATAAATGTCAAGAAATCAATAGAGGGAAGCTGAAACTTTTGAGAAGTAAATGCTGTCTTAGCCAAAACATACAGAAAAGAAAGGACAGTTACCTGACCAATCAGAAATTTAGAGTGAACACTAGAAAAACAGATTCTTTTTATCTGAAGTATTTCAAGATGCAGGTTTCTGGCCACAACCCAACCTAATAAATCTAATTCTCAAAAGGGCAGGCCTACAGAGCTGTATTCTTTAAACGGTCCCCTGGTGATCCTTATGTGCAACCATTATTTCGGGCCAATTTCAAGTAGCTTTGAAAAAATATAGACCAAACAACTTTTTTTTTTTTTCCCTCCAATTTTTTTTTATAGCATTTTAGGTTTTGGGGTACATGTGAAGAACATGCAAGATTGTTGCCTAGGTACACACATGGAAGTGTGATGTGCTGCCTTCCTCCCCATCTGGCATTTCTCCCCATTCTATCTCTCCCCAACTCCCCACCCCACGCTGTCCCTCCCCTATTTCCCCTCTACAGACCCCAGTGTGTGATGCTCCCCTCCCTGTGTCCATGTGTTCTCACTGTTCAGCACCCACCTATGAGTGAGAACATGCGGTTTTTCTGTTCTTGTGTCAATTTGCTGAGAATGATGGTTTCCAGGTTCATCCATGTCCCTACAAAGGACATGAACTCATCGTTTTTGATGGCTGCATAGTATTCCATGGTGCATATGTGCCATATTTCCCCTTTCCAGTCTATCATTGATGGGCATTTGGGTTGGTTCCAGGTCTTTGCTATTGTAAACAGTGCTACAATGAACATTTGTGTGCATGTGTCCTTATAGTAGAACTATTTATAATCCTTTGGATATATACCCAGTAATGGGATTGTTGGGTCAAATGGAATTTCTACGTCTAGGTCCTTGAGGAATCGCCACACTGTCTTCCACAATGGTTGAACTAATTTACACTCCTACCAACAGTGTGAAAGTGCTCCTATTTCCCCATATCCTCTCCAGCATCTGTTGTCTCCAGATTTTTTAATGATTGCCATTCAAACTAGAGTGAGGTGGTATCTCAATGTAGTTTTGATTTGCATTGACCAGTGATGATGAGCATTTTTTCATATGTTTGTTCGCCTCATGTATGTCTTCTCTGGTAAAGTGTCTGTTCATGTCCTTCGCCCACTTTTGAATAGGCTTGTTTTTTTCTTGTCAATCTATTTTAGTTCTTTGTAGATTCTGGATATCAGCCCTTTGTCAGATGGGTAGATTGCAAAAATTTTTTCCCATTCTGTTGGTTGGCAATTCACTCTAATGACTGTTTTTTCTCTGCGCAGCCAAACAACTTTTTTAAATTTCTCATTAAGTCCAAATAAGGCTGCCATCCTGCTCCAATTCTCTCCTATAAATGCTAGGGGTATTCCAAACTTTATGCTACCTACAAACAATATTTCAGCTGCAGAGATGTGAGGGCTAAAAAGAGAGCTGTGAAGAAATCACAGAGGACTATGGGTAGCATACCTGTCTTACTGCTCTCCTACAATTCAAATAGAGAAGCAGAGAGAATCTTTCATCATAGTTGAATACAGGAAAAAATATGCCAAAACAAGATCAGGGAACACTGCAGTTATGTGGGGAAAAGAGGGAGGCAACTAGGTAGCAGCACACAGACATTTTTTTCCTACAGAACTGATATGAAGGAAAAGAAGGAATTTTTTTTTTTTTTTTTTGAAACAGAGTTCTGCTCTTGTCGCCCAGGCTGGAGTGCAATGGTGCCATCTCAGCTCACTGCAACCTCCACTTCCCAAGTTCAAGAGATTCTCCTGCCTCAGCCCACCAGGCCTGGCTAATTATGTATTTTTAATACAGGCTTGATCCTGTACTCTCGACAGGGCAACATAGTGAGACCCCACATCTCTAAAATAAATAAATAAATAAATGATTTTTTTTGAAACAGTCTCACTATGTTGCCCAGGCTGGAATGTAGTGGTGCAATCTTGGCTGACTGCAATTTCTGCCTCCCGGGTTCAAGCGATTCTCCTGCTTCAGCCTCCCAAGTAGCTGGAATTATAGGCATGCGCCACCTCGCCTGGCTAATTTTGTATTTTTAGTAGAGATAGGGTTTCACCATGTTGGCCAGGCTGGTCTAGAACTCTTGACCTCAAGTGATCCACCCGCCTTGGCCTCCCAAAGTGCTGGGATTATAGGCATGAGTCACCATACTGGCCTTTTTTCTTTTTAGACAGGGTCTCTCGCTCTGTCACCCAGGCTGGAGTGCAGTGGCATGATCACAGCTCACTGCAGCCTGGACCTCCCTGACTCAGGCAATCCTCCCACCTCAGCCTTAGAAGTAGCTGGGATTTCAGGCATGCCATCCTGCTCAGCTAATTTTTTATTTTTTTGTAGAAACAAGGTCTCACTATGCTGCCCAGGCTGGTCTCAACTCCTGGGCTCAAGTGATCCTCCCATTTTGGCCTCCCAAAGTATAGGGATTACAGGTATGAGGCACTGCACCATCTCTGTTCATTTCTAATTGCTCCTTCTTTTCACCCACCTCATAACTAAGCATGGATATGATATGCAAATTCTGTAACTGCCTCCTCTATACCCCAATAGACTCGCACCAACAATTACTTTCTAAAGTCCAGATCAAGGGGCTGGATATGATGGCTCAAGCCTGTAATCTCAACACTTTGGGAGGCCAAGATGAGAGGATCATGAAGTCAGTTTGAGACCAGACTGACCAACATGGTGAAACCCCATGCCAGGCATGGTGGCAGGCACCTGTAATCCCAGCTACTCAGGAGGCGGAGGGAAGAGAATCACTTGAACCCAGGAAGTGGAGGTCGCAGTGAGCTGAGATTGCATCACATCACTCCAGACTGGTGACAAGAGTGAAAGACCCCCTCAAAATAAATAAATTAATTAAATAAAGTCCAGATAAAGCATTCCAAATATAATCTTCTCAGTTACACATCTCCTTACCAGGGATTTCCAGATTTAATATATTTTTATTTTATTTTATTTTTATTTTTTGAGACGGAGTTTCACTCTTGTTACCCAGGCTGGAGTGCAATGGCACGATCTCGGCTCACCGCAACCTCTGCCTCCTGGGTTCAGGCAATTCTCCTGCCTCAGCCTCCTGAGTAGCTGGGACTGCAGGCACGTGCCACTGTGCCCAGCTAATTTTTGTATTTTTAGTAGAGACGGGGTTTCACCATGTTTACCAGGATGGTCTCGATCTTTTGACCTCGTGATTCACCCACCTTGGCCTCCCAAAGTGCTGGGATTATTACAGGCGTGAGCCACCACGCCTGGCCAACATATTTCTATTTCTTTTCTTTTTTTGGTGGGGGGGTAGACAGAGTCTTACTCTGTCACCCAGGCTGCAGTGCAGTGGCATGATCTTGGTTCACTGCAACCTCCACCTCCTGGGTTCAAGCAATTCTTCTGCCTCGGCCTCCCAAGCAGCTGGGATTATAGGTACGTGCCACCACGCCTGGCTAATCTTTTGTATTTTTAGTAGAGACAGGGTTTCACTGTGTTAGCCAGGATGATCTCGATCTCCTGACCTCGTGATCTGCCCACCTTGGCCTCCTAAAGTGCTGGGCCACACATTTCTATTTCTGTCCTAAGAAACTGCTCTAGAAATTAAAAAGCTAATTTTTTTTTTAAACATGAAAAAAGATGGCCAAGCACAGTGGTGTGGCTCACGCCTGTAATCCAAGCATTTTAGGAAGCAGAGGTGGGCAGATCACCTGAAATCAGAAGTTTGAGACCAGCCTGGCCAACACGGCAAAACCCCGCCTCTACCAAAACTACAAAAGTTAGCCAGGTGTGGTGGTGTATATCTGTAGTTCCAGCTACTCAGGAAGCTGAGGCAGGAGAATCACTTGAACCCAGGAAGCAGAGGTTGCAGTGAGCTGAGGTCACACTGCTGCACTCCAGCATGAGCAAGAGAGAAAGACTGTCTCAAAAAATAAAAATAATAATAATAAAAGAAAGAGTAGCAAAGGAAAGGGAGAGGAAGAAAGGAGTTAAAAGTTTCTAGATTTTAACAAAAGATTTCATATTATATTAAAAATGGGTCTTTGCTTATTTACAAACATCACCACCAAGTATTCCCCTTAAAATATCTCCAATTTGATATCCTGCCTCACCCCTACTTCCAGCTCCAAAATACTATGGGATCTGACTTCCTTCTGTTATCAGTCATGAAGAGCAACTCTGCTATTTTGGTGTGTGCATAAGAAAATGAACTATCCTATATTGTTCAATCTAATTTTAATCGAATCCACATGTATAAAATTTTACCTCTCCTTATCAATGCCAACCCAAAGAACTCAAGTGTTAGCCTCTCAAGTATTAACATACATATTATTCCCATTCTGCTATAGCTCTCACAACATGAGGAGCTTTTAACCAAAATTTCCTATCACAAAAATTAATCACATACACATATACCAAAAACTCCTTCCCCAACACCACTTTATTTCCTCCCATACAGACTTTGAAGGATATACAGTTGTCCCTCAGTACCCAAGAAGGATTGGTTTCAGGACCACCCCTGCCCCACCTACATATACCAAAATCTCTGGGTGTTCAAGTCCTTTATACAAAATGACATAAGGCTAGGTGCAGCAGCTTCTGCCTGTTATCTAAGCACTTTGAGAGGCAGAAGGACTGCTTGAGCCCAGGAGTTTGAGACCAGCCTGGGAAAATAAGAAGAACTTGTCTCTGCGAAATAAAATTAGCTGGGCATGGTGGTGTATGCCTGTGGTCCCAGCTACTTGGGGGGGATGATGTGGGATTATTTGAGCCCATGAGGTGGAGGAGGCTACAGTGAGCCATGATCTGGACGGCAGCACTCCATAGAGTGAGACAGCATCTTTTTTTTTTCTGAGATGGAGTTTCGCTCTTGTTACCCAGGCTGGAGTGTAATGGCGCGATCTCGGCTCACCGCAACCTCTGCCTCCTGGGTTCAGGCAATTCTCCTGCCTCAAGCCTCCTGAGCTGCTGGGATTACAGGCACGCGCCACCATGCCCAGCTAATTTTTTGTATTTTTAGTAGATAAGGGGTTTCACCATGTTGACCAGGATGGTCTCGATCTCTTGACCTCATGATCCACCCGCCTCAGCCTCCCAAAGTGCTGGGATCACAGGCGTGAGCCACCGCAACCGGCCAAGACAGCATCTTTTAAAAAAAAAAAGGCAGGTCGGGCGCGGTGGCTCACGCCTATAATCCCAGCACTTTGGGAGGCCGAGGCGAATGGATCATGAGGTCAAGAGATCAAGACCATCCTGGTCAACAAGGTGAAACCCCGTCTCTACTAAAAATCCAAAAATTAGCTGGGCATGGTGGTGCTTGCCTGTAGTCCCAGCTACTCGGTAGGCTGAGGCAGGAGAATTGCCTGAACCCAGAAGGCGGAGATGGTGGTGAGCCGAGATCGTGCCATTGCACTCCAGTCTGGGTAACAACAGTGAAACTCCATCTCAAAAAAAAAAAGGCATAGTATTTGCATATAACCTATGCTCATCCTCTTGTACACTTTAAGTCATCTCTAGAGTACTTATGCCTAATACAATGTAAATGTTATATAAATAGCTGTTATATTTGTCTTATACTGTTTTACTTGTATTGTTTTTTATAGTTGTATTTTTCTTCCCCCCAAATACTTTTGATCCACAGATGTGGAACCCATGGATACAGAGGGCTGGGTATACTTGGATTCAGAGAGCTCACATTTCACCACAGCCGGAGAGAGTATCTCGAAGTGTGGACAGATACTGTTTCACTTAGAAAGGCCAGGCCAACTACCTATCACCTGAAAATTAGATACACAACCAGATATAATGTAATTTTAAAAATTATTTACCTTATGTACTAAGAGTGGTGCTTTCAAAAGAAAAAACTCTCATCCAGAGAATAAGCCTATCTCAAGAACCAGGCTGGCAAAAACAACTGAACATACTAAAAAGTAAAACAGACTTAACAGAATCTAGCTCTCCTTTCTCTTTCAGGGTGTATTTACTTTTGTGGCAAAGACTACCAGGGGGCCACAGAAAGCATACAACTTGCTTTTTATCAAAGTCATCAGTTCTGACATATTAGATGAAGGAATGCAAAGACCTTATAGAGGGGTATTGAGCAGGGGAAATAGAAAAGAGCTTTTCTTACTCCAAATTTCTTTACCAGAAGTTCTCCAGTTGCAAATTCAATGAAAGAAATCAGAAAGAAATACATAATATTAAAAGGTACAAGAGTTTAATGGCCTCAGCCATGTACCTTTAGGGAAGTCTAATCATCTAACAGAACTTTTCCCAAATACCCAGTTTATAATAAATATAGGGCAAGGCACCAGCCATGAATGTTGACATAGCATCAAAAATCTCACCTTGCTTCCCTAGATTTTAAAAGCTTCCTCTGAAAATGTTCAATCTATATTTCTACCATCTCCTGTCCAATTTTTTCCTCATACATTGGCTAGGTAAAAAGTATGCGTTGAAGGACTAGGGAATAGTGGGGCAGTAGAAAGAGAAATCGAGCAAAGAAAAACCTGTCCCCTACTTCTCTGGTTGAAATTAGAAACACTGTCAAGAGCCCTAGACAAGACTGAGAAAAATTCGATTGTCTCTTCACTCTTCCAAATTCCTATAACCAAGTGGTTCAACAGCAGATGAATAGCATACATAATAACATCATTGATAAGAATCATAATAAAAGGAAGTGAGACGTGTGGGTGTGGGGAAAACTGGGAAGGGAGGGAGATGATGTATTTGTGCTACAGACAAAAGACAAGTTCTGTTCCTCAGCAGGGAGAAATGAAGAACCAGATGATGGGATAAACTGAGGTCAGAGAGTTTCCTCCACTATTTCCTCTTATTATTACTATTACTATTATTGTTATTATACTTTGAGACCAAGTCTCTGTTGCCCAGGCTAGAGTGCAGTGGCATGATCTCAGCTCACTGTGATCTCCACCTCCTGGGTTCAAGCGATTCTCTGCTTCAGCCTCCGGCGTGAGCCACCACACCCAGCTCATTTTTGTATTTTTAGTAGAGATGGGGTTTCACCATGTTGGCCAGGCTGGTCTCAAACTCCTGACCTCAGGTGATCCGCCTGCCTTGGCCTCCCAAAGTGCTGGGATTACAGGCGAAGTCACCAAGTCTGTCATGTCTCCTCTTTAAACAGCTCCTTTTGCTACTCCCTCAAAGTCTGTTCCATTGGGCAGGTTGGGGAAAGTTGTGTATGTTTTTTATCTTAAATGGAAGGAGACAGAGAGAAAGAAAAAAAAAAAAACAGATATAAGATTATACATTGTATCTCTCCTTGAAAAGGCCCAATATTTATTTTCAAAGTATCAAGAATTAAATGGGAATGTAAAGGAGTGGTTAAGTATTTGTTTAGTCTTAAAAATGCTCCAAGAAATGTTATCTAAGAAATCCTGAAAACTACATGAGGTTGAGTTTTAGCTTTTCCTGAAATTTATCTACTAAGAGATCTACTCTCAATTGCTATCTCTATCTACCATAGAGTTATCTTCTTTTTTTGCTGGTTAATCCAAGTTGAAAAGAACACAATTCTTCAACTGGAAGAAGGATTTTTGGGAAAACTGATAACCCAGGATGAAGGAGTAGGGAAATTCCCCCAAATGCTCTTGGATCATGAGGTGTCAATGGCTGAGGGAGCCTACATTGAGTCTTGTTTTTTCCACTTACAATTCTACTGTGTTTTTCTTGGTCCTATGTATATGAGAAAGAAATGCAGAATTACATTTCACACTAAGCCTAGGCACTGCTGCTTGAGTATATTTGAATAGTACCCAAATTTACTAAGCAGGCTAGTTTTCCAACTTATTCTGGGATCTAATTTTCTACCCCTACTTCCTTTAAAGATATTCTACCACCAGGCTTGGTGGCTCATGCCTGTAATTCCAGCACTTTGGGAGGCCGAGGGAGGCAGATCACCTGAGCTTGGCAGCCTGATTAACATGGAGAAACCCCATCTCTACTAAAAATACAAATTAGCCAGGCGTAGTGATGCATGCCTGTATTCCCAGATACTAGGGAGACTGGGACAGGACAATTACTTGAACCTGGGAGGCGGAGGTTGCAGCAGGCTGAAATCATGCCATTGCACTCCAGCCAAAGTGACAAGATCAAAGCTCTACCTCAAAAAGAAAAAACGGAGTGGGGGAGGGAAAAGAAATTCTACCAATCAGACCTGTAATCCCAGCACTTTGGGAGCCAAGGCAGGTGGATTACGAGGTCACAAATTTGAGACCAACCTGGCCAACATGATGAAACTCAGCCCTACTAAAAATACAAAACTTGGCCAGGCGTGGGGACTCACACCTATACTCCCAGCACTTTGGGAAGCCGAGGAGTGTAGATCATGAAGTCAGGAGTTCGAGACCAGCCTGGCCAGCATGGTGAAACCCCATCTCCACCTAAACTACAAAAAATTAGCCAGGCATGGTGGCGTGCACCTATGGTCTCAGCTACTCAGGAGGCTGAGGCAGGAGAATTGCTTGAAGCCAGCTGGCAGAGGTTGCAGTGAGCCGAGACTGCATCATTGCACTCCAGCCTGAGCAACGGAGACTCTATCTTAAAAAAAAAGAAAAAGAAAAAGAGGCCGGGCACGGTGGCTCACGCCAGCACATTGGGAGGCCGAGGCAGGTGGATCACAAGGTCAAGAGATGGAGACCATCCTGGTCAACATGGTGAAACCTCGTCTCTGCTAAAAATACAAAAATTAGCTGGGCATGGTGGCGCATGCCTGTAGTCCCACCTACTTGGGAGGCTGAGGCAGGAGAATTGCTTGAACCCAGGAGACGGAGGTCGCAGTGAGCCGAGATCACGCCATTGCACTCCAGCCTGGGTAACAAGAGCGAAACTCCGTCTCAAAAAATAATAATAATAAATAAATTAATTAAATAAATAAAGAAAAGAAAAGAAAAAGAAAAATTAGCAGGGTGTGGTGGCGGAAATCTGTAATCCCAGCTACTCAGGAAGCAGAGGCAGGAGAATCGTTTGAACCCGGGAGGCAGAGGTTGCAGTTGGTCAAGATCGCACCATTCACTGCACTCTAGCCTGGGCAACGGAGTAACACTCTGTCCCACTCCCCCACAAAAAAAGATATTCTACCAAACTCTTCACCATAGCTTATGGTTCCTTAGGTTTATAAAGTTCCATGTTGGTAATGTCCTATGCATGGCCCCATCATTCTTCCTTTAGAAAAGGTTTATATAGCCATACTTAAACTAACAAAACCTAATTACAGACCCTCTGAGAAGGTTGGTGACCAACTTCTAAATCCATAATACAGTAAGTAGTCCCTCTTATATGAGGGAGATACATGCCAAGACCCCCGAAAACCTCAAATAGCACCAAACCCAATATATACTATGTTTTTACCTGTAAGTTTAATTTATAAATTAGATACAATAAGAGATTAATAGCAATAATAAAATAGAACAGGCTAGGAATGGTGGCCCAAGCCTGTAATCCCAGCACTTTGGGAGGCCAAGGTGGGAGATGGCTTGAGCCCAAGAGTTTGAGACCTGCTTGGGTAATACAGTAAGATCCTGTCTCTACAAAAAAACTAAAAACTCAGCCCAGTGTATTGGTTTGTGCCTGTAGTCCCAGCTACTCAGGAGGCTGAAATGGAAGGATCCTTTGAGCCCGGGAGGCAGAGATTATGAGCTGTGATCATGCCACTGAACTCCAGCCTGAGCAAGAGAGCAAGACCTTGCCTCAAAATAAAAACACAGCTGGACGCAGTGGCTCATGCCTATAATCCCAGCACTTTGAGAAGCCAAGTCAGGCGGATCACAAGGTCAGAAGTTCGAGACCAGCCTGGCCAATATAGTGACACCCCGACTCTACTAAAAATACAAAAAAAATCAGCTGGGTATGGTGGTGCATGCCTGTAATCCCAGCTACTCGGGAGGCTGAGGCAGGAGAATTGCTTGAACCCAGAAGGCAGAGGTTGCAGTGAGCCGAGATAGCACCACTGCACTCCAGCCTGGGTGACAAAGCAAAACTCCGTCTCAAAAAAAGAGCTGGGCATAGTGGCAAAAGCCTGTAATCCCAGCTACTTGGGAGGCTGAAGCAGGAGAATCACTTGAACCTGCAACGTAGAGGTTGGAGTGAGCTGAGATCGTGCCATTACACTCCAGCCTGGCCAACAAAAGTAAAACTCCATCTCAAAAAAAAAAATTGTAACAAATTACAACAATATGCCAGCATCACTACTCGTGTGCATTAGGGCTAATATTAAGGAAAATAACAGTTACTTCAACACAAGCATTGCTCTAATGGGGAAGTAGTAGGGATATGCTTGACAGAGGAATGATTCACATACCCAAGCAGGACAGGGCAAGATTTTATCATGCTATTCAGAACAGTGTGCAATTTAAAACTTATAAACTGTTTCTAGAATTTTCCATTTAATATTTTAGGACTGTGGTTGACCAAGGGTAACTAAAACAACAGAAAGCATACCCACAAATAAGGGAGGACTGCTGTATGATCTTCTATCTCTAGAAGACAATAGGCTCTCCAGAACAGAGTGAACTGAAAACAGCCTGCCTTCATTTAGCTACAGTGAAATCTGTATGCTAGAAGACTGGTGCCCTTCTGTATTTTGAATTGACTTTGTATCAACTTCCTTTTTGGTACCTCAATACAGTTGAGTGACAAGCTCCTCAAAAACAAGGCAGGTCCAATATCTCTCTCACTATGAAGTGGTTCATCTCCTATCAATGGTGATTAAAAAATGTAATACAAAAGGCTCATGAAAATTATCACTGCAACTACCCAAGAATATTCTAGTCACCAGTTTCATCAACAAGAAGACTGTTGGTAGAGGCATGGTTTCTTTTCAACCTTTTTATATTATTTTTTGTTGTTCAGGTGGGGACTTGCTTTGTTGCCCAGGCTGAAATCCAGTGGTGCTATCATGGCTTACTGCAGCCTTGACCTCCTGGACTCAAGCAATGCTTCCACCTCAGCCTTTCAAGGAACTAGGACTACAGGCACTCACCACCATGCATGGCTATTTTTATTTTGTGTTAGAGAAAGGGTCTTATTATGTTGCCTAGGCTGGTCTCGAACTCCTGGGATCAAGTGATACCCCAAAGTACTAGAGCTAGAATTAAAGGTGTGAGCCTCTGTGCCCAGCCTAAACCTTTTATATTGTGACACCATGCTAACACAGACCATACCCATCAGGAAAGAAGGGTGGCAAAAATCATAAATCCAGGAAAAGTATCCTTCAGGGTTTACTGGCCTTAAGATAATTCTTTAGGACAGTTATCTATATGAAGGGCTATAAGTAGAAAAACCCTGGTAATATTCTAATAGAAAAAAAAAGAGCCGGGCGCGGTGGCTCAAGCCTGTAATCCCAGCACTTTGGGAGGCCGAGGCGGGTGAATCACGAGGTCAAGAGATCGAGACCATCCTGGTCAATATGGTGAAACCCCGTCTCTACTAAAAATACAAAAAATTAGCTGGGCATGGTAGCACATGCCTGTAGTCCCAGCTACTCGGGAGGCTGAGGCAGGAGAATTGCCTGAACCCAGGAGGCGGAGGTTGCGGTGAGCCAAGATCATGCCATTGCACTCCAGCCTGGGTAACAAGAGCAAAACTCCATCTCAAAAAAAAAAAAAAAAGAAGATATACTAAGGTCGATAGGGATAAAAGATGCTTGTACCTTCTACTAGTAATCAAGAATCAGTAACATATACCCGCTCACATTCCTGGGGAAGGAGAAGAGTATCAACCACATTCCAGTTTTCTGCTTAGTGCCTGGGATTAGACTTATTTTGTTTTTTAAATATCTCTGTAGATGGATTTCTTATAATGTCCTAAAAGTATGAAGTTTTTCATTCCCAAGGGTGCCAACATTTGAAAAAAAAAACCACTCCATTCAAATCAGCACAGCAGTTAATACTACAGCACTAAGCCCAGACTTAGTTTTTACCAAAACTGGTATCCTCTGACTACAAACATATTAACTGACCTGGCTTTATTCCCTCTATCCATCTCTCACTCTTTTCTTTCTTTTTTAAATTTTTTTATGAAGACGGGGTCTCACTCCATCACTCAGGCTGATGTGCAGTGGTATGAACATGGCTCACTGCAGTCTCCACCACCTGGGCTCAAGCAATTCTCCCATCGCAGTCTGCTAAGTACCAGGACCACAGGCATGTGCCATACTGCACCTGGCTAATTTGTTTTTACTTTTTATAGAAGGCCAGGTCTCACTGTGTTACCCAGGCTTCACTCCTTTCAAAGATGAGTTTCTGGCCAGGTGCAGTGGCTCACACCTGTAACCTCAGAACTTTGGGAGGCTGAGGCTGGCAGATTGCTTGAGTCCAGGAGTTCAAGACCAGCCTGGGCAACATGGTGAAACCCCAATACTACAAAAAAAACTAAAATTAGCTGGGTGTGGTGGTGCATGCCCATAGTCCCAGCGACTCAGGAGGCTGAGGCAGGAGGATCACATGAGCCTAGGAGGTTGAGGCTACAGTGAGCTGTCACTGTGCCACTGCACTACGGCCTGGGTGACAAGAGTGAGACCCTGTCTCAAAAAAAAAAAAAAAAAAAAAAAAGGTTTCCTATGTGCCAGGCTAAGTTCTGTCCTTCACTAATAGCACTGACCCAAACACTATTTCTCTTGGGAGGCATGGCAAACAGATAAGAGACAGAACAACCAGTCAAGCAGAAAACAGAAAACCTAGCTGATGACCAATCAGAACAAACCAGGTAGATGTTATTTATCTGAGTTTTCTTTTGCTAGAGGGGTGTGGGAGGTTTATTAGTCCACAATCACCATGAGGCTTATGAGAAAAGGCATGCCACTCTATCCTCAAATGGTCCAAAGAGTTGAAAGGGACAATTTACAGCCTCTTATGTAAAATATGTCTGTAAATACCAATGCCATTCTTTGCCCTGTCACTTTCCATTAGCCTAAACCAACAGGATTCTATTCATTGAGACTTGAGCTAGAAACATGAACGAACAGGCTTTTCTTGGGCAGAGGGAAAAGGAGATGATGATTTAGGGGAGGCTGTGGGGAGGAGGGAGAGAGATTTCTTTACATTTCTGTATAGTTCTGACATGTGTACAGTATACTAGCGGAGCTGAAAACTGAAATATATAAACAGTTATGCAAAAGTGAGCCTAGGAAAAATAGCAGAGACTCGGGTTCCTTAAATCTGTAATATGCTCAAGCCATAAATCTAAAATATGAAGAGAAAATGAGAAGATTGTGACAATTTAGAAAAAAAAAAATCAGGCTGAGCACAGTGGCTAACACCCGTAATCCCAGCACTTTGGGAGGCTGAGGCAGGAGGATCACTTGAGCCCAGGAGTTGGAGACCAGCCTGGGTAACATGGTGAGACCCTATCTCTAAAAAAAAAAAGAGTAAAAAAGAAATCAATCATAAACATTATTCAATCCATACCTCAATTAGCTCTCACATACTTCCTCTCTTTATTCATATACTACATTGATCAGTAGTAGCCAAGTCCACTAAAGAGAAATCAGCAAACAAGCAGGGTCACAAGTTGGATAAAGCAGATAAACCCTGTGCAATGAGATGACAAAAAGTGGGTTTCTCATTGTCTTGTTTAGAATACTGGATAGAGAAAAGGCTACACTACTTGCTAACCTCCACTATTTGCACCACATCTAACTGAATAAAATCTGTGCCTAGACAATTACCCAACTTAAAGACAAGTGACCAAATTATATAGAAGGCTACGCTGGAACCCAGAATCCCAGGATGAGGTGGACAAAAGTATGCTCATCTGGCCAGGTATGGTGGCTCATGCCTATAATCCCAGCACTTTGGGAGGCAGAGGCAGGCAGATTACCTAAGGATGGGAGTTCGAGACCAGCCTAACCAACATGGAGAAACCCCATCTCTATTAAAAATGTAAAAATCAGCTAGGTGTGGCACATGCCTGTAATCCCAGCTATTTGGAAGGCTGAGGCAGGAGAATCGCTTGAACCTGGGAGGCAGAGGTTGCAGTGAGCCGAGATCGTGTCATTGCACTCCAGTCTGGGCAACAAGAGTGAAACTCCGTCTCAAAAAAAAATTTTAAAGTATGCTCATCTGGCAGTTCCGTAAACACAAACTTAACCTTGTCACTAACGTCAACCAGTCAAACAAACTCTAGGTAGCAACTCATTGTGGCGATAAGTAGTTAACCGCAAGAACTAGGCAACTCTCACCAGACAATGTACCCAGCTTCAATTCCAGGATGCAGAACTAGTACACTAAGTTCTAGAAAAAAAAAAATCCTTACTTTTCTTATTTCTTACTCCCTTTTCCTCCAACTTTGCTCCTTTCATAGATTTACTCTGAAATGGCTTATATTTTCTACAATTATTTATGAAAGCTGTGTAGGAGATATAAGCTAGATATAAGTTGTCCAATACAGTAGCCACTAGCCACAAATGGCTTTGTAAAGTAAGTTTTATTGGGCAGTGCTGGTCTAGACAGCAAAACATCAGCATTTCTGGGACACTGATCGTTTATGGGACAAAATAAACCAAACTGTTTAAATTAGGATGGTTCTGAAAATTGAGATTTACAAACATAAATAAGATCTATACTCAAAGAGGACATCTCAAAAAGCCACAAACCGGCTGGGTGCAATGGCTCACACCTGTAATCCCAGCACTTTGGGATGCTGAGGTGGGTGAATCACAAGGTCAGGAGTTCAAGGCCAGTCCGGCCAGCATAGTGAAACCCATCTCTACTAAAAATGCAAATAATTAGTTGGGCATGGTGGCACACACTTATAATCTCAGCACTTTCAGAGGCCAAGGCTGGTGGATCACCTGAGGTCAGGAGTTTGAAACCAGCCTGACCAACATGGAAAAACCCCATCTTTACTAAAAATACAAAAATTAGCTGGGTGTGGTGGTACATGCCTGTAATCCCAGCTACTCAGGCACCTGAGGCCGGAGAATCGCTTGAACCTGGAAGACGGAGGTTGCGGTGGGCCGAGATTGTGCCATTGCACTCCAGCCTGGGCAACAAGAGTGAAACTCAGTCTCAAAAAAAAAAAAAAAAAGATTAAAAAAACACAAGTAACCTAAATGGAAGAAAGATGGAACAAAGTTGTACACAAGTGTTCCACAGTGGTACAGTAATGATTACTTTCAGTGTTTAACCTACTTGGGAGGCTGAGGCAAGAGAACTGCTCGAACCCATAGGCAGGGGTTGTAGTGAGCCAAGATGGTATCACTGTACTCCAGCCTGGGTGACAAAGAGAGACTCTGTCTAAAAAAGAAAAAAATTTCCAAGTGAAGTAGTCCCTGGAAACCATATATATTCTAATAAAGTTCTACTTAGCCTGCCTCCTGGTGCTAGGTTTCAAACTCTTTCTTACTAGTTTGTAAAGTCCAGAAATTGAAAATGTTTAGAAACTTTCAGAATAATTTAATACTGTTGTAGCATTTTAATTGTATTTTATAAAAGTATCACTCTGCAATAATAAATTTTTAAAACTAGTTTTTTGCCACAGTAATTTCAGAAGCACTACTCTAGCACATACGCAAATAAAAAATATGCTATACACATTGACAATCAATGTTATTAGAGAAGGAAGCTCATAGCCAGAGTTCTGCCAATTACCATTATTATATTACAACCTTCCAGAGACTTATAAGGGGAGCTGAAATTTCATCAATGATCAACTAAAACTAAAACTGATACAAGTTAATTACTGACTTTAAGGCCATAAAGCCAATTTACCAACAGAACTGAACTAAGAAAAAAGGAAGAAAACTAACATTTATTGAGGATCAAAGTATCACTATTAGGTAATTTCAAATACTGTATACATTTTTTTTTTTTAAAGACAGAGTCTAGGCCACGTGTGGTGGCTCACACCTGTAATCCCTGCACTTTAAGAGGCCAAGGTGGGTGGATCACCTGAAGTCAAAAGTTCTAGACTAGCCTGGGCAACATGAAGAAACCTCCTCACCTCTACTAAAAATGCAAAAATCAGCTGCGCCTGGTGGTACACTCCCACATTCTTAGCTACTCAGGAGGGCGAGGTGGGAAAATCACTTGAACCCAGGAGGCAGAGGTTGTAGTGGGCTGAGATCGAACCACTGTACTCCAGCCTGGATAACAGAACAAGACCCTGTCTCAAAAAAAAAAAAAAAAGACAGGCTCTTACTCTGTCACCCAGGCCAGAGTGCAATGTCACTATCATGGCTCAATGCAGCCTCAAACTCCCAGGCTCAATTAATCCTCCCACCTCAGCCTCCCAAAATAATGGGATTTCAGGCATGAGCCACTACAACTGGCTCTGTATCCAATTATTTACTCTTCATAACCAGGTTGGTAGTTATCGCTCTAAGTCTTACAGAGGAGGATCAAAGAAGTTCAGTAATTTGTTCAAAGTCACAAAGTTAATAAATGTATCTGTTTTACTAAGCCTACTGTGGACTAAAAATGAAAACAGGTCAAAGACAGAGAAAAATTCTAGGAAAGGGAAGAGAAAGACCTGATATTCCTGTAATGAAATACTATAAAAACAACGCAGGTATACAGCATAGCACTGATGGACAAATTATTCTCAGGAATGTGTAATATGAGCTATGTAGTAAGAGATACAATGTTCAACTTTGTAAATTCTGAAGGAATACACAGACAATTCCCTAGAAGATGGTGTGAAGTTACTGCTTGGGTTCTCAGATACCTAGCCCTCATATAAAAGAGGAGAAGACAGGTAAGAACTAGGGCTGCAGATCCAAGACACCCTTCCCCTCGGCCACCTTGGAGAACACAAGTGACCTTTGGTTTATAATAGCCCTTCTCAATTAAGCTGCATGTGGCTTAAGAATCACATATTCTGCCTCTCAATTCCCAATTTTTTCTTACTTCACATAAATGAGCAAGTATTCCCACTGAGCACCTATGATCTCAGCATCATGCTAGGCACACAGACCTGATGCTATATTTCCGGTTAATATAAAAAATGATAACCCAGGCTAGGTGCAGTGGCTCACACTTATAATCCAGCACTTTGGGAGGCCACGGCAGGAGGATGGCTTGAGGCTAGGAGTTTGAGACTTGCCTGGGCAACATAGGGAGACCTCTTCTCTAAAAAAAGATTTAAGAAACTAGCCAGGCAGCCAGGCACGGTGGCTCATGCCTATAATCCCAGCACTTTGGGAGGCGGAGGTGATCAGGAGTTTGAGACCAGCCTGACCAACATGGAAAAAAACCCACCTTTACTAAAAATACAAAAATTAGCTGGGTGTGGTGGCACATGCCTGTAATCCCAGCCACTTGGGGGCCTGAGGCAGGAGAATCGCTTGAACCTGGAAGACGGAGGTTAAGGTAAGTGGAGATTGTGCCATTGCACTCCAGCCTGGGCAACAAGAGCAAAACTTGGTCTCAAAAAAAAAAAAAAAAGTAAATGAAAGAAAGACAGAACAAAGTTGTACACAAGTGTTCCATAGTTGCACAGTAATGATTACTTTTAGTGTTTAGTTTTTTCCTAAGCAAAATATATAACCAATGTCAGGTAAGTTTCTTCCAATGGCTTTCTAGAGAGCTAAATACTTTTATACTGAAGTTGGATATAATTATTTTTTTCTTAAATTATGGTTTTTCTGGTTTCAAATACCCTGCCACCACTTTGACAACCAAGAAACATGTTCCTGTTCTAAACAACAAAGATTAAAAGGCCACCTGCCTTAGGCAAATAGAAAAATACTTATAATTTTATCCAATGTGCCTTGCAAAACTCCAAGGCAACTATGCTCTAGGGAACCAATCACCTCACACAGCATGTAGTAAACAAAGTCATCTTGCTTAATAAGCTAAATAACATCAGCTAGCAGAGGGGCAGAAAGAATGAAATAACTTTCTTATTTTTATTCCACTAAACCTCCAAGTTTTATTTCTAGGTACCTTTAACCTAAAGACAAGACTGTCTTCTCCTAATGATTTAATTCCCATTATGCCTATTAGCAAAGTTAAAGTAGATATAATAAGTCTTAGCATCACTGAATTCAACATCTTAACCAACAAAAATATAGACCATGCTCAGGCTGGGTGCAGTGGCTCACGACTGTAATCCCAGCACTTTGGGAGGCAGAGGTGGATGGATCCCTTGGGCCCAGGAGTTCGAGACCAGCCTGGGTAACACAGCAAAACCCCATCTCTACCAAAAATAGAAATCAATTAGCCAGGCATGGTGGCAAGTACCTGTAGTTTTAGCTACATGAGAGGCTGAGGTGGGAGGACTGCCTGAGCACAGGGAAGTCAAGCCTGCAGTGAGCTGTGATTACACCATTGCACTCCAGCCTGGACAACAGAATGACCCTGTCTCAAAGAAAAAAAAAAAAAGAAAGAAAAGAAATATAGATCATCCTCTAACAGCCTGGGTGAAAGCTACGAAAACACTCAGCTTGTGAATTCCTGTAACATAATCAAGAGTCAGCAAGAGGAGGTGACAGTCAAAGGAGGGTGTGAAATGAAATGATTTGTAGCCAGCTACATTCTCAGGGGGGTCATTTCCAGCCTACATAGTTTCCATAAGCTGCTCTAATGTTGCAAAAACGTTACTTCCATTGAACCTACATTACCTTTCTGGAGATTGAAGAGACATTCAAACCAAATCTTTGAGCTCTTTCCTTCAGCTTATCCAAGCTAACCTATTAAAAACATGAAAGAAAGAAAGAACATAGTTTTTAAAAATCAAAACAGAAAACAGAAAATGCAGAAACTATAGTCTGAAGCTAAGAGTTCAAATAAGCCTATAACATCAAAGATACCCTATGAGCAAAATCAGAAAACTAAGCAGCACCATCTAATCCACTGCTTATTAAAAGGCCTCCTCTGGAATACAGTGAAAGATTGAGCCCTACCTCCTGCATTTATCACAGGTGGCAAGAGGATAAGGAGGGCTTAAGATTAAGGGAAGCCAAACACTGTAGGAGAAAGCAAACACAAGTCTAAATCATCACCTCCAAATAGGGCTACCATTCACAGTCCAAAATCATTAATTTTCACATGGTCTCTGCAAATATTTCTTAACTCTATTTCCAAGCAAAGAGAAACTATCACAAAACACCTTTTTCAGAAGACAATCTATAACTACTACTCAACTCAACTGTCTTCCCTCCTTTCTGGGAAACCTTGATACCTGAGACTTGTTACTATTACAAGAATATTTAGGACTGGGAGCAGTGGCTCATGCCTGTAATCCCAGCACTTTGGGAGGCCAAGGCAGGCGGATCACCTGAGGTCAGGAGTTCGAGATCAGCCTGGCCAACATGGTGAAACCTCATCTCTACTAAAAATACAGAAATTAGCCAGGCAGGGTGGCGCATGCTTATAATCCCAGCTACTTGGGAGACTGAGGCAGGAGAACTGCTTGAACCCAGGAGGTGGAGGTTGCAGTGAGCTGAGACTGTGCTACTGCACTCCAACCTAGGCAACAAGAGTGAAAATTTGTCTCAAAAAAAAAGTATATATATGTATATATATTTACAAAATTTTCATTAATAATATTAAACCTTCACTTACAACACTAAACAGTAACCCCTTAAGCAGGATTTCGTAAAGCTGATTCCATCTCACCACAGCATTCATTACCGTTTTTAAACATGCTGAACTAGTCACAATGATCCAGAGAGCCATTTTACTCTATCATTCTTTACTCTGATTTCAAATTTCATGGATAGTATTTAAAAAAAAAAAAAAGCAGTAGCTACAAACAGAATTCATAAATTGCTTCCATAGATTCTCTTGTGGTAATTATAAATTAGACATTATCTAACGCCACTGGACAAGGCCTAAAACTCCAGTACCATAAAACAAAGGGTTACATGGATTGTTCTCTAGCTAACAAAATCTATTCTTACTTTCAAAAAAAATGGTAGGAAGGAAGACATCTGCAGTAACTGAGCATGTGACAATTACAGTTTTTCTGACCTCTCAGTATCTCCAACAGTTTAAATTCAGGACATACAACACTGTACTGAAAACAGCCAACAAATTAATGTTCTCAGAGTTTCCTCTAATCTGGGGAGGAGGAGTCTCTAACTTTATTTTTTATTTATTTATTTATTTTTTTGAGATGGAGTTTTGCTGTTGTTACCCAGACTGGAGTGCAATGGCACAATCTCGGCTCACCACAACCTCCACCTTCTGGGTTCAAGCAATTCTCCTGCCTCAGCCTCCTGAGTAGCTGGGACTACAGGTGCACACCACCATGCCCAGCTAATTTTTGTATTTTTAGTAGAGACGGGGTATTTCACTTTGTTGACCAGGATGGTCTCGATCTCTTGACCTTCGTGATCCACCCGCCTCAGCCTCCCAAACTGCTGGGATTATAGGCATGAACCACTGCGCCCGGTGGAGTCTCTAACTTTAAAGTTAGCTATAAAGAATTAAGATCTGCACGCCTGTAATCCCAGCGCTTTGGGAGGCCGAGGCGGGTGGATCACGAGGTCAAGAGATCGAGACCATCCTGGTCAATATGGTGAAACCCCGTCTCTACTAAAAATACAAAAAGTTAGCTGGGCATGGTGGCACGTGCCTGTAATCCCAGCTACTCAGGAGGCTGAGATAGGAGAATTGCCTGAACCCAGGAGGCGGAGGTTGCGATGAGCCGAGATCGTGCCATTGCACTCCAGCCTGGGTAACAGGAGCGAAACTCTGTCTCAAAAAAAAAAAAAAAAAAGAATTAAGATCTGGGTGTGAAAGAATTAAAAATGATTTCTTACCATAGGTTTGTTATCAGACGGCAGACCTAAGGAAGTAAATAAACCTTTATTTAATATTTTTAAAAGTGATAAAAGTCAACAGTCTTCAAGTCAAATTAGGCAACATAAAAACACTATACAGGACACATATCCTTTACCCTCTGATGACAAAGAAAAGGCAGAAATTGCATCTAGCAATGTCTGCATTAGTTGCTAGCAGGAACATAAAACAGTTATAGCTGCTTTGGAAAACAACGTCTGGCAGTTCCTCAAAAGGCAAACACAATTACATATGATCCCACAATTCCACTGCTAGCTATACAGCCAGGAGAAAACCAAAACATATAATTACACAAAAACTTGTACAAAAATAAATGTTCACAGCAGCATTATTCATATTAAACCAAAGGTTAAAGAAAACACCCATCAACTGATGACTGGCAAAATAAAGTATGGTATACCCATATAATGGAATATTAAACCATAAAAATGAATAGAGACACAGGCTTTTTAAAAAAATTTATTTATTTTTTGAAAAAAAGAAAGAGAAAGGGGAAGAGAGAACAGGAGTCTTGCTCTATTGCCCAGGCTGGAATGCAATCTAAAAACAGGCATTAAAAACCTCTTTTATGCCAATAATTGTGCTTAACAGCGGAGACAGGAAGGAATAAGGGAAGAAAATAACAAACAGCCAACCGATATTTCACTTAAGTCTGTGAGATGCTATACAAATGCTGAAGAGTGATTTACTTCCAATTATGTGGTGACTTTCAAAATAGGTGCAATGTGATACCAAGAAAAACGTATGTTCTGTGGACCTGGGGTGAAGAATTATATAAATATTCAATGAGTTTACTTGTTCCAGGTCTGAGTTCAAATCATAGATGTCCCTGTTAATTTTCTATCTCGTTGATCCGTCGAATATTAACAATGTGGTGTCAGTCTCCTGCTATTATTGTGCAGGAGTCCAAGTCTCTTTATAAGTTATTGAGAAATTGTCTTATGTATCTGGGTGTTCCTGAATTGGGTGCATATATACTTACCATCATTGACTCCTGTTGTTGCATTGGTCCTTTTACCATTATGTAGTGTCCTTCTTTGTTTCTTTTAGTCTTTGTTACTATTAAAGTCTATTTTGTCAGAGACAAAAGTTACAACTCCTATTTTTTTTTTTTTTTCTCTCCATTTGATTGGTAAGTCTTCCACCAACCCTTTGTTTCAAGTCTTTGTATGTCCTTGCTTATGAGATGGATCTGGATACAGCGAACCATGGGTTTTGACTTTTTATTCAATTTGCCTGTCTGTGTCTTTGACTGGGGCATTTAATCCATTTAAGTTTAGAATTAATATTGATATTTGTGAGTTTAATACTGTCATTTAATGCTAGCTAGCTATTCTGCCCATTAGTTGATACAGATTCTTCATTATGGAGATACTCTTTTTACCTTTTGGTAAGTTTTTGGGATGACTGATACTGGTTATTCCTTTCTGTGTATAGTACTTCTTTCAGAAGCTCTTGTAAAACAGGCCTGGTGGTGATGAAATCTAAATGCTTGCTTGTTCGTGAAAAATTTTATTTTTCCTTCATTTATGAAGCTTAATTTGGCTGGATATGAGATTCTGGGTTGAAAATTCTTTTCTTTGAGGATATTGAATATTGACCCCACTCTCTTTTAGTTTGTCAGGTTTCAGCTAAGAGATCTGCTGTGAGTCTGATAGGCTTCCCTTTATGGGTAACCTGACCTTTCTCTCTAGCTGCCCTTAGAATTTTCTCCTTTATTTCAGCCCTGGTGAATCTTAACGATTATGTGTCTTGGGGTTGCTCTACTTGAGGAATATCTTTGTGGTGTTCTCTGTATTACCTGAAGTTGAGTATTGTCCTGCCTTACTAGGTTAGGAAAGTTTTCCCGAGTAATATCCTGAAGAATATTTTCCAGCTTGGATTCATTCTCTTCATGACATTCAGGTACACCTATCAAACGAAAATTAGGTCTTTTCACATAGTCCCCTATTTCTTGGAGATTTTGCTCATTCCTTTTTACTTTCTTCTCTAATCTTGTCTTCTAGTTTCATTTCATTAAGTTGGTCTTCGACCTCTGATATCCTTTCTTCTGCTTGATCAATTCGACTGTTAAAACCTGTGCATACTTCACGGAGTTCTTTTTTTTTTGAGATGGAGTTTCACTCTTGTTACCCACACTGGAGTGCAATGGCGCAATCTCGGCTCACCGCAACCTCCGCCTCCTGGGTTCAGGCAATTCTCCTGCCTCAGCCTCCTGAGTAGCTGGGATTACAGGCACACGCCACCATGCCCAGCTAATTTTTTGTATTTTTAGTAGAGACGGAGTTTCACCATGTTGACCAGGTTGGTCTCGATCTCTCGACCTCATGATCCACCCACCTCAGCCTCCCAAAGTGCTAGGATTACAGGCTTGAGCCACCATGCCCGGCCCTTCACGGAGTTCTTATATTGTATTCTTCAGTTCCATTAATTCACTTGTATTCCTCTCTAAATTGTCTATTCTCGTTAGGATTTCATCAAACCATTTTTCAAGGTTCTTAGTTTCTTTACATTGGGCTAGAACATGTTCTTTTGACTCACAGAAGTTTCTTATTATCCACCTTCTGAAGCCTAATTCTGTTATTGGAACACACTCGTTCTCCATCAGGCCTTGTTCCCTTGTTGATGAGGAACTGTGATTCCCCTGTAGAGGGAGAGCATTCTGATTTTGGGTATTCTAATACTTTTTATGCTGGTTTCTTCCCATCATTTTAAGTTTATCCACCTGTTGTCTTTGTAATTACCGACTTTCAAATTAGGTCTCTGAGTGGACATCCAACTTGTTGATTCCCAGTGCCAGAATCTGAGCAACCCACTGTGCCGGCTAAAACATCAGCGTTATGATTCGTGGTGCTTTACTGCCTGGGAATCTCTGGTCTGGCTTCCTTCTTGAGTCCCTTTTATAATCTGCTGAATAGGCAATTCTGCCTTCCCGGAGCTCCAAACACCGACCCAAAGGGGACCCAGTCCTGTTTACTCTGCACCAAGAACCGCTGCGCTGGGGCACCGGCAAAACCGCCATGCCGGCCACAAGAATCACATCGCGCTAGTGAACCATGGGGCTCCTCCGCTGGGAATCTCCTGGTCCGTGAGCAACAAAAATTCATCTGAAAGTGTGGTGACCTCTCATTCTCTGTGCTTTCACTGGGAGCTACAATCCTGAGCTGCTAGTAATCAGCCATCTTGGATCACTGCTATAACATGAATGAACCTTGAAAACTATGCTAAGGGAAAGAATCCAATCACGAAAGGTAATATACTGTTATGAATTCATTTATATGAAGGCAAATTTCCACAAAGAAAGAATTTAGCGGCTGCTTAGGACTGAGGAGGGAGAGGTAATGGAGGACATCTGCCGATGGGTAAAGAGTTTCTTTTTGGGGTGATAAGCACTGTGATAGCTGCACAATCCTGTGAATATACTAAGAAACAATGAATTACATACCTTTAAATGAATGAATTGTATATTATATAAATTGCATCTCAGTAAAGTTGTTAAAAAAGAGATCACAACTGGACAAACAAGAACTACTATCATGAATTGCAATTACGGCTCCTGGCTGGGTACAGTGGCTCACACCTGTAATCCCAGCACTTTGGTTGGCTGAGGTTGGTGGATCACCTGAGTTCAGGAGCTCTAGACCAGCCTGACTAATATGGTGAAACCCCATCTCGACTAAAAATACAAAAATTAGCAAGGTGTCATGGCATTCACCTGCAGTCCCAGCTACTTGGGAGGGTGAGACAGAAGAATTGCTTGAATCCAGGAGGCAGAGGTTGCAGGGAGCTGAAATCATGCCACTGCACTATAGCCTGGGCGACAGAGCAAGACTCCATCTCAAAAAACAAACAAACAAACAAAAAGAAACAAATAGTATATTGGCCTCTAGGTCCAACCCTAACCTAGCCAATAATTATTTACTTCAAACTTTTCAGGATTTCATTCAAAAAACAGTGCTTCCTTTTCAATGTTCCCAAATTCCATTATTTTAGAGTTACTCTATACTTACAAGATGTCAGAATTATGAGTAACACTGAAACTGTATTTTTTATCAAGTTCCCTTTTCAGACAATTAAGTTTGTCTATTATCTTTCTTCAAACAGCATTTCAGCCATGCACCTGTAGTCCCAGTAACTCAGAAGGCTGAGGGAGGATTGCTTGAGCCCAGGAGCTCAAGTCTAGCCTGGGCAATATAGTGAGACCCTGTCTCTTTAAAAAAAAAAAAAAATACCACCTTCTATAATTTCTGTTGTATCTCTCTTGATATAACTAAGAGCCATAAAAAAATTGTTTTCTCTAAAACACTTAGTGATAGTGGCGAGCATTTTTCTGTCTTTTTAAAAGCACAGCAAAACACTACAACAAGATCTCTGGGGGACATTTTCTTACTTGAAACTACTGACAAGTCACAGAAAAAACTGGATTGAATTAGGAAACTACATTTAAATTTTAAGTTCCTGAGAAAAGGGGCTATGTTCTTTTTTTTTGAGACAAAAGTCTTGCTCTGTCCCCCAGGCTGGAGTGCAGTAGCATGATTTTAGCTCACTGCAACCTCCCAAGTAGCTGGAACTACAGGTGTTTACCACCATACCTAGCTAATTTTTAAATTTTCTGTAGAGACAAGATGTCACTTTATTGCCCAACCTAGTTTCCAACTCCTGGGCTCAAGTGATCCTCCCAGCTTGGCATCCCAAAGTGCTGGGATTACAGGCATGAGCCACCATACCCAGCCCTTTCTTAAAAATAATAACTATTTCAGGCTGGGCACAGTAGCTCACACCTGTAATCCCACCATTTTGGGAAGCAGAGGTGTGTGGATCACTTGAGGTCAGGAGTTTGAGACCAGCCTGGCCAACACAGTAAAATCCTGTCTCTACTAAAAATACAAAAATTAGCAGTGTGTGGTGTCACACACCTGTGGTCCCAGCTACTCAAAAGGCTGAGGCAGGAAAATAGCTTGAACCCAGGAAGCAGAGGTTGCAGTGGGCCCGGTCGTACCCCTGCACTCTAACCTGGGTGGAAAGAGTGACACTGTGTATCAAAAAATAATAATAATAATAACTATTTCCTCTAATTCATTACAAAAGTGATACATATTCATTGTATGGATTTTAAAAACACAGACACACAAAAAGAAATAAATCATTCAAAAATCCACCAACCAGAGATAGTGAGTACTACAATTTAAAATACAGTCAATCCCTCCATATCCTTAGGGGATTGGATCCAACTCCACCCCTCCAGCTGATACCAAAATCCACACATGCTTAAGTCCTGCAGCAGATACAGTAAGTCGCTCCTCCGTATCTGTAGGTTTAACATCCACCAAATACTGCATTTTTGAACTGCACTTGGTTATGATGAACCCTCAAATACAGAGGGGAAACTGTATTTATTGGAAAAAAAAATCCATGTATAAGTGGACCTGTGCAGTTCAAACCTGTGTTGTTCAAGTGTCAACTGCATATCTTTCCAATCCTTTTTCCTATCTATATATACACTCTTACATGACTAAAATGGGAACATACTGTTACTATAATTTTGTAACTCTTTTCATTAATATCTCTGATAAATATCTTTCAATATTATTTCAGCACAATGTTGTCTTCCATACCATGGCACACATTTACTAAACCAATTCTCTGTTGTATAGTTGGTTGTTTCCAGTAATTGATCACTATAAACAATGCTGTGATAATCCTTGAGAATAACTTTTTAAGCACATTCAAGACTTTCCTTATACGTTCCTAGAAGTAAAATTGTTAAGGTAGAAGATACTCTTCCCTTTTATCACTTACCACGGCCAGTCTAATACTGGATAGTGTGCGATAATTTTATGCAGATGAGACCCTATTTCCTCTAATTCATTACAAAAGTGATACATATTCATTGTATGAATTTTAATTGCTTACCTAGAATAGGTAAGCAAAGTACTAGAGAAACTTCTTTGAAGATGTTCAAGAAAAGGAAGACAAATGTTGGCACTTCCTATCCTCTCATAACATTCAGTATCTCTCTTAATTGCCCAGGAAGGCTTAAGTATAATTTTACCTAAAGCAAAGACGTGAAAGTTATAATCTCTTAACAATTTCTATGGCTAGCAAATTTATCTTATTTTGGAGAAATGAAACCTGTTATACCAGAAAACAAAGAATATAAAGATAACTTTCTCAGAAGTTATCTCTGTACTCTTACCTTTTGTTGGAACTGAAGAAATCCCAAACCTGCAGAAAGAAAAACAAACTCAATTTTAGGAAGCTGTTCACACTCCTGGTTGTCTGTCTCCATGCCAAGTATACATATGACACTTCTTGCTTGTGATCTCAAGCCCTGCAATCATTAGCTAATTCTAACAACTCCATGAAAGAGGTTCAGTTTACTCTCCCTCTTACCAAGTTCAGAGATTAAGCTAAAAGGAAGCCTTATCAGAATTAGTATTAGTAGTCAGTTCCTGGCTTTAAATGTTACACAAACCCTTCTCAATAAAGCCCAATCTATAGCTATGATATCCAAATCAGTAGAGATGTTCTGAATAGGGTCAAAAAAGTGTTCATGTCCTTCAGCAAGCTTCTATTCTACTTAAAATCAATAATTACATCTAAAACCTAGGATCACACCTCTTCACCTTACAACATCACTACTGCAGGCCCAAAAGGCTGGGGACACTCACCTAGCTGCCCGAGCAGCTTTCTTACTCTCCAAGCTCACAGGTACATTGAATCGTTCGGCCCTCTTCTGCATTCTCTAAGTAAAAATAGATGAAAGAAAGAAAATTAAAAAGTCAATTTATGGTTTAAGAAAGTTAGTGGTCAGGCTCAGTGGCTCACACTTTGGAAGGCCAAGGCGGGCAATCACCTGAGGTCAAGAGTTCGAGGCCACCCTGACCAACATGGAGAAACCCCATCTCTACTAAAAATAGAAAAATTAGCTGGGTGTGGTGGCACACACCTGTGATCCCAGCTACTCAGGAGGCTGAGGGAGGAGAATTGCTTGAACCCGGGAGGCAGAGGTTACAGTGAGCTGAGATCATGCCATTGCACTCTAGCCTGGGCAACAATAGGGAAACTCCAACTCAAAAAGAAAAAAAGAAAGTTAGTCTGAGGTAAGTTTTTTGTTTTGTTTTGTTTTTCTCCTATTTTAAAAGACAGAGTCTCACTCTGTTGCCCAGACTGTAATACAGTGGTGTGACCTCAGCTAACTGCAACCTCAGCCTCCTGGGTTCAAGCGATTCTTGTGGCTCAGCCTCCCAAGTAGCTGCGATTACAGGATTGCACCACTGTGCCCAGCTAATTTTTGTAGTTCTAGTAGAAATGGGATTTCACCATGATGGCCAGGCTGATCTTGAACTTCTGGCCTCAAGTGAACCACCCACCTTAGCCTCTCAAAGTGCTGGGATTAAAGGTGTGAGCCACCCCGCCCAGCCAGAGGTAGGTATCCTAAAAACATCAGGAGTAATTTCTTAGGGTCTAAAGTGAAAATACTGACAATCCTAGAAGATATCAGGTTGTGTCCATAGCAGGACTTAATAGCCCTTTCCAGAAAGCAAACATAAAAAGACTATTATTACATGCCCTCAAAAAAAAAAGAGGGAGGAATAAAAATAAAACCTGTATTATGAATGAAGCCAAGAAATCAAAAGCTCTGTTTGGCTGACCTTTGAAAAGTGATCAAAGGAACAGTTTGGTTTCAACACTAGTGGTATTCTTTCAGTTAGAAATGAAGCAGCATTGTTTTATGCTATTCTAAAACAGTTTAATAATTCACTACTTTGAAAGTATGATACTGAACACAAGATCTCAACTAGAATCTGGTTCACAGACCTGCACCACAAATCCAGAGAAATTTCGATCTCATCTACTGGCCAGTAGCAACATAAAAGTCATATCTAGCAATATATTTTCAAGGTACAATCCTCCCAAACTCTAATCCTAGGTTTGTAAACATCTCAAAGATAGTCACTGTTAAGATCATAAAACTACATACAAAAAGACTACACTTCAAGAATGACTACTCACTAAGCCAGCCAAATATTTTCCAAAGAATAGTTGGCAGAGAAACGTAACAACACCAAAATCTGTCAATACTGATTTTCTGCCTGTAAATAAATTTTGGAGGATGATGAAGATATAATAAAAGTGAAGAGGGAGAGAGAAATGTAGAGACTATTCTACTAGGGAGCAGAATACCTACCTCAGTCTGTGGTATTTCAGATGTAATTTTCACCACTTTCTTCTCTGCTGCCCTAGAAAAGAAAGAGATATTTTTAAACGAGAAAACTGATATTCTAAACCACGACCTTAGAAATGTGTAAGAATTCACCTGAGTCACCGCTCTCTGCCCTATTATCTCTCTGCCACCCCTTAAGCCAAAGAAACATGAAGTCCACTAAAGCTTTGGTTCCTTTAACTGTCACCTATTGAGAGGAAACAGTTCAAATAACAAACTAAGCTTCTTTAGCTAATGTATAATAAAGAAATAAGAAAAGAAGTCTGGTAATATACTGGGCTAAAGGGATACACTCAAAGGACACCAGAAACCATCTCATTTGCTTTTAGGAACTTCTTAATTGATTTTTTTTTTTTTTTGAGATGGAGTTTCACTGTTGTTACCCAGACTGGAGTGCAATGGCATGATCTCGGCTCACCGCAACCTCCACCTTCTGGGTTCAAGCAATTCTCCTGCCTCAGCCACCCGAGTAGCTGGGACTACAGGCGTGCACCACCATGCCCAGCTAATTTTTGTATTTTCAGTAGAGACGGGGTTTCACCTTGTTGACCAGGATGGTCTCGATCTCTTGACCTTGTGAACCCCCCGCCTCGGCCTCCCAAAGTGCTGGGATTACATGCGTGAGCCACCATGCCCAGCCCTTTTTTCTTTTCTTTTTTTTTTTTTTTTGAGACAGAGTTTTGCTCTTGTCGCCCAGACTAGAGTGCAGTGGCATGATCTCGGCTCACTGCAACCTCCACCTCCCGGGTTCAAGTGATTCTCCTGCCTCAATCTTCCGAATAGCTGGGATTATAGGCGTTTACCACCATGCCTGGCTAATTTTTATATTTTTAGTAGAGACAGGGTTTCACCATGTTGGCCAGGCTAGTCACGAACTCCTGTTTTCAAATGATCCACCCGCCTCAGCCTCCCTAAGTGTTGGGATTATAGGCATGAGCCACTGTACTTGGCCTTTAATTTACTTTTGAACTAATGAGTAGCCCTCCAACCCTCCTTTAAGTACCAGCTCTCAGTGTTCATCACAACAATTAATGAGTACTCTACAAGGTCTGTTTTCCTTCTTTTAAAAATCCCTTATTTCTCCCATGGGGAATGTAGCTCTAGCTGGAACAGTCAAAGTGGAACAAATAAAAATGCCAAAGGTAGGAATAAAAAAGCCTAAGGGGAGTCTGAATTAGGAAAACATGGTAAGTTACTGGTCAAAAGCTTAAGAGAAAACAAAAGAAAGGGGACCACAGGGGCGGGAGACAAAGTTCGGAAGTACCCAGGATAAATGGAAGGACATTAACCCTCCACCAAACAACTCCCATAAAACTGTGGGTCATAACCAGTCTCATTAAGGTCCCTCATTTAGAGACATGGACAGCTTTTGTTCAGATATCCCGGACACTTTTCCCATTTGATGCTCTGAATGGTAGTAATGGTTTAATGACATTTTCAGAGGAAGCAATTCTGGAACAAGAACTTACTCTCTCCTTCACCCTTTTGTTGGAAATCCCTGGACTGACAGACAAGCAATGGGTGCCCCCTGCTGACCATAACTAAGTCCTACAATATGTAACTTTTGGCTGGTGGTGGTGTGGGGGGTAGGGGGGATCAAAGTAGAAATGTATATTTTTGGGGAACCTCAGGCCAAAGATGAATAAGGGGATCTCCTTTTAAACAGTCAAACAATCTAAACTAGCTCTGACTATTCTGACTTTTAAAGAAATTTCTAAATGCTTCCCATTTCCTTGCCATCCTTCCCTAACCTTGTCTTATAATTTAGGCACAAAAGGCAAGAGAAGTTTAATGTTTTACTTCAAGTCCAATGCCATCAAGAGAGCAGTATTCTCCATCAACCCCAGCGTAATGATTTCCTCCCCACTCGCATTTTGAAGCACAGTCAATGCAGTGCACCTCCTGGCAGAAAGGGAACCCCAGAAGGGAAGCTTCCTTCTGTTCTATTCCAATTCCCTTAGGCACAACTAAACTCAAGCAATAAATAATTCTGTGATGCATGGGGAATTTCCACTCCTCACAGAAATTTCTCTCCTACCCAATCACATAAACAGTCCCCGAAATACAGGGACCCAGAATCTTTCTGTACGTACTTCAGTCTAACCACAAGTATCCCTCTAAAAAGCAAAATGATCCCCACCCACTTCAATTTGTTTCAAAATTCATTAACAGAATTAAAGCCCTCCCGAACAAGAAAATGCACATTTTAAATATTCTATGAATAATGATCTCCAAACTTTCAAACCTCTACTTTTTAACCCACACAAGCCAATTATCCTGGTGTTCACCTGATCTTCCTTCTTATCCCAGAAATTCCTGTAACATTTCTATTTTAAAGCTATCCCACAATGTCATTTTTTCAAGACACTATATCTAATCATAAACCTCTTATGATGGAAAGATAACTAAATGGCTTTAGAAAGAAGTATTTGACAGGCTGGGCATGGCAGCTCACACCTGTAATCCCAGCACTTTGGGAAGCCAAGGCAGGTGGATCGATTTGAGCTCAGGAGTTCAAGACCAGCCTGGGAAACATGGTGAAACCCCATCTCTACAAAAATTACAAAAGAGCCAGGTGTGGTGGCTTGTGCCTATAGTCCCAGCTACTTGGAAGACTGAGGCTGGAGAACTACTTGAGCCAGGAAATGGAGACTGCAGTTAGCCAAGATTGTGCCACCATACTCTAGCCTGGGCAAGAGAGTGAGACCCTGTCTCAAAAAATAAATAAAGGAATATTTGACAAAAAGATATCAAAATGTTAAATGTTACATCCTCTGTGATGCAGCAAATCCACTGCTAGGAATTTACCCTATGGTTATACTTGTGTGTATAAATAATTATAAAAAGACATGCAGAACTACATTTTTTTTTTTTTTGGCTTTTATGAATACCCTAAATGTCCATCAACAGGAGACTGGTGAAATAAATTACTGTTTACCCACAGAATGGAATACTATTAAATGCTAGAAACAACAAGGTTCTAAGTTGATAGCTAGTAAATCTGGGTTATTGGTAGATGAGAGTCTATTATACTAGTCTCATAACTTTTGTATATACTTGTAATTTCCCATAATAACAAGCTAAACAAAAGAGACCACTTCCTAGGATAATTATCCTGACTTCATAGGGTCTACCGAGGATTAAAAGAAACTATTTACATTCAGAACGATGCCTAGCATATAACACTTAAATAAGAAAATTATGATATAAAAAATTTCCAGACATGAAAAAAAAAATCAAGGAACAGTGTGCATAGTGTGTGTATACATGTATAAAATATTTCAAAAAGAATGTACTGTTCTAAAAACCTCAGTAAAGTCAAATGAGAATGAATACAAAGAGTACTTAATTTTCAATTGATATACTCCTCTAGGTACTGATTTTTTTTTTTTTTTGAGACGCAGTTTCGCTCTTTTTACCCAGGCTGGAGCGCAATGGCGCGATCTCGGCTCATCGCAACCTCCGCCTCCTGGGTTCAGGCAATTCTGCCTCAGGCTCCTGAGTCACTGGGATTACAGGCACGCACCACCATGCCCAGCTAATTTTTTGTATTTTTAGTAGAGACGGGGTTTCACCATGTTGACCAGGATGGTGTCAATCTCTTGACCTCATGATCCACTCACCTTGGCCTCCCAAAGTGCTGGGATTACAGGCATGAGCCACCACGCCCGGCCCGGTACTGATTTTTTGCTTGTAAACATATTGCCTTTTGGCTGGGCATGGTGGCTCATGCCTATAATCACAGCACTCTGGGAGGCCAAGGTGGGCGATCACAAGGTCAAGAGATTGAGACCATCCTGGTCAACATGGTGAAACACTGTCTCTACTAAAAAATATAAAAATTAGCTGGGCGTGGTGATGAGCACCTGTAGTCCCAGCTACTCGGGAGGCTGACACAGGAGAATCACTTGAACCCAGGAGGCGGAGGTTGCAGTGAGCTGAGATCATGCCATTATACTCCAGCCTGGCGACAGAGCGAGACTCCTTCTCAAAAAGTAAAATTATGTGTGTGTGTGTGTAGCCTTTTATAATTAAATGCATTAACACAGCTATGAAGAACAAAAATGCTAAAAGGGACTCAACTGTTGTTAATGTGCTATAGTACAAAATGGCCAGAGAGTTGTGGAAAAAGCCCCAAATTAAAGATGTTTAGGATCACCTTTGTGGGATAATTTAAACAAATCAAGATCTACTTTCCACTCTAGTACTTTGTCTTCCCCTCCTCCACTATAAATCAGAAAGCAAGACAGAACAGAGTGTTACTTGAGAAACGTAACCTCTATCCAACACCCTCCTCCCTTACAAAACTCCTTATATACAGTTCTACTTTTTTTTTTTTTTCAGACAGAATCTTGCTCTGTCGCCCAGGTTGGAGTGTACTGGCATAATCTCAGCTCATTGCAACCGACAGCTCCAGGTTCAAGCAATTCTACTGCTTCAGACTCCAGAGTAGCTGGTGTTACAGGTTGCCACCACCATGCCCAGCTGATTTTTGTATTTTTAGTAAAGATGGGGTTTCATCGTCTTGGCCAGGCTAATCTTGAACTCCTGACCTCATGATCCATTCGCCTCGGCCTCCCAAAATGCTGGGATTACAGGCATGAGCCACTGTGCCTGGCCTCAGTTTTATAGTTTTACAGAAAACTGCAAAACTCTTAAGAGTTAACAGAATGGGCCAGGCACGGTGGCTCATGCCTATAATCCCAGCACTTTGGTAGGCCAAGGCAGGTGGATCATTGGAAGTCAGGAGTTCAAGACTAGCCTGGCCAATGTGGTGAAACCCCATCTCTACTAAAAATACAAAAATTGCTGGGACCAGGGTCCGGTGCAGAGTGCCACTTGTCCTGGAAGGATAAGAAAAAGAAAGAAAACTACAAAAATTAGAAGGGCAGTAGTGGCGCATGCCTGTAATCCCAGCTATTTGGGAGGCTGAGGCAGGATAATTGTTTGAGCCTGGGAAGCAGAGGTTGCAGTGAGCCGAGACTACGCCACTGCACTCCAGTCTGGGAGACACAGTAAGACCCTGTCTCAAAAAAAAAGAAAAAAAAAAGAGTTAACAGAGTTTACAGTTTTACACTGTATAGAGAACTGTGCAGATTCTCTATAGAGTAACAAAATAATCTATTATGGTGACCCTACAAAAGAAAAACAAAGGCTAGGAGAATTAAACTATGTCTGGTTTTGAAGTCGCTTGGTCCTAATTACCTATTATATAACTCGGAGAAAATTTGCTTTGCTTCACTGGGACCAAGTACTTTGAAGTAGCCCCTTCTTGAAAAAAAAAAACCAAAAAGATCTAACCAGAAATGAAAAGGCCAATGGGAACATCTAAGAGGTAAACAGAGTTAAACATTAAACACAATTTAAAAAAAGAGCTGCCTGCTCTGTACTCAGATTATAAAAAAGGGATAATTACACATCAACAGTTTTTTCAGGGGGTTCTTCCTCTTTGACAGGGAGCTCTATAGGCTTTGTTTCTTCTTCCTAAAACCAAATGAAACAAGGTGGTTAACATAAATCTAAAGAATAAATATCTATCAACAGAAGAACACCAGAACTTTAAAATAAACCAGTCTCTCAGAACCTTCATACCCATTTTATGCTCCCTTAATAAATTTACATCGAAGTTCTCCAGTAACTGATGTTAAAGCAATGTGGCCAAGGCAGTTGCGCATTACCAGACCAGAGACTAACCTTACTCTATCCAACTCACCTCTGTTTCATCTCCCAGTACATCTTCTTCATTTGCCTCCTCTTCAGCTAAAGAATATTAAAATATTCAGGTCAAGCCCTGCTACAAAACCATCTTGATCACTTACCAAGGTTAAAATTATAATCACTTTGTTTTCCCCCAAAAAATCCAATAATGAAGGCAGAAACTGATGCACATAAAATCTGCTACATCTGGAGAAGATAAAACCAGATCTCTACCTAACATTAATTATAAATGTGAACTCCAGTTGGACTGAAGAAAGAAATGTAAAGTCAAACTAGAGAATTAATTTAAAAAGTAATGTGGGGCTGGACACTGTGGCTTACTCTGTAATCCCAGCACTTTGGGAGGCAGAGGAAGATGAATGGCTTGAACCCAGGAGTTCAAGCGACCAGCCTGGGCAACACAGCGAAACCTCGTCTTTATAAAAAATACAAAAAATAGCTGGGTGTGGTGGCATGCACCTATAGTCTTAGCTACTGGGGAGGCTGAGGTGGGAGCATCACTTGAGCCCGGAAGAGGTTGCAGTGAGCTGAGATCAGGTCACTGCACTCCAGTTTGGGAGCAAGACTCCGTCTCAAAAAACAAACAAACAAAGTAATGTGAATAATTATCTTTAAGATTTTGAGATTTAGTTGTGGGGAAAATTTTCTTTAAAAGAAAAACAACCCAGTAGCAAAAGTAAGAGATGCAAAACTAAAGATTTTTCAAAATTAAGTACTTCTACTTAAAGACAAATGACATTTGCTTTTGTTGAGACAGTCTCACTCTGTCACCCAGGCTGAAGTGCAGTGGCACAATCACACCTCCTGGGCTCAAGGGTTCCTGTTGCCTTAGCCTCCCAAGTAGGTAGGACTACAGGTGCACACCAGGACATCCAGCTAATTATTTTCTTAGAGATGGGATCTCACTATGCTGCTCAGACTGGTCTCAAACTCCTGGCCTCAAGAGATCATTCCACCTAAGCCTCCCAAAGTGCTGAGTTATAGGCATAAACCACTCCACACAGCCAAAGAAGAGATTTGTGTCTAAAACCAACAAAGGAATAGTTATTAGAATATAAAAGAAATGCCTGCAAACCAACAAGCAAATTATGGGAACCTCAATAGGCAAAGAAGAAATCCAAAGAATCATGAAATGTTTAAACTTTTTTCATGGAGAACATAAAACAGCCAACGAATTAGCAAAACTTAGGCCACTTGATAGGATAGTGCCAAGTTTAGGTTTGTGGAGATACAA
Source organism: Callithrix jacchus (assembly GCF_049354715.1). Taxonomy (NCBI): domain Eukaryota; kingdom Metazoa; phylum Chordata; class Mammalia; order Primates; family Cebidae; genus Callithrix; species Callithrix jacchus. The sequence continues at coordinate 63,851,565 of NC_133510.1, read as the reverse complement.
GAAACCTTATGTACTAGTAATGAGACTATAGATCTATAGAGCAATTCTGGAAAACAATTTGAAAGCCCTTAGTCATATTAAGTATGTATTTATGAATAATAATAATTAGCAATACCATTCTTGGGCACATACTCCAAAAAGACTTTCACAGGAATATAAGAGGATAAAAGAAGTAGTTCTTAATTATATACTATAACCTATTAGTATATAGAATATAGTATACTATATCCTACAGGTTAAGCATCCCCAATCTGAAAATTCAAAACCAGAAATGCTCCTAAATCTAAAACTTTATGAAGGCCGATATGACACAAGTGGAAAACCCCACACCTAACCTTATGCGATGGGTCACAGTCAGAACTTTGTTTCATGTACAAAATTATTTTAAATACTATATAAAACTACTTTCAGATATGTGGATAAGAAACAAATGAATTTTGTGTTTAGACTTGGATCTCACCCCCAAGATATCTCTCATTCTCTCTCTGTCTCTCTCTCTGTCTCTACATACACACACACACACACACACACACACACACACACACATATTCCAAAATAAAAAAAAAAATCTAAAAATTGAAACACTTCTGGTCCCAAGCATTTCAAATATAGAATACTTAACCTGTAGTATAATATATACTATATCCTATTATATACATATAGTATTACCATAGATAATACTGTAAATAGTGTCACTGATAGTAGCAGAGGCTTCGTGGCAATATAGGTCTCTGTCACTGAGTGAATTAAGTGAAATGTGGTGGTTACCCATTACAGAATGCTATACAGGAATTAGAATCAACAGACTAGATAACTACACAGTCACATTCCACATGAACACATCTTTAAGAAAACACAACACTTACTGAAAAAAAAAAGAAGAAATGAAGGCTATGGCCAATTAATTACATAATTACCAATTATATAAATGAAAACATGCTATCAAACAACACTACATAGTTTACAAGGACAGACAAAAATATATATATTCAAACACATTAGAATAGTTGCCTAAATGGGTTGAGGAGGAAGTGAAATGAGGAATGGAAATAAAAGTAAGCAAATAAAAATTAGAGAGGAGACTTGTACAATCTGAGATTAAGGTTGTACAAGGCCGGGCACGGTGGCTCACACCTGTAATCCCACCACATTTGAAGGCCAAGGCAGGTGGATCACCTGAGGTCAGAAGTTTGAGACCAGCCTGGCCAACATGGTGAAACCTCATCTCCACTAAAAATACAAAAAATTAGCCAGGCTTGGTGGCAGACACCTATAATCCCAGCTATTCAAGAGGCTGAAGCAGGATAATCACATGAACCTGAGAGGCAGAGGTTGCAGTGAGCCAAGATTATACCACTGTACTCCAGCCTGGGTAACAAAAAATAAATAAATAAATAAAATAATAAGAAGGCTGTACAAGATTAAAAATATGAAGAATGGGTATTTTTTTAAAGGCAGAATTGGAGTGTATCAGAAAGGACCAGAGATTACCTAGTTTATGGATTTCAAGGGTCCAGACAATAGTTTTACTTCATAGATCAGAAACAGACACTTGGAACTTTAAACAGTAACTGTCCAAGTCCAGGCACAGTGGCTCAGGCCTGTAATCCCAGCGCTTTGGGAGACTAAGGTGGGTGAATCGCTTAAGCTCAGGAATTCAAGACTTCCCTGGACAACACGGTGAAACCCCATCTCTACCAAAAATACAAAAACTTAGTCAATGTGGTCTCAGCTACTTGTGAGGCTGAGGTGGGAGGATCATTTGAGCCTGGGAGGCAGAGGTTGCAGTGAGCCAGGATCATGCCACTGCACTCCAACCTAAGTGACAGAGTGAGACCCCATCTCAAAAAATTATAATAATAAAATTTTAAAAACCAATAACTGTCCAAAGTTACCTAGTAAATATCTGGCCTAAGATGAATTAGAACTCAAGCCTTCCAATTCCTAGTCTAATGATACTTGTATTATCATGCTACCCTTTAAATAACATGCTCAAATAAAATTACATCTTTTAAAAAAGGAATACGTCTTTGTATTATAACCACTGCTCTAGATGATCGAGTTTTCTGGCCAGGCATGGTGGTGCACACCTGTAATCCCAACAGTCTGGGAGGCCAAGGCGGGTGGATCACCTGAGGTCAGGAGTTCTATACCAGCCTTACAGATATGGCAAAACCCTGTCTCTACTAAAAATATGAAAATAAGCCAGGCATGCTGGCATGCAACTGTAGTCCCAGCTCCTCGGGAGGCTGAGACAGGAGAATTGCTTGGACCCAGGAGGCAGAGTATGCAGTGAACCGAGTCTTCACCACTGCATTCCAGCCTGGGTGACAGAGTAAGACTCCCTCTTAAAAAAAAAAAAAAAAAAAAAAAAAGATTTTGATACTATCAATTAAGAGCTTACATCTCTAATGACCTAAAAAAAAAAAAGAAGAAATCTTCTAAGTGTCAAAGCCTAAAAATAAAAATTAATCCCTTCACTCACATCACTCTGCCTCTACAAAGTACTCACCATGTTCTTCAAGATATGCCTGGAGTCTATGGATAAGATCTTGCTTTATTCCCTTGGTCTCCAAACCACGAGCAAGACATTCTTGCTTTAGTTCAGCAAGCTGATGGGGAAAAAAATAAAACTTTTCCTTAGTTAATGGGATGATCACCAGTGAATAAAGTGGTAGTTCCCACAAGGAAAAGGAAAAGAAAACGAAATTCCATCCCGAATTACCGCCTTTAATTCTATCAAGACTCTGGGTCCACCAAGATGATCCATGTTCCTCTAACAATATTCAGTATACAGGAGGAACTGTCTAACAGATGCTGAAAAATAAACATCACACTTTAATAAAAACCTCATCTATTTTGTGTATCTATTTACCGTCACAAATGTCTAGTTATTTTCTTAATATTCTGAAGAGGGAAAAGGTTTTTTTCTAAAGATTACTGTGGCAGCCAGCAAATGGGAAGAATGAACCTTCAAGTATAAAATTCAATGATCTAAAAGCAGATTCTCCTTACCACTTATTATCTCACATCCTTTATTACAATCTACCAGACAGGTCTAACCACCATAGAATTAAGTAGATGCATTACCTAATGTCAACAATGAACTGATTAAAGGAGCTGTGTCAAAATGGCACGAAACATCTAATGGCATACCATAAAGTTCTGTTGAAGATTTAAAAATCAGTAACTTGACTAAAGATATAGAAGCTATGATCATCTATTTTACAGACAATGGAAGGAGAACTGATGGATTACTGACATAACTAAGCTTAAAAACAAAACAGAAATAGAAAAAAACACTTCTTCAGGACTAATAATTAGCCAAATGAAGATTTAATTTAGAAGGAATAAGGTCAGCCAGGCGCGGTGGCTCACGCCTATAATCCCAGCACTTTGGGAGGCCCAGGCGGGTGGATCACGAGGTTAAGAGATCGAGACCATCCTGGTCAACAAGGTGAAACCCCATCTCTACTAAAAATACAAAAATTAGCTGGGCATGGTGGCACGTGCCTGTAGTCCCAGCTACTCGGGAGGCTGAGGCAGGAGAATTGCTTGAACCCAGAAGGTGGAAGTTGCGGTGAGCCGAGATCGTGCCATTGCACTCTAGTCTGGGTAACAACAGCGAAATTCCATCTCAAAAAAAAAAAAAGAAGGAATAAGGTATATACATAAATTCCTACACTTAGATTTAAAACTTCAATTATATAAAAACTGGATAAGGGAGGACAGGCTCAATAGTAACACAAAGGATAAAGACCTCAGAATTTTAAGCAAAGAAGGTTAACAGTATGATTTGCTACCTACAAGTCATAGGTAACCAAAATACAAAATCCATGATAAATGATGTAACAGTCTACTGGGCTCTATATTCTTATTTTACAACAGAAAATGACATGCTGATCCAGAAGAACAAGCAGGAAAGAAAGGCTATAGAAATTCTATCTGCATAAATGAAAAATCTTATAAAGCATTTAGAACAGTGCTTGATGGCTAGTAAGTGCTTTATACTTATTAAGTACTAAATCACTGGTCTCAGATTTCAGAGTTTCACAAATGAATGTATTTTTATTTTCTTTACTCCTTTTTAGAGACAGTGGTCTCAGTATGTTGCCCAGGCTGAACTTAAACTCTTGGACTCAAGTAATCCTCCTACCTCAACCTCCTGAGCAGATGCGACTACAGGTACACAGCACTCTGTCCAGTTCAATGTACTTTTAAATAGGTAGGCTGATAAGGCTGCTTTTTACAATATCCCAATCAGGTCATGGAGCAATACTCTTGCAGTAACAATAAAAATCAATTATTACAAAAATGAGTGTACACTTGGATACTGCTCTATCAAAATGCTATAAAACATTCTAAAAGCTTACACTCAATTTTTGTATTTATCTCACCGCTAAACAGGAACAGCTAGGTCATGGACCAGCAGTGGCCTGTGAATCATACCTTAAATAACATTATAAGCGATCTTTATAGTCAGTCCATTAATTTTTTAATTTTTATTTTTTAATATTTTATTTTTTTTCTTAGATCATGACAGACCAGTAACATTCCATTTATTAAGTAAGAATCTTGATCTTGGTGGTTCATGCTTATAATCCCAGCACCTTGTGAGGACAAGGTGGGAAGACTGCCTGAACCCAGGAGTTTGAGACCAGCCTGGGCAAAACTATGAGATGCCATCTCTATTAAAAAAAATTTTTTTGGCTGGGCGTGGTGGCTCATGCCTGTAATCCCAGCACTTTGGGAGGCAGAGGAAGGCAGATCACCTGAGGTCGGGAGTTCAAGACCAATCTGACCAACAATGGAAAAACACCGTCTTTACTAAAAATACAAAATTAGCCAGGCATGGTAGCAAACTCCCAGCTACTCAGGAGGCTGAGCCAGGAGAACTGCTTGAACCCAGGAGGCGGAGGTTGCAGTGAGCCGAAATCACGCCACTGCACTCCAGCCTGGGCAACAAAAGCAAACCTCCATCTTGGGGGGGAAATATATATATTTTTAAAAGAATTTTGATCTTTCTAACACTGATACTTTATTTTCTTTCTGCTTCCCAGAGAACGAGTCTTTTGATTTTAATTACACCTTAAATTGTTTAGTTATAAAAGTATTATGTTCACTGTAGAATAGTTTAAAAATTCTGTAAAGTTTAGAAGAAAATAAAAGTCATATGTAATCCCAGCACCTACAAATTACTTAACATTTACATATATCATGAGCTACCATGCCCAGCCTACATACAGTTTTTACATAATGTTATATTATATCTTTTGTTATATAGTGTGTTCTTCTCATATACTAAGATATTATTTTATTTTATTTTATTTATTTATTTTTGAGATGGAGTCTCACTCTGTTGCCCAGGCTGGAGTGCAGCGGCACAATCTTGGCTCACTGCAACTTCTGCCTCCCAGGTTCAAGCGAGTCTCCTGCCTAAACTTCCCGAGTAGCTGGGATTACGGGTGTGTGCCACCACATCCGGCTAATTTTTTTTGTATTTTTAGTAGACAGGGTTTCACCATGTTAGCCAGGATGGTCTTGATGTCCTGAACTGGTAATCTGCCTGCCTAGGCCTCCCAAAGTGCTAGGATTACAGGTGTGAGCTACCACGCCCAGCCTAGGACATTATTTTAAAAGAGAAATGGCCAGGTGCAGTGGCTCACACCTGTAATTCCAGCACTTTGGGAGGCCGAGACGGGTGGATCACCAGGTCAGGAAATCAAGACTAGCCTGGCTAACACAGTGAAACCCCACCTCCACTAAAATTACAAAAAATTAGGCCAGGTGCGGTGGCTCAAACCTGTAATCCCAGCACTTTGGGAGGCTGAGGCGGGTGGATCACGAGGTCAAGAGATCAAGACAATCCTGGTCAACATGGTGAAACCCCATCTCTACTAAAAATACAAAAAATTAGCTGGGCACGGTGGCGCGTGCCTGTAATCCCAGCTACTCAGGAGGCTGAGGCAGGAGAATTGCCTGAACCCAGGAGGCAGAGGTTGCGGTGAGCTGAGATCGCGCCACGCCACTGCACTCCAGCCTGGGTAACAAGAGCGAAACTCAGTCTCAAAAAAAAAAAAAAAAAAAAAAAAAAAAAATTACAAAACATTAGCCAAGTGTGGTGGCGGGCGCCTATAATTCCAGCTACTTGGGAGGCTGAGGCAAGAGAATTGCTTGAACCCAGGAGGCAGAGGTTGCAGAGAGTCGAAATTGTGCCACTGCACTCCAGCCTGGGTGACAGAGAGAGACTCTGTCTCAAAAATAAAAATTAAAATTAAAAAAAAAAAAAGAGACATGGAGGCTGGGCATGGTGACTTATGCCTGTAGTCTCTGCACATTGGGAGGCCAAGGCAGAAGGACAGCTTTGAGTCCAGGAGTTCAAGAACATCCTGCGCAACAGAATGAGACCCTGTTCCTACAAAAAAAAAAAAAAATTCTTTTTTAAAAGTAGTCACATGTGGTAGCACATGCCTGTGGTCCCAGCTACCAGGGAGACTGAGGTGGGAGAAATGCTCGAACCTGGGAGGTCAAGGCTGCTAGGAACTGTGATCAAACCACTGTACTCCAGCCTGGACGACACAGCAATACCTGGCTTCGAAAGAATTAATTAATTAATTAATTAACGAATGAACAAATGCATGCATGAATGAATGAATAAGAAATAGATGAATAAAAACATAAAATAGCTGAAAATGATGTAATTTCTTTTTGCACATATTTCAGCATGATTACATAAGAAGAACTAAAACCTTTTAAAACTTAAAATAGGAACTAACATAAAACCTTTAACATATTTCTAAATTGATTTGATTTTAAAATTTTTGGCTCCAGAACTCTGGAAGGACAGAGGTGGGCAGATCACTTGAGTCCAGGGGTTTGAGACCAGCATGGGCAACATGTTGAAACTCCATCTCTACTAAAAATATACAAAAATTAGCCAGGCGTGGTGGCGTGCGCCTGTAGTCCCAGCTACTTGAGGGGCTGAGGCCAGAGGATGGCTTGAGTACAGGAATTCGAAGCTGCAGTGAGCTGAGATCATGCCACTGCACTCCAGCCTGGGTGACATAAGGTGACTCTATCTCAAAACAAAACATATTTTAACAGGTATGCTGAGTGAATTGTATGAGATGTAAATTATATCTCAGTAAGGCTATTAAAAAAAAATCAGGGGCATGGTGGGCTCACACCTATAATCCCAGCTCTTTGAGAGGCCAAGGCAGGTGGAACACTTGAGGTCAGGAGATCGAGACCAGCCTGACTAACATGGTGAAAAATCATCTCTACTAAAAAAGAAAAAAAAAAAAAAAAATTAGCCAAGAAAAAAAAAAAAAAGATGCTTTGTGTTACAAAAAAAAAAAAAAATTCAGCCAAGCATAATGGCATGTGCCTACAGTCCCAGCTACTTAGGTGGCTGAGGTGGAGAGATCACTTGGGTCTGGGAGATTGAAGCTGCAATGAGCCATGATCATGCCACTGCACTCCAGCCTGGGCAACATGGCAAGATCCTGTCTCAAGAAGAAAACAAACAAACAAAACAAGCTAGCTAGGTACAATGGTTCACATCTCTCATCCTAGCACTTTGGGAGGCTGAGGCAGGAGGATCACTTGAGCCTTAGAGTTCAAGACCAGCCTGGGCAACACAGTGAGACCCTGTCTCTCAAATAAAAAATTAGCTGGGCATGGTAGTGCACACTTGCAGTCCTAGTTACTGGGGAGGCTAAGGCAGGGGCATCACTTGAATACAGGAAGTTGAGGCTACAGTAAGCCATAATCACGCCACTGCACTTCAGCCTGGGCAACAGAGGGAGACCCCGTCTCAAAAAAAAAAAGTTATAGAACATTCAATATAGGATACTAACATTAATGTAAAAAATAATATACACACATCTTTGTATAACGTATATAAACAAGATGCCTGGAGAAGAAACAGGTAAGTTAACACTGGTTGAATCTGAGAAGAGGAAGCTAGTCTGGGAAAAGTATAGAAATGAAACTTTTTACCATACACTACTCTTTTGTGAACTTGTGCATAATTACCTACTCAAAAACAAAAATTTTTTTTGAGATGGAGTCATGCTCTCGTTGCCCAGGCTGGAGCACAATAGCACAATCTCAGCTCACCACAACCCCTGCCTTCCAGGTTCAAGCATTTCTCCTGCCTCAGCCTCCTGAGTAGCTGGGATTACAGGCATGCACCACCACGCCTGTCCAATTTTTGTATTTTTAGTAGAGACAAGGTTTCTCCATGTTGGTCAGGCTGGTCTCAAACTCTCAACCTCGGGTTATCTTGGCCTCCCAAATTGCTGGGATTACAGTGTGAGCCACCTCACCCAGCCTCAAAAACAATTTTTTAATCTTATTTTTCGTATCAATAAAACGTTCTCCATTCTACCTATCCAACCCACAGAGAAAGGACAGATCAACTTACCCCCATAATACATTTGACAATAATACATTTGACAATCATGCATTGCCCCATGATTTCTATTTTTTTATTTTAATTTGATTCAGGGTTTTGCTCTGTTGCCCAGGCTGGAATGCAGTGGCAAGATCATGGTTTACTGCAGCCTCAACCTCCTGGGCTCAAATGATCCTCCTGCCTCAGCCTCCTGTGTAGCTGGGACCACAGGTGTGTGCCACCACCACCAGCTAATTGTTTTATTTCCTGTGGAGATGAGGTCTCACTATGTTGCCCAGGCTGTTCTTAAACTCCTAGGCTCAAGTGATCCTCCTGTCTCAGCCTCCCAAAGTGTTGTTTGGGATTATAGGTATGAGCCACTATGCCCAGCCTGCCCTGTGATTTCTTCTAGTTAATTGGCCTTAATTTTTTTTTTTTAAACTCAGTTTTGCTCTTGTCACCCAGGCTGGAGTGCCGTGGCACGATCTCAGCTCACTGCAACCTCTTTCTCTCCAGTTCAAGCAATTCTCCTGCCTCAGCCTCCCGAGATGGGATTACAGGTGCGCACCACCATGCCCAGCTAATTTTGTATTTTTAGTAGAGATGGGGTTTCACCTTGGCCAGGCTGGTCTCAAACTCCTAACCTCAGGTGATCCACCGACCTTGGCCTCTCACAGTGCTGGGATTATACATGTGAGCCACCAGACCTGGCCAGATTTTGATTAAAATATTTTATTAGAAATCTTTTCCATGTTATGTCAACTTATAGTTTGTAAATTCTTTGACGGCAGAGATGTTTTCTATCGCCTATAACATGTATGAAAGGAATTCAAAATCCTTACAAGGAACCTACTGGTTGGTATTATGATTAGGCTTAAAGAAATTCAATAACTGGCTTAAATATCACACAGCTGGCCAGGTGCAATGGCTCATGCCTGTAATTCCAGCAGTTTGGGAGGCTGAGATGGGAGGATTGCTCGAAGTCAGGAGTTTGAGCCCAGCCTAGGAAACACAGGAAGACTCCACCTCTACAGAAAATTTAATAATTAGAGCCGGGTGCGGTGGTTCACGCCTGTAATCTCAGCACTTTGGGAAGCCAAGGCAGGCAGATCATGAGGTGAGGAGACTGAGACCATCCTGGCTAACACAGTGAAACCCCGTCTCTACTAAAAATACAAAAAATTAGCTGGACATGGTGGCACACACCTATAATCTCTGGTACTCAGGAGGCTGAGTCAGGAGAAATGCTTGAACCTGGGAGGCAGAGGTTTGCAGTGAGCTGAGATCGTGCCACCGCACTCCAGCCTGGGCGACTCTGTCTGAAGAAAAAAAAAAATTAACAGACAGTTCAGGTGTGGTAGTTGGGAGCAGGGGCTGAGGTGGATCACTTGAGTCCAGGAAGACTTGAGGCTGCAGTGACACCTGATTGTGCCACTGCACTTCAGCCTGGGAGAAAAAGCAAGATCTTGTCACCAAAAAAAAAAAAAAAAAGCTTGTAAACAGTAGGCCAATATGCCAGCTTGAGTGATTCTGATTTATGCACAATATTAACTGCCAAAGTCTTGGCACTTCTTTTTATTTTTTTGAGATGGAGTCTCGCTCTGTTGCCCAGGCTGGAGTGCAGTGGCGTGATCTCAGCTCACTGCAACCTCCACCTCCTGGATTTGAGCAATTCTCCTGCCTCAGCCTCCCCAGTAGCTGAGAATCCAGGTGCGTACCACCATGCCCGGCTAATTTCTTTTGTACTTTTAGTAGAGACAGGGTTTCACCATGCTAGCCAGGATGGTCTTGATCTCCTGACCTTGTGATCTGCCTGCCTCGGCCTCCCAAAGTGCTGGGATTACAGGTGTAAGCCACCGCGTCTGGCCAGCACTTCTTTCTTTCACTCTCTCCTCCACAGCCTCCTTGCTAGCTCTTCTTCCACCCAAACCTGCAAATATTCACTAAGATTCCTTCTTTGGGCCTCTTCTCATTCTACTTACATCAAAAGCTAATTCACTTCCTGATCTCAATTAGCGGCAAAGTCTATCAGCATTATCTTTAAAATATATCCAGAATCAAATCCCTTCTCACCACTGCAAATGCTACTACTCCCGTCTTTCTTTCATACAGATTATCGTCAAAACTCTTCAGCCCTTGCCTCACCACAGTTTATTCTCAACAAAGTAGCAGAGCGATCTTCTGAAACTTCAAGTCAGAACATGTCACTCTAGTCAAACATCATCCACTGGTTTCCTATCTCACTAAGGGTAAAAGGCTGAATCCTATCACCTACAAGGCCCTGCGGGTTTGTCCCTCCCCTATCATTACCTTATTACCATTGCTCACTCTGATAAGCCAAACTGGTCTTGTGCTATTCCTCTAACGCTTTGGACATAGCTCATTCCTTCACCTCCTTCAACTCTTTGTATAATCATCTCCTTCTTAATGAGGCCTTCCCTAGTCACCCTACTTAAAATTACAATACCCTTCCCACTGTATTTCCCCATCTCCTATTTTTCTCTATTTGCCTTATCACCATTTGACATACCATACATTGTACTTTTTATTTTGCCTTCCCTCAGTAAAATACAAGCATTATGAGAGCAAGGATTTTGTCTGTATTGTTCACTGCTATGTCCCTAGCACCCACAGTAACTGGGACATGGCAAGTGCTCCTTATTTTCTGAATAAATCCCAAGTCTTCATCATCAGCTTTCAGCTCGAGTGAAAGACCCACATTTCCAACTGACTACCTGACATCTCTTCTGCTCAAAACTGGCTTCTCCTCCTCCCAACCCAGATTAAAGGTATCACTGCCCAAACCCTAAAGTCACCTTTCATTCTTTCCGTAGCTAACTGATCTATATACTAATATATTCTACATCTTAAATGTCATTCAAATTCATTCCAATTCTTTTGAAATCTTGATATAGTTATTCAATTGACAAATAGTTATTGAGCACCTACTGTGTGTCTAGTATTACCTTGGATACAAGGAAATAATCATGAGCAAAACAGAGTCCTTTCTCATACAGAGCTTACAATCTTGTAGGGAACAAGGCAATCAATGATCAGATCCATTTTTCGTATTTTCAAATGAGGATAATAGAGGTATTAACCTTATACGATTATTATGAGAATTAAACCAGTTAATGTATATAAATGGCTTCAAACAGTGTTTTGCCACATAATAAATGCTAAGTGTTAGTAATTAATGAAGATACCCATCCTGAAGAAATAAAATAAAAAAGGCTGCAGTAGTTGAAGTATGAGTAACTATCCTGAAGAGACTGGCAGGGATATAATTTAAGGGTTTTAAGCAAGGGAATGGCTTCTATAATAAACATCTAAGTGATGAAATCACTCCCGCAACAGATCCTATCTGCCAAGAAAACAAACTGATCACATCAAGTTCCTCCTTTCTTTTTTTTTTTTGAGACGGAGTTTCGCTCTTGTTACGCAGGCTGGAGTGCAATGGCGCGATCTCGGCTCACAGCAACCTCCGCCTCCTGGGTTCAGGCAATTCTCCTGCCTCAGCCTCCTGAGTAACTGGGATTACAGGCACGCGCCACCACGCCCAGCCAATTTTTTGTATTTTTAGTAGAGAAGGGATTTCACCATATTGATCAGGACGGTCTCGATCTGATGACCTCGTGATCCACCCACCTCGGCCTCCCAAAGTGCCGGGATTACAGGCGTGAGCCACTGCACCCGGCCCCTAAGTTCCTCCTTTCAAACTTCCAAAGGGTCCCAGCCCTACTTATCATTACATGACAAGGGTCAGAAATCCTTACACAACTTAGAAAGCCCTTTTCAATACCACTCTGATTTACCTTTATGGTTAGTTTACCTATTTTCCTTTCCAAACTATCTTCAACTACCAACATATTTACTCATTTTACTATTCAATACAAATGTCTCACTGTTTTCAGCACTCTGACATTACTACAGCTCTCCTCCCCTCTTCAATACTTTTTTTTTTCTGATATTTGACTGGAAATCTGATACTGTTACAGTTCAAGGCATTTTCACCCACAGTTCAATCTCTCTTTCCAATTGTGTTAGAATGGGCCAGGCACAGTGGCTCACACCTATAATCCAGAGGTCAGGAGTTTGAGACCAGCCGGGCCAACAACATGGTGAAACCCCATCTCTATTAAAAATACAAAAATTAGCTTGGCATGGAGGCACATGCCTATAATCCCAGCTACTAGGGAGGCTGAGGCACTAAACTTGGGAGGTGGAGGTTACAGTGAGCTGAGATCAAGCTACTGCACTCCAGCCTGGGCGACAGAGCAGGGCTCCATCTCAATTAAAAAAAAAGACTGGGTTTCTACAAAATTCTCAGGAATTTGCTGCTAAAATGATGTCATGTATCAATTCAGATACATGATACTATGTTTCCTTCCTACTTCAAAGCATATTCCATTCCTCTGAGGTTCCATACCAAAGCCCAAAATTCTCTTAATGACAATGGACAGATTTTTTTTCTTTTTCTTCTTTTTTTTTTGAGACAAGGTCTCCTTCTGTCACCCAGGCTGATGTGCAGCGGAGCAATCATCACACAGCTCACTGCAGCCTCAACCTCCCAGGTTCAAGTGATCCTCCCACCTTAGCTTTGCAAGGAGCTGGGACTACAGGTGTGCACCACTATGCCCAGCTAATTTTTTAATCTTTTGCAGAGACAGGGTCGCACTATTGTTACCTAAGCTAGTCTCGAACTCCTGGCCTCAGCCTCCCAAAATGTTGGGATGACAGGTGTCAGTCACTGCTCTGAAACTACAAGTGTGCGCCACCATGCCCAGCTAATTTTTTAATATTTTGTAGAGACAGGGTCTCACTATGTTGCCTAAGCTAGTCTCAAACTCCTGGCCTCAGCCTCCCAAAGTGCTGGGATTACAAGTATGGATCACTGCACCCAGCCAAGATTTTTTTTTAAAGGCAATAAAACCTCAAGTCAACCTAGAAGTCAGGATCATTACATCAAGATCACCAGTGGAACCAAACATAAACGTCCTAAATATCAGAATCAAAGGCATGAGTTCTTTTTTTCTTTTTGAGACAGAGTCTCACTGTCCGCCAGGCTGGAGAGCAGTGGCACAATCCAGGCTCATTGCAACCTCCACCCCGGGGCTCATGCGATTCTTGTGCCTCAGCCTTCCCAGTAGCTGGAACTACAGACACGCACTACCATGCCTGGCTAATTTTTGCATTTTGAGTAGAGGTGGGGTTTCGCCATGTTGCCCAGGCTGGTCTCCAACTCCTGGCCTCAAGCAATCCACCCATCTCAGTCTCCCAAAGTGCTAGGATTATAGGCATGAGCCACCATGCCTGGTCGAAGGCATGAGTTCTTAACCAGAGGTCCATGGACTCCTCAGGGCTACAAGGTAGTTTTATGAAGCCCCTCAAACTGCATGCAAAGTACGTGTACATGCCTTTTTCTGGCGAGAGAGGGTCCATACCTTTCATCAGAGTTTCAAAGATATCTGTGACCTCCAAAAGGTTAAGAAGTGCTCTAGAGAAAAAGCAAAGACAAGCAAATGTGATTAAAGAGTGAGTCCTTTTTAGGCTGTCAGGAGTGCCTAATGTTTTCTTAGACTGCAACACTGAAATCAGGTCAGAGGACTTTATGTAAAAGTTACTTATCCAGTCAAATACAAGTTTAATATAGATCTGACAAACACAGATTTGATGGAAGGAGGAACTCCATAAACAAACACAATTATAAAAACAAGTAAGTCATGGGGCAGCTGGTGACTTACTCCAGGGATTTCAAAAATAGGATAAATAGTGTGGTGGCTCATGCCTGTAATCCCAGAACTTCGGGAGGCCAAGGTGGGCATATCACAAGGTCAGGAGTTCGACACCAGCCTGGCCAATATGGTGAAACCCCATCTCACTAAAAATATAAAAATTAGCCAGGCATAGTAGCACATGCCTGTAGTCCCAGCCGCTCAGGAGGCTGAGGCAGGAGAATCGCTTGAACCTGGGAGGTGGAGGGAGCAGTGAGCTGAGACTCCACCACTGCACTCTCCAGCCTGGGCTACACAGTGAGACTTTGTCTCAAAAAAAAAAAAAAAAAAAAGACAAATAGAAAGAAAATATTAAGTCTTCTATGCATAGTTCCTTTTTGTCTCATTCAAAAATTCCTTTTCTATGTTTTATAATGGTACAGAAGCATACAATTTCTATAAGTACAGTATATATACACCAAGTGGAGATTATTGCTCAATTTTTCTTTTACTCATCACAATAATTATCAGGAAACCACTGATAGTCTATGCATTTCAGTACCACCAAGTTAACAATAACTTGAGAATAACACAAAAACCCACTAAACAGAGTTTAGAATCCAAGAGTAAGAAAAATATCAGCTTTCACAGAAAGACTAATAGGGGTCAACTAATAAGTGACTAAACAAAGGTCCTCTCCCTACCCTTAAGCTTTCTTAACAACAAAAACAAACAAAAAAACACTTCAAGCTTTAAAGGATCACTTTTCAGTTTCAGCTGTATCAGCCTGGTTTGTCCAAAACATCCAATAGGAAATCTACCTGTGAAACCACAGAGAATTAATCAAGATTAGTTTACCCTAAAAGAAAATACTCTTTGAAATTTTCTTTTTAATATATTTTTTAACTTTTTTATCTCTCTTAGTTGTTTGCAATCTACCTTAAATAAATACTCTCTCTTTCAGGAAAATAATAATCCAAGTATGAGAAAACTACCAAGATTCTCATAAGACAATTTAAAATAGCTTCTGTGATTCAGTGTCACCCAATGGTAAAACACCAGGAGATGCAGAGCCCATTGAGATATGAAATGGAACAGAGATAATCTTAACCTTGGAACTGTTTTTCCCAAATACTGCAGGTATGAATTCTCTCTGGTGGTAGGAGACGGTGTGTGAGGAAGGCTGGCAAGTGGAGAACCGCGTGAGAGAACTGGAAAACTTTTAAATCTGAGGTGTCTGTACTTCTATCTCAAGGCCTCCTCAACCCCAGGCTTCTAAGGTGAGGCCTTTCCCTGGTTTCAAAATTCTCCCTGGTGGCGTAATCCCACCTAGAAAAGGGGAGTGTCTGGGATCTATTCAAATAGCGACACACAAAAATGCCACCATCTGCTAATATAATAGGCGAGTCTCAGCTTCAGAAGACAGACTGGAAACATAATTCCAGGGAAGAAAAAGGGATCCTGGGTCCGACGTGGGGCAAAGAGGAGGGACCAACTGACGTAATGCAGACCAGAAGAGCAACGAGGAGTATAACAGGTAGAAGGCACTTACAACCTGGTGGACAAGGGTGACGGACGATACAAGGATGAAGGGAACAGAAATAACAAAAAAATATAGCAGTAAAACCGTGAGGAGAAATGGAAAATTAGGGAAGGCGTAGTGTGGAAGGGTGGCACAAAAGAGCTACGGCGGGAGCCAAGAAACAAAGTAGAAAAGGCTGCAAGGAGAACACGTAGGAGAAGACGCAAGTCACTGTGCAGAATTCAGTTCCCAGAAAAGTCCAACTGAGCCCTTCCCCGATTTACGGTACCTTCAGCTTATGGAGCTCCACCGTCTCGGTCGCCATCTTGTTACCCCTCACTCCGCTAAGCCCCCACCCGCTGCCTCCGCCTCCAGGAGCTCCCGCCTTAGGCGTAGAGATGCAAGGCTGACCAATCGTTGCCACTCTTGCTCCCACTACATACCATCAGCTCTTCCCATTGGTCAATAGCTGACGTCCCTCATGTCTCTCGGCAGCTTTCCCCACCTCTTTCAAAAGGGGGGACAGAGAGAGGGGCGGGCACTTATCTTACGAACGACAGAAATGGCAACCAATTGTGCGTCTGCATCACATATCACCAACCGCTGATTATGTTCCTCCAATAGGGAAGGGGCAGACGGAGAGGAGTCACTTCCTGGAGACTTCAGATGTGGTAGCCGGCGCCTCGCCCATAAGCAGACAGGGATCTGAAGCTGGCAGGTAGGGGCCGCGAGGACTAGAAAGGTTGCTAAGGAAATATGGTGGGAGGCGAAAGGGGCGCCGAGGAAGCGGTGACTTAAATGCTGAGAAACGAATGCTGAAGGGAGCCCTGAAAAAAACCGACGAACATGAGAGGAGGAAGCTGGGAGGGAATGGGGCGGGCTTAAGGAACTGGCGGGTGGCTGGGGCGGGCAAGAGCCGCTTCCTAACCAGACATCATCAGCTTTAGAGCTACCACAATTTTAAAGATCCGAGTTCAGTTGATCACTGCCGCCCCTGGAGTCAGAGCTAAGGCTCCATCTCTCGAAACGTTGAGCTCAGGTTCCTTCCTAACCCAGTCCAGAAGGCGTGGGCAAGTTGTTGTCGTGCCCCACGCTTGAGAGAAGCAGTGGGGATGCTGACTGCTGACATGCCACGGAGGTGAGACAGGGTGGACAAGCCCCAGAGAACAGGTTGGGACTAGAGCTTTACTCTGTCATCCCTTCTTAGTGGTTCTTTGATGATTCCATGACTTTCTCCTGGAATTCTGGGTGTGCGTGACCTCTTCATGGTTAACTTCTTCAGGAAAGTGAGATTTCCTGTTTCCCTTGCTCCCTGAAGTGAGTGCCCCAAGCCTACGCATACACCTTCATGTTACAGTTGAAACGTAAAGATCAGTGAGAAAATGACTATGTCTCTAAAATGTAGTGAGGATTCTTCTTGCCTTTTAAAGTTTTCCCCAAGTCTTCAGTTTTTATTTTCTGCGTGATGGGGAAGTTCTTCATTCCCAATAGAGTTCAGGGAATCTGAGAGACAGCTGGGAGAAAGCTCGAAGAGGGGCTGAGAAAAAAATGAGTTGGACCCTACCTGATCCCCCATTATGACTAGGATGAATGTGGGGGTGGCACACAGCGAAGTAAACCCCAACACTCGAGTGATGAATAGCCGAGGCATCTGGCTGGCCTACGTCATCTTGGTAGGACTGCTACATATGGTTCTACTCAGCATCCCTTTCTTCAGCATTCCTGTTGTCTGGACCCTGACCAACGTCATCCACAACCTGGTGAGCAGTAAACCATGCCCTTGTGCCCATCCCAGAGTTTCCCAACCACAAGCAAAATAAAATTACTAATTGTTTGGGGATTTGTATCTTCCTTTTGGGATCTTAACATCATTCTTGGACTGAAGAACTACTTTCTGCCCCTCACACTACCACCCTCCATGTTCCCAGGCTATGTATATCTTCCTTCATACGGTGAAAGGGACACCCTTTGAGACTCCTGACCAAGGAAAGGCTCGGCTACTGACACACTGGGAACAAATGGACTATGGGCTCCAGTTTACCTCTTCTCGCAAGTTCCTGAGCATCTCTCCTATTGTGCTGTGAGTCTATGAGGGAAATGGGGATATGCTGGGTTAGAAAGAGTTCCAAGAGCCAGGCAGAAAGGCCCATAGGGAAGCTGTTAAAAAGCAGGCTACCCATCTAAAACCCTTTGAAGATATTATGATATACTAGTTCTAAGCCTACAGAGAGCAATAAAATGTAGAAGACAATACTGTAATCAAGCATTCCTTACTGCCTCCTTGGTAGTAAGGAAATGAAGGGACTAAGATAAGAGCCAAGTAAAACCAAATGATTTTACACTGCCAAAAGAAGCAAATAAAGGCAGAACTGATATTAATCTTCAAAAACACTGTAGGGAGTGGAAGCAAAGAAGACTCTTAACAGTCACACAGACTGAACTAGCCTCAGCTGTCATTTGCCATGTCATTAACAATGAACAGAAACTGACTTATAGTCTCCAGTTAAAGGTACTATGAACCCCAGAGTAAACGCTATTGATATAGCTGGAATATTTTTAAGATAATTTAGGACTACATACAATAAAACTGGTCATTTTAAATAGAAGAGAAAGAACAGGGCACTGCAGTGCATGCCTGGAGTCCCAACTACTTAGGAGGCTATGGCAGAAAGATTGTTTAAGCCCAGGAGTTTGAGGTTGTACTGCACTTATCACATTTATGAATGGCCACTGCACTACAACCTGGGAAACATAGTGAGAACTGCCTCTTAAAAAAAAACATATAGAGAAGGCTACCCTCACTCACCCTATGTTTTTCTCTCCCCAGCTATCTCCTGGCCAGCTTCTATACCAAGTATGATGCTGCACACTTCCTCATCAACACAGCCTCATTGCTCAGTGTACTGCTGCCAAAGTTGCCCCAGTTCCATGGGGTTCGTGTCTTCGGCATCAATAAATACTGAGGGATGGGTTTTGGGACAGCTCCATGGGCATGGGGAAGGCACTGAAACAGAGGAGTATAAAAAAAATCTTTCTCTTCTCCATACCATCTTCTACATCTTGAAAGCCTGAGAACTATGCAACCTTTCCCAGACTCCCAAGAAAAGAAGAGATTGGCAAATGGGACTCCTAGGTCCAGTCCTGTTAGCGGCAAGTTTCTTTACCGGGTGAGGTAAGGGCCAGATCACTCTCCTCCATAGCAGGAAGCCATTTGGGCAGTTTGTTTGGTGATTACATCTTTCCATATCTTCTGCACCTACTACCTTCCAGCTCTGTTTTGCTGTGTATTTTTCTTCTAATAATTTTTTTCAGCTATGCCTGCAGTTTAATCAGCAGGAAGGGTAGAGAGCTGTCCTCATAAGGCTGGCGGGGACGGGGGAAGATGGAATACTGACCTAAAGTAAAAAACTTAAAGCAATTCTCCAATCCCCTCTACTTTGGTCCAGTAAGAGGTGCTCTTCACTCTGAGCTTAACACTTAGTAGGGAACAGATTCTCAAATGAGAAAAAGGGCTCCAGCTGTATGGGCAAAAAAGAGGGAAGATACAGGTTGCCAGTTATACATTTATAGAAAGATAATCCCCTGGCTTTAAATAGATATGTACATACAAATATGAACAAACTTAAAAAAAATACAAACCCTTGGATAACAAGGGGGGTTTCTGGGAACCCCCGTATCCTTCCCCCTCACCCAAGGGCAGTGGGCATGAATCAACTTTTTAAAAATGATTAATTTTGGCCATCCTTGCAGAAAACAGCCTGAAATTGGGTGATTGACCCACAAAGTGAAAGTTGAGGGAAAATTCAGTTTCCACTCTCTGAACTCTCTATCTCCTGTCATTAGGGCTACATGCTTTCTTGTTCTGTCTTTTAACTATTATATCAGGGAAAAGGAGAGGACTCCCTCCTGAAACGTGTCAGGAAAGAAGATAGACTTGTACCTTTAAAGGGCAGGAAAAAGTGTCATCTGCTCTAAAAGCAAACGACAAGACAAGGCATACAGACCCCAAGGAAATACCCAGTTCCCACACCTCAAAGGGATACACTGTCCAGCCCAGGTCCAGGCCCTAGGTTCTTTACTCTAGCTACCCCCTATTTCTTTGGTATCGTCAAAAGACAAGATTCAGGCTGGGTGCAGTAGCTCATGCCTGTAATCTAGCACTTTGGGAGGCCAAGATGGGTGGATCACCTGAGCTCAGGAGTTCGAGACCAGCCTGGGCAACATGGTAAAACACCGTCTCTACTGAAAATTAAAAAAAAAAAAATTAGCCTGGCCAGGCATGGGGTGCACACCTATAATCTAGCTACTTGGGAGGCTGAGATGGGACAATTGCTTGAACCCAGGAGATGGAAGTTGCAGTGAGCTGAGATTGTGCCACTGCACTCCAGCTGGGCAACAAAGCAAGACTCCGTGTCAAAAAAAAAAAAAAGAAAGATTCAGTTCCTGGGTGCTGGGGGAGGAGGGACAAATCAAACTCCATCCTGTGCTGTATACATCCTTTTGACTCCCTGACATTGATTTGAGGAAAGAGAAGGGATTTCAGCGTTGGAAGGGCCTCCTCAGTTTCTTCCGCCGCTTCGTTTTGGCTTCTCCCTTGGGTACTGTGCTGTTGGGCTTAGAGGCTGCAGTGGCTCCAGGGGCAGGCTGAGGAGCTGCAAAGAAGTTCCCATTGGGCATCTGCCCTGGGGGTGCTTGAAAGATCCGGCTCAAGAAATCCTGGAGATCAGCAGGAGGAGCATCTGGGGTAGCTCTGCGATAAAACAGAAGAAATGATAAGGCAAGAGATGTTAGAGTTATATGGTTACCTAAGTTAGATATACTTATCAGTTCCCAAACTTCCTAGAAAACAAGTCCCCTAGATTTCCTAAAGTAGGTCATCTGAAACCATATTCAAAACTGAAATAGTTGATAGATTATTGATAGAAATACCACCTACCTCTGCCGCCCACTGGTGCCTGGAATCCGAGAACCAAATGAGATGTGATAGGGAACTCTGTGGGTATCTGGGGAGATACCTACACGCTGGCATCCAGCCCACTCTATAAACATGAGAAATAACCAAAACTTTGCAGTTTAGATCACATAAAAGATCAGGAAGTATGAGGCTGTATTTCTAGAGGACAGAAGAGTACCTGTGATGTCATACACCTTTCCATCCATCACTGCAAAGTAGGTGATCTTGAGACCCAACATGCTCGACTCTGCCCAGAAGTCTCCTTCCTCAGCAGGATGTAGCCTATTACATTTAGCACAGTATCTGGCATTCTTAGGTTCCCGGTCCATTTCAAACCTCCTGCAACCAACGAAAGGATAGTTGCTTAATTTGTCAAGCCTACCTAGAGCATTGCTAGTAGTCTCATCATTATTCACAAATAGGGCTCAAACAACTAAAATTACCTCCACTTAGTTATTTCATATGCCTTCAATGTTCTATCTTAAAGCTACTTTTTCTTAGTGCTAATTCAATTTGTCAGTCTCTTGACAATATGACAAAGGTAGAAACTTAAGGGTCTTTTTACTATGAGATACAGATGTAATTCTGGGAAGATCTTTGGTTACTTAATGCCTAAGCCGTGATTGTCCCATCCCTCTCCTATTTTATACCTATGCTTTCCTTGGCATCGGCTACACATCATAGTATTCATTGCCTCCTTGAGGTCATCTTGCAGCTTGGACAGAAACTCATTTACTGACCGGCTCAGCTCATTCTCTGCCATTCGTTTCCTAAGAGAAGAAACGCTTTATAAGTCAGAAGGTATTGAGGGAAGGACAAAGGGAAACGCATCAGTTGGCCTCTTGAGGCCCCTGTCTAGCTAGAAAGACAAGTGACTTCAGTTCTCTCCACCTCAAAGAGCCTCCATCCCCAAGTCCACATGCCTCTCCTATTGAAGATTTTTCATTTACCATTACCTGACAATTTCCCATCTCCAACTTACATCTCATATTCCTTTCGCTTTTCAGCATTGCTGACAATGTCCCAAGCTGCTCGCAAAACCTTGAAGGCCTCCTCAGCCCGGGGATGATGATTTTTGTCAGGATGAACCTACCAAGACAGATTTCATTACAAATCCATTTCAACCCTCTCCCCATGTTAAGTCTGTTCTCATATCAAAGGATTCTCTTTCATCACCCTTTTGAAGACAATGATTAATTGCTCTGGCTCTGCAGATAGATGTGGTTCAATTCACAGCTCTGTTAATTAGCTACATTACCTTGAATATCTATGGGTTTTTTTTCTTTTTGAGACAAGGTCTCGCTGTGTTGCCTGGGCTGGAGTGCAGTGGCAGGATCTCAGCTCACTGCAACCTCTGACTACCAGGTTTTAGCAATTCTCCTGCCTCAGCCTCTCTAGTAGGTGGAATTACAGATATGCGCCACCACACCCAGCTAATTTTTTTTGTATTTTTAGTGGAGATGGGGTTTCACCTAGTTGGCCAATCTGGTCTCAAACTTCTAACTTCAAGTGAACCTCCCACCTCAGCCTCCCAAAGTGCTGGGGTTACAGGCATGAGCCACTGCACCTAGCCTGAATATCTATCATGGACTGTTGGGAGGATTAAATAAAAATAAATGTGAAATATGTAGCAAAGAATCAGGTACTAAGGTGGATTCATCATCCCAGTTTGCCTGAGACTGTCCCAGTTTTAGCACTGAAAAGTCCCATGCCTCTAGAAACTCCACAGTCTCGGATGAATAGGGACAGTTGGTCTCCGGCACTCACATGTATCAGTCATAAAATAAGGTTCCAAAGATGTTATATGTTGAAACTCTTTGTTTTTGTTTTGAGATGGAGTTTCCCTCTTATTGCCTGGGCTGGAGTTCAATGGCATGATCTTGCAAGCTCCACTGCCCAGGTTGAAGCAATTCTCCTGCCTCAGCCTCCCGAGTAGCTGGGATTACAGGTGCACGTCACCACACTTGTTTAATTTTGTATTTTTGTAGAGATGGGGTTTCTCTATGTTGGTTAGGCTGGTCTCAAACTCCTGACCTCAGGTGATCTGCCCACCTTGGCCTCCCAAAGTGCTGGGATTATAGGCATGAGCCATCGCGCCAGGCCTGGAACTCATTCTTTTATAACTAGAAAATTTTCATATCCAAAACTTCCTACAGTGATCTGCCTTTTGGTCCCAGAAATGAAACGGCATATCATGGTCTTGGAGGCTTTTTATATAATTTTCTCCAAGACAAATAATATCCTCTCTTTCTACAGCTTCCTGATTGTACCCATCCCCATTCCTCAAAAATACGGAGATAAAGCTAGTTTTTTGACTGATGCCAAATAACTAAATACTGTTAAATTTCCTATATTCCTAAGCTAACTGAACAGCCTTTTAGTCATGTTCACATTGGGGCCTAGTAAGGCAGCGAGGGGGTTCAATAAAAGCCCAGATACACTCTGGTCCAGGACAAGAGAGATATTTGGGTTATAGGGATAGATGTTTTGAGGGTAGGGGAACTTAACTACATCTCTACTCCAAGAGAAAATGAGAATTTTTGTTAAAGAATATTCTCATCCGGGCACGGTGGCTCATGCTTGTAATCCCAGTACAAGGCAGGTGGATCATGAGGTCAAGAGATCAAGACCATCCTGTCCAACATAGTAAAACCCCGTCTCTACTAAAATACAAAAATTAGCTGGGCGTGGCGTGGTGGTGTGCGCCTGTAGTCCCAACTACTCAGGAGGCTGAGGCAGAATTGCTTGAAGCAAGGAGGCAGAGGTTGCAGTGAGCTGAGATCACACCACTGCACTCCAGCCTGGCGAAAGAGCAAGGCTCTGTCTTAAAAAAAAAAAAAAAAAAGAATATTCTCAGGCTGGGTGAGGTGGCTAACACCTGTAATCCCAGCACTGAGAGGCCAAGGCAGGTGGATCACCTGAGGTCAGGAGTTGGAGACCAGCCTGACCACCATGGAGAAACCCCATCTCTACTAAAAATACAAAATTAACCAAGCATAGTGGCACATGCCTGTAATCCCAACTGCTCAAGAGGCTGAGGCAGGAGAATCACTTGAACCCAGGAGGTGGAGGTTGCGGTGAGCCCAGATCACTCCACTGCACTCCAACCTTGGCAAAAGAGTGAAACTCAGTCTTTAAAAAAAAAAAAAAAAAAAAAGGATATTGTCCAAAACAGGATGTCTGCTAAAAAAAAGTGAGAAAACAGTTCTACTATTAGAATTAGTAACAATGAGAGTGAACAACTGTTATCCACTCTAAGAATACAGCAGAGGCCAGGTGCAGTGGCTCATGCCTGTAATCCCAGCACTGGAAGGCCAAGCCAGGCAGATTACTTGAGTTCAGGAGTTTGAGATCAGGCTAGGCAAATAGCGAAACCCCAACTCTACTAAAAATACAAAAAACTAGCCTGGTGTGGTGGTGCATGCCTGTAGTCCCAGCTACGCAGGAAGCTGAAGTGGAAGAATCACCTGAGATTGTGCCAGTGTACTCTAGCCTGGGGAACTGGAGTGAGACCCTGTCTCAAAAAAAAAAAGAATATACCAAGCTACCTACAAAGGAGCAGACATTTCCCACCAAACTAATTCAGTCCTTTGGCGAGTTACAGACATGGTGGTTTACTGTACCTTTAATCATTAATGGAAACTTTAGTTGCCCTCTCCTAAAGTCATGCAGCCACTGAGGTAATTTGCATACTGTGATGTTCCTAGTCCAGCTCCATACACTGAGCTCCATGCACTCCAGTGAAAGTAGGCCTCCAATTTACACACTTATATTCATAGTATAGTTTTATTTGTACAGAAATAGCAGTAACAATCTGGTATCTAATAATAGTAACCTAATATCTACTTCTAATGCAATTCAATTGCATGCTTGTATTAAACCATTTTCCTCAAGCATATGGTGCATCACAACTCCCATCTGCACACCCTCATCATTAAAAGCAACCATATTTTCATGTATGACATATATATGCATAGACCTATGACTTATGTTCCATTTTCCTTCCCTCTTCTATTGTGAGTTGCTGATCCTGAAATAGCCTGTTTTCTCCTACCTGGTGCTAAAATACTTACTCACATACACTCCCTGACCCTCCCACACTAGGTCCTTATTTGCTTCTCTGGGAGAAATAGTTGGGCTACCCCATGTTTAAAAAAGAAAAAAAACCCTCATTTGTTCAGGGAAGAGCAACTGAGGTGCTCTCTGAATAGGTCTTTTTCCCACTCTAGATATTCCAGGTGAGTGATTTCTACACTGCCTAATGTACCAGGTTCAAAAAACTATAGCTTATAACAGGAAACAAAATGGAGGGAAGATCAGAACCCATAGTAGAAGGGAAAATGCCCCTCTTTTTTTTTTTCTTTTTTTTTTGAGACACGGTCTGGCTTTGCTGCCCAGAATGGAGGTGCAGTGGCATGATTCCGACTCATTGCAGCCTCAACCTCCTGGACTCAACTGATCCTTCCACCTCAGTCTCCCAAGTAGCTGGGACTACAGGCATGCACCACCAAGCCCAGCCTCTCAAAGTGCTGGGATTACAGGTGTAAGCCACTGCATCTGACCCAAAAAGTCTTCATGACTCTTTCCTAAGAATATGTTAACCTTCACCTTCCCATTAAGTTTCCTCTCTGCCTGCCTTTTATTCTACTCTCCCTAAAAGTGGAATAGAAAATATGGGAACAAAAGAGGAACAAGAAACAGAAGGGCACTCACCATCACTGCCAGCTGTCTATAGGCCTTCTTCAGTTCAACATCTGATGCTGTGGCCTCAACCCCCAGTACATGGAAAGGGTTTAGCTCATCCTCAGGAACCCCAGCCATGGTCAAGAGTCGAGCCACTTCCTCTTCAGGCTGGCAGTAGCGCCCACTAGCTACAGATGCATTCCCTTGCCTGTTAGTACTCTGCTTGACCCAAGGCAACTCCAGCCAGCCCCACTGAACTGTTCTTACCAGTTGCTGCCATGGCCTGCTATCTCTCAGCAGAGTCAAGCAACGCTGCAAGGCTGGAGAATCCAGCCAAGAGAAGAGCCAGGTGGCCTTATTCCTCCAGCCTAACCGGTCACTTAGTCCCACCAGAAACCGCCAGCCCAACTGTAGAAAGCCCAAAAACAGGGCCAAAGCCAGGAGCAGCAAAGCACCCAGCAGCCTAAGAAAACGGGTAAACAGTCTTAAGCCACAGTAAAATCCCTGGCTTAGAAACTGAAACATAACCTGGGCCCAGCCCCCAAGCCGCCCTGTCCAGACTCCCACCCAAACTCGAAAAAGGTCCAAATCACTGCTTTTCAGCTGCCTGCATGCATAGATGAGATGGCCACAAGTTTCTACGTACTCTCCCACCAATACCAGTAATTCAATCAGCCACCAAAAGCCTGCCTGTCCAAGTTGACATAGTTCCTCGGCTCCCCACAACCCCAGGCCTCTGCGCTTATCTGTCTGACTTCGTTTCCGGCCCAGCCCATGTCGACCAGGGGACCTGGGATCCCTACGTAGACCCTCCCGACTATCCTCCTTCGTTGGAAAGCGGTGTCGCTGTCTCCGGGATGAAGATTTCTTTCCGCTGGACACATGTGAAAAATAATTGGGGAACTTAAGAGATTCTTCATCATCATATTCCTCTTCCAACTCTTCATCTTCCCCAAAGGATGGAGAGGTACAGTGGTGGCAAAAGTTGCTAGAAGAGCCATCTCCTCCCTCAGAGTAAGGCCCTTCTGGAATTCCAGGGGTTCCCTGGCAGTTGCAAGCAGATGGAATGGAAAGAAAAGAAGGGGTCCCATCCTCCTGGTACACAGCCTCGTTTTCTTTTGAGAGTTCCTGGTCCACTCCTGACGTCTTCTGAAGATGCCTCACTCTGATCAGGGTCTTCTGCCTCTCTAGGTGGTCCTGGACCCCTTGGGGGGCCATGGCTTGGGTCCGACCAGTGGGCTGGGTTTGGGTGCTGTGTGTACTTAGGACCAGAGTGCTCTGTGAGGCAGTGGGTACCATTAGGAGCAGTCCCTGTGTAGTCCCTGAGTCCTGAGAATGAAGGTATTTCAGGGTCCACGGTGGGTCCTAAAGTCCTGAGGGAGGCACCACTACTGTGGTGGGCTCTGCACAACCCTCTTTCTCCGGGGTGCTTCTGGGCCATGACCTGAGAGGCTTCCTGAGGGTCTTAGGTCACGGCCATCATGGTGTGTTCTGATGCCTGTAACAGATACCAAGGTGGGACGGTCAAGGATGGGACCAAGAGAGCAATTAAACAATCTCAAATAGTGGACATATTTAATACATCCACCGCCCTTGTTTTCCCAAGTTCTTTTGGGGCATTCGCTATTCTTAGCAATAAGCCAAAACTAGACTCATCAAAACCCTGCTTGCTGCTTGCTCCCTCCCCTCCTCCAAATCACCTAAGGTTTTCTTTCCCCAGAAAACTATAATCTTCAAGAGGGAGGTCCCGTAAAGGGTGCGGTAGGGGGAGGAGAGGGTCACTGTTAGGAAAAAGGGAAAGAAGGCCGGCCGGAAAGGGGGCAACAGACAGCCGGTAAAGGGCGGGGACCATGCGGCCCAAAAGGAAAACCTGGGGACGGAGCTTAGGACTGCCCCTAAGAAAGACTACCAGGGAACCCACCGGCTGTGGAGAAGGGAAGAAGTAGGCGGGCGCGGTGGCTCACGCCTGTAATCCCAGCACTTTGGGAGGCTGAGGCGGCGGACCACGAGGTCAGTAGTTCGAGACCAGCCTGGACAACATGGTGAAACCCGTCTCTGCTAAAAAAACAAAAATTACCCGGGCGTCGTGGCGAGCGCCTGTAATCCCAGCTACTCAGGAGGCTGAGGCAGGAGAATCGCTTGAACCCGGGAGGCGGAGGTTGCAGTGAGCAGAGATCGCGCCACTGCATTCCACCCTGGGCGACAGAGCGAGAAACTGCCTTAAAAAAAAAAAAAAAAAAAAAAAAAAAAAGAAGGGACTAAGGTAACGTACCGAAGAACGGCGGTAACTCCTCCCCCTCGAGCCGCAAGGCCTGAGGCCAGGGGAGCTATGAGAGCCGCTCTCCCGGCTCCGCCTTCCGTTCACGCTCTGCTTCCGCCTTCCATCCCCGCCGCCGCCGACCAGGGCCTACTTCCACTTCCAGGGTTACCCGGGAAGCGACGGGAAGGGAAAGAAACAGTGGTTGGCGGAGAGGCGAGCCAGTCCAGCAAGCGCTGGGTAGAATCCAAGGAGGCGGTCCTAAGGAAGTACTGGCCCCTCCCTTTAAAGGGCCTTTTGGTGCTTCCCTCTGCTTGTGGGAATAGGATTCCCGCAGGTTGGCAGGTGGGCTCTGCACCAATGCCTGCAGACTAGGGGCAGACTCTCAGGATTGCTCTGGCTGTTCCTAGGCTTTGTATTCCTGGAGCATGGAGGGCAGCCACCGAACCACACATTGTCTGTTTCCCTTGCACACAAAACCAGGGAGCTCAGAAGAGTCTGCCCTGATCCCTTTCGTGCCGGCTGCTGCGATAACAGAGGCCCCTTTGTATCCTGCGGAGGTGGAGCAGAAGAGAGGGTGCCCGGGACTGGCCTCCTCTCTAGCCCCGCAGCACTGCCTCTCCTTTCACAGCAACCCACGGCCTCCCCTGCGCCTGGCCCAGCTGGTGAGCTACCCCTAATAACTGCAGCTCCCACGACCTGGATCCGCCCCTCTGGACGCAGCTCCCCAGGCCCGATCGCCGAGCGGTGCCTAGGAACAGGGAGCGTAACTCAGCTAGGCTAAGAACCTAAGCTGAGAGCCAAAGAACAGTGAACTTATCTACATGCTGCTTGACATCTCATCTGCATACCAGGCTATCTGGTCGACGTCCACATGCGTCCTGCCCCCACGTAGACCCAGCTGGGTTCCCTTTTTGTTGGTCCCCCGCACACGCCTCTAGCCTTACAGCTCTCCTGTCAGTGCCCCTTCCAGGCCCCGTCTTGATCCGAAAGTTTTTCCACACATGAACCCCCCGCTGGCGCTCCCAGACCAGCAAAGCCCCTTCGCTAGGTCCCCGATCCCGACCACCCGGTTCTTGAGAAGACAATACTCCAATTCTCTGGGAAGTGGAAGAAACCAAGCTGGAGCCAGAGGGGGCGCTGGAACGCTTATTGGGGCTTTGAGCGCTTCCATTTGTCGAATCATCTCCTAAGTATTCGAAGACCCTTCTCCAAAACTCTTGAGATGACCGTCAAGACTCTTACCTGCTATATAGTTTGGGGTCTCTGGTCCCGGACTAGAGCAGTAGGCAACCTGTGTCCCCCCACATATAGAGGAAAGACTTGGAGGGGCCTGCCTTGTGATGTCACCCCCGCTCCCCCTACCGCGCGCTCGCGCGCACACTCGCAAGCACACACACACACGCAAGCACACACACACACACACGGACACACACACTGTCTCCTTTCTCCACCTCCCCAACTACACACACACACACACACGGACACAGACCCTGTCTACTTTCTCCACTCCCCCAAGCTAGTTGTATTTAGCTCTAGCTGTAGGGCTTGGGCTAGAACTAGGGCCTGGGCTGCGATTTGAAAGAGCTTAGGGGGCAACAAACAGAGTGGCCATGGGGGTGCCTTCGACTGACAGCCGCCCTGGCGCCTAGGACCTCCGGGCGGGGATGCAGCTGGGGATCTAGGGAAGCACTTCCACCCCGTCCTCTCCTCAACCCTGGCAGGGTGGTGAGTAGTTAACACCCCCTCCCCAACCCTCTCCCCCTTGTTTAAGGTCCCCAGACTTCCAAGTAGATTGAGGAGAGGAGCCCCAGGAGCCAACCTTCCAGCCTGTTAGGACCTTGAGAGCCAAAGGACAGCTGAAGGAAGTGCCTGCATCCATGCCACCTCATTCCCACAGTGCCCCAAATGCCAGCTCCTCCTTGGTGTTCTCCTTTCAGGATCTGAATTCAAATCCCATTGGCAACCCTGATACTTCCGGGGGAAGAGTGGAGTAGGAAAAGTCCCACCAATATCCTGAGGGGAGATTCGGGTGGCTGCCAGGATGTGAGATGTCTGTGGGCAAAGTGCCTGCTTATTCCATGAGGGACTGTGGGATTAGGACTGTGGCTGGATGCCCCTTGTCCCAACAACTCCATCTCAGCTTGAAGCTGAGACTTTAAAACCCTGACAAACTGTGGGTGACTGTCTCTACTTAATTTCTCCCTCAAACTCTTGGTGTCTGGTTTTTCTCCCTCTTTCTGCTCTGAGGCTGGAGCAACTGTCCGGAGACCCCACCATGACTCATTCTCTCCTGTTCTCCCTCCCTCTCCCCTGTCTGTTAATCTCACCCTTCCCAATCCAGTGAAATAGTATTAAGTCTGAGTCGAAGATGGGGTAATAATGTCCCTACACCCCTCCCTCCACACACCAAGGGTTTCCTGCTTCTTCTACACTCACCCTGAAGAGCTTCAGGGTGTTGGGGAGCAGGGCAGACAAAGACTCATTACTTTATAAGATTTTCATTACTTTGTAAGATTTCATGGCAGGGCACAGTGGCTCACGCCTGTAATCCCAGCACTGTGCAAGGCTGAGGCGGGTGGATCACCTGAGGTTAGGAGTTCAAGACCAGCCTGACCAACATGGAGAAACCCCGTCTCTACTAAAAAAAAAAAAAATACAAAATTAGCCGGGCATGGTGGTGCATGCCTGTTATCTCAGCTACTCAGAAAGCTGAGGCAGGAGAATCGCTCGAACCTGGGAGGCAGAGGTTGCAGTGAGCCAAGATCATGCCATTGCACTCCAGCCTGGGCAACAAGAGCGAAACTCCGTCTCAGAAAAACAAAGATTTCATTTTACATTTTACTTAAGTGTCCTTGTTTCAGAGAGTGGTAGGCATATCCTGCTCTCCTCAATCCAATCCTGTAGATTTCTTCAGTTACCTCAACAGGGTCATATTCCCTCCTGAAATGGGCACCATTCTTTAAAATAAATAGAGGTACAGAGTCCTCAAGATTTATGGGCACTTGAGTTTCTCCCCCATGCCCCCCTGCAGGTTTCCCAGTCTCCTAAAGACATTCATGGATGGATGAGGGGAGCTGACACCTCCCCCTCTGTGACCACTTCCTCTTCAGCAGGCCCTAGAGGAAGCCTTGCTGCCCCTGGCTATGACATCTGACCCCAGGCCCTTTAATCAGAGCCTCCAGACCCAAGATGTGTTTTGGAACCCCAGGACAGTCCTGAACTGGTGCCTGCCCTGGTGTGTGCCCTTTGCTACTGCTTTGGAATCATCTACTGCTGCTTTGGTGAGGGCAGGGCCAAGGACCTGGGGGGCCATTGCCCAAGACTGTCACCCTCAAGGATGATGCCAACTTTCCCCCTTGCTCCTGGGCCATCTCACCTCCTCTGCCAGGTGGTACCTACCTCCAGTGTGGCCCATGTTGCTCTTGCCAGCTTCTTGTTCATCCTCCATGGCCCATGCCTTCCTGCTCTCACTCTGGCATCTATCATTTGCCCTTCTCTTACCTCCCACCTAAAAACCCCATTCCTAAATTATTTTATGTGTTTCAGGCTTCACTCTTCCTCAAAACCTGAATCAGCTTGTGATGAATTTTTTCCTATCCGCTATCCCTGGAAGGACTAGACCTTCTTTCTATCCTTATTCCGCTCAATGTATCCATCTTACCTCTTGATTTTCCCTCCCATTCCTTCACAGTTTCTGAAACAGTGCCCCCTGATCCCAAGCTATCCCTTTCTGCCCCTGGCCCTGAGGTCTCTTGATGTGCTGCTCCTGTCTTCTGCTCCTCTAGTGAGCCATTCCTCTCCCTTGCAATTCATCAGAGCCATCCCTGTAGAGCCCCCTTCCTGCCTCTCAGGCTTCCTGCCTCACTTCCCAGGCTACTGCTGCTTCAAGACAGTGACATTTCTCTCTGGCCTGCTGTCAGGAGCTCTGGTAAGCTTCCTACTGTGCCACAAGGTGTGGGTGCTGGAGACATAGCTGAGCCTGGAGATGAAAGTAGGCATCCCCGTGGTCATCAGACTTCCCTGCAGCATGGTCACCATGCTGATTCACTGTGTTGGGCTCTTATTGACTGGTCTCCTGCTAGGCCTGACCCTGGGTTCTGGACCCCTCCTGGGCACTGAGCCCATCTACTGACCACTTTCAGCTGGGGGGCTGGTGGGTCTGGCACTGCTGGGAGCTCTGCTCACACTTCGGTGGCCACATCCATTCACAGTTCTGGCACAGTCCTCCTGGGTTCTGCAGTACTTGTGGCCTGTGCTGACTACTTCCTGTAGGGGCTGGCACTGGGTAGTCAGCCAAGCCAAGACCTGCACACACTTCTAGCCTTGCCTGCTCTCTGCTAGTATAGCTGGGTCTTACTGGGGATCTGGCCAGCCTTGGGGGCCCCTGGGACCCTGGCCCAGTGGAAGCTCATGCCTGAGGAACATGGAGGCCAATGGTTAGTGCTGTGGTACAGAAACAGCCAACCTGTGCCTACTCATGACCCAGTTCCTACACTTGAGCAGAAAGGGAGAAATACACTTGTGGGAGGAGAGCAGGGGAAGGTGTCCAAGGTGAATGGGGCAAGGCACTGAAAAAAAAAAGTTGAAGGAGTCAGGGGAAAGCAGGAAACAGTTATGGAAGGAAAGAAGGGTCTCAGAGAAGTCTAGGAGGAAAGAGTAGAATTCCAAAGTCTTTTTTTAGAATAAATGGGGGGAAGATGAGGCTTGAGAGAAACATAACAGGAAGGTCAAATGGGTTTCTTTAGACTGTGTGTTTACGGTAGGATTCAGGGTCTAAAGAGGCCTCCTTGAGTCTGTATTGGCCCTCTGAAGCAGTGGTTTTTTTTTTTGTTGTTTTTTTTTTTTGAGACAGAGTCTCCCTCTGTTGCCCAGGCTGTGAGTACACTGGTACGATCTCTGCTCACTGCAACCTCCGCCTCCCGGGTTCCAGCGATTCTTCTGTCTCAGCCTCCAGAGTAGCTGGGATCACAGGTGTCTGCCACCACGCCCAGCTAATTTTTTGTATTTTTAGTAAACACAGGGTTTCACCATGTTGGCCAGGCTGGTCTTGAACTCCTGACCTCAGGTGATCCATCTGCCTTGACCACCCACAGTGCTGGGATTACAGGCACGAGCCACCTTACCTGGCCTTTTTTTTTTTGAGATGGAGTCTCACTGTGTCACCCAGGCTGGAGTGCAGTGGCACAGTCTTGGCTCACTGCAACCTCCACCTCCTGGGTTCCAGCGATTTTCCTGTCTCCGCCTCCAAAGTAGCTGGGATCACAGGCACCTGCCACCACACCTGGCTAAATTTTGTATTTTTTTTTTTTTTTGAGACGGAGTTTCGCTCTTGTTACCCAGGCTGGAGTGCAATGGTGCGATCTTGGCTCACCGCAACCTCCACCTCCTGGGTTCAGGCAATTCTCCTGCCTCAGCCTCCCGAGTAGCTGGGATTACAGGCACGCGCCACCATGCCCAGCTAATTTTTTTGTATTTTTAGTAGAGATGGGGTTTCACCATTTGGCCAGGCTGGTCTCAAACTCCCAACCTCAAGTGATCCTCCCGCCTGAGCCTCCCAAAGTGCTGGGATTACAGACATGAGTCACTGCACCCAGCCAGCAGTGGTCTTGAGCCACCAGCAGTGGCATCTCCAACTCCTTTGGACCCGTCAGCAAAAGGCCAAATGGCACCAGACCCCCTCTAGGGTGGGGCTTTGTGAGGCAGCTATCGGCACCAGCTCCCCGCCAATACCCAGAGCCCTGCTGACAGTCTTGCTCCAGTGAGTGTGGGGCTTGGGGATACCCTGGGTGGATGGAGCAGAGGGCATATGGGGATGGTCAGGGTGAGAGGGGGGCTCTGACCCAGGCCCCTCCTTACTCCCTCTCTCCCTCTGTGCCCCTCCTGAGTTATCTCCAGAGTCTTTAAGAGTGCCAACTGGGACCAGGACCCCAGGCCACAGCCCCTAACACATTCCCGAACCTGGATTCTGATAGTGGTTCCACTGTACCCCTCACCATACCCTCTGGCTCTAACCAGACCTGAACCTAGACCTCCACTTTTGCCCTCACCCCATGAGGGCCTGGGAACACTAGGTGAACAGGGTCAGAGCCCACAGGACACAAACTTCCCCACCTCTTGGACTTGGGGATACGATCTGTGCTTTAACCCAGACCAGCCTTGTAGGGATATGTTTAAAGAACAGAGAGGAGTCCTGGGGGAAGGGGGAGGAAGGGAAGTACGAATACCTACCTCTCACCAATAATAGAGGTGCCCTGGTCCCCAAAGAGACTGACTCCTGGCCCAGCACGGTGGCTCACGCCTGTAATCCCAGCACTTTGGGAGGCCAAGGCGGGCAGATCATGAGGTCAGGAGTTTGAGACCAGCCTGGCCAACATGGTGAAACCCCATCTCTACTAAAAATACAAAAATTAGCTGGGTGTGGTGGCGGGCACCTGTAATCCCAACTGCTTAGGAGACTGAGGCAGGAGAATCGCTTGAACCCGGCGGGGGGTGGAGGTTGCAGGGAGCCGAGACTGTGCCATTGCACTCCAGCCTGGGTGACAAAGTGAGACTCCATTTCAAAAAAGAAAAAAAGAAAGAAACTGACTCCCAAATTCCCACCAAGCCTTACCTATATAGCCGGGTTTTTTTTGTTTTGTTTTGAGACAAGGTCTTGTTCTGTCATCCAGGCTGGAGTGCCATGGTGTGATCACACCTCATGACAACTTGACTTCCTGAGCCCAAGCGAGCCTCCCATTCAGCCTCCTGGGTGGCTGAGACCACAGATGCCACACACAGCTAATTTTATTATTTTATTATTATTTTTTTGCAGAGATAGGGTCTCACTATGTTGCCCAGGCTGGTCTTGAACTCCTGGGCTCGAGTGATCCTCCTGCTTCAGCCTCCCAAAGTGCTGGGATTACAGCTACCGCACCTGGCCTGGAAATAGCCTTTTAAGTATCCACCTCAGCATGCCTCACAGTGATAATATAAGTGGTTTTTTGTTTTGTAGGATCTATAGAAAATCAGGGAACTTTCAAGGCATTTGATGGCTTTTTGATGGGAAGAAGGACTCTGAGGAGCTCTAGGATACCCCAACCTCCAGGACCCTCATTAGGGGGTAGTTGGGTTTCTGTTTGGCCTTTCCCCCTGGACCCCATATCCTTAAACCTCTGCCTCCTACCTCAGCTGGGAGCACTATCTTCCATGGTGCTTCTACTTCTCTCCTCAACCTGGGGAAGACCACAGGGCAGTGCCTGCTTCAGGTCCTGCCTTCCCCAAAAGCTGGCTTCTTGCTCCAAGGAGAGAGCATTGGTCTGCATGCCAGAGTCTTACCCTTTACCCAAAGGAGCCTGGTTTTCGGGGCTGCATAGGAGACAAGTGCCTTCTCTGCCTCCCACTGTGGGGAGAACTCATTTCCTCCTTCACCAGAACTTTATTCCAGCCACTAACCCATTCTAACTCTTCCCCCTCTGACTCTCCTGCCCAAGGTCTGTTCCTGGTTTCCCAGATGCATAAAGGAAGACGTATCCCTCCCCTGGGCAGCAAGGCTATAATGGGAAGGAGGAAGAACATGGGATCATGTGAATAAAATGGCATTAAATACTGAACCAGGGAGTCCAGCCTCTGCTCTTGCTGCTGTTTTCTTTCTCTGTACCCCAAAACAAAGAACTAACCATCCTGACAAATCCTCTGTCCCATAAAGATCTAATAGAGGTACCTTTATTATACAGGCTACTATAAGAGTTACACACCTAGACAGCTAGAGGAAGAGCTGTTCAGTCCTCTCTTATGAACATGGAGTTAGCCTTTATTAAACACAAATGTACCAGACACTGTGCCAGGCGTTTCACATACAGTATTCCATTTGGTGCAGCAACCTCGCAGGACTGGTATTAACCTAATGTTGCAAAAGGGGAATCTGAGGTTCCACAGGGCTAATAAGTTTGCCCAGAATGTAAGCAAGTAAATGTGATTCTCAAGGATTCCAAGGCCCTTGCTCAGTTTACTGGCCATGCTGTTTTCTTGCATTTTATGTAGGAAGAACAGGACCCAGGCATCTCCCTCCACCATTGACCTCCAGAGAAGAAATGACACAGTTGGAAGGGCTGTCTAGGACAGGGAGGAAATGGAGTTGGGGGCTGAATCTGAGTTAGGGAATCACTTCTCAGGAGTGAAAGAGCACAGGAGAGTGGTGGCTGGAGTTGGAACTGTTAGAGGCCTGAGGTCTACAGTTATGCCCCTGCTGCAGCACCTGCAAGGTTCTACTGAGCAGACAGGTATTTGCTTCAGGTATTAGGCCTCTAGGAGGGTGACATTAGCAGGGAATGAAAGGGTGGTGGAGCCTGTGGCTGAGGGAGTAGTGTCCAAGACTGTGTCTGTGGGTGAGCTGTCAGTGTTCATTCAACGTGGTATCTATGGCTGAGCGAGTGGTATCCAAGGTTGTGCCCATACCTGAAGGAGTGGTGTCCCCACCTGATGGGGGTAGTGTCTACAGTCTGGGGATGACAGTGCATCCAGTGGTCGGCAATAGTTCTGGGATAGCCTTTCTCTACTCGAAGCTGTTGGTTGAGGCGCCAGTACATTTTGCCCTTGAAGAAGTAGAGTCGGCCATCCTGCCAACTCGTAGCAGCCGAGGGCTGGTTTGGCACTCCCGTAAACAAACCCTTGATTGGTTTGGGGTAGCTGCTGAAGTCAGTGTGGGCTAGCTCATCCCACTGCCAGTACCCGGAGCCCTGGGTATGGGATGGATGGGGACAGGGGAGAGGAAGAGGAGAGAGCTTAGGGAACCCGAGGTCTACCCCCAGCCCACTGCAGCTGCAGAACGTCTCCCTTCCAGCACAAGCTTCGCTTCTCAGTATAAGGTAGCCCGCCCCTCCTAAGAAGGGATTTGCCCTTGCTTTGAACTTTATACCTTAAAGAGGAACACCTTTTTGTTGAAAGGCCAATAGAGAGCTGCATCCAGGTTAGGTTCCACTTTGTTCAGCTTCTTGGGGAAGCCAGGAGACATCTTGAAATTAACGTAGCGCCACACCCTGTCTCCTGAGAGTATGTGAGGAGAGCACAAGTCACCTCAGGTGATAGGTTTTGGTCTCCTCTGGTCCACCCTTTCAGAAACTTCTCATCTCCCTCCCTTTTTAGTTTATTTAAGATTAGGCCCTCCTCAAGTAAGACACTGTAACTAGTCCCCTTACCCTTAAAGAAGTGAATCCATTGTGTTCGAGGAGAGTAGACAGCAGCATCCAGGTTTCCGGGGAGCCCCTTCCAAAGGGCAGACACTCGGAACAAGGGGCCCAGTCCTGAATCTGATACAGTCCACACGTAGTCCCCCTTGAAAGCATAGGTCTTCCCACTGGGCCCTGAGAGTAATGGTGTGTCAACAAGTCAAAAAGATAGAGGTCAAGTAGGCAGAGACTTGGGGGTATCTCAGGCAGACTAACAGTTTGCCCTCTCCCTGCAGACTGATTCTTCCAAAATTCATTCAACTTTAATTCAAGGAGAAAATTAAAAGCAGGGAAAGAAGACTCAGAACCTTTGTGGATCAGAACATTTCAGCTTTGGTCCACTCAACAAAACAAAAGCCCTGCAGATAGCTGTTCCTCCTTGGGAACCTCACCCTCCTCTCCAGGTGGCTTCCTAGTTGTCCTTCCAACCAGGTGCAACACCCTCTCTAACAGGCAATTTGGCTAATATAGTTTTCTCCATCTTTATTTCCAGATGTGTTCTTGTGGCTCTTAGAGGGTGGCAACCTTGGTAAATGCCTGCCTAAGCCACCTTTAATTTGACTCTGAACTCTCCCTCCTCATGTCACATGTCTCCTTCCATGGTCATTAATACCTGCCCGTGGTCTAACTTCCATTGCTCATGTAAAGTCCCATGTCACTCCCATATGTCCAGGCCTCAGGATCAGCAGGCTGCCCCCACTGCCTGCCAATAGCCCAGAGGGGAAGGGCCTCACCCAGCATCATGGCATCCAGTTCACTACTGCAGGGGTCTGGCATGGGACTGGGTTCTGTGGGCACTGGGGGCACAGTGGGCTGCTCTGTCTCTTCTTCCTCATCCCTTATCACTGGAATCTTCTTGCCTATAACGTAAAGTAATGCTGTTTAGGGAAAAAACTCACAGCACCTGGCTTCCATACCAGTCTCCTATAAGTATTGCTTACAGGAGTAAAACTTTCCCCATACAGAGGGGAAAAGGGAATCCTAGAGTGTTTGCATTCATGGTAAGCAATATTATGTTGATATCAGCAGGAGACACATTATAGGTTTGACAGGCCTCAGAAAGGGGGAAGAAGGACTGTTAGAAAGTGCATTCTTGCCCGGCACAGTGGCTCACGCCTGTAATCCCAGCATTTTGGGAGGCCAAGGTGGGCAGATCACGAGGTCAGGAGTTCAAGACCAGCCTGGCCAACATGGTGAAACCCCATTTCTACTAAAAATACAAAAAAACATTTAGCCAGGCATGGTGGCACATGCCTGTAATTCCAGCTACTCAGGAGGATCAGGCAGGAGAATCGCTTCAATCCAGGAGGTAGAGATTTCAGTGAGCCGAGATCACGCCACTGCAGTCTAGCCTGGGCAACAGAGTGAGACTCCGCCTCAAAAAAAAAAAAGTGCATTCTTGCTAGGCCTGGTGGCTCATGCCTGTAATCCTAGCACTTTGGGAGGCAGAGGCGGTTGGATTGCCTGAGCTCAGGAGTTTGAGACCAGCCTGGGCAACATGGTGAAACCCTGTCTTTACCAAAATACAAAAAAAAATTAGCTAGGTGTGACAGTGTACACCTGTAATCCCAGCTACTCAGGAGGCTGAAGCAGGATAATTACTTGAACCCGAGAGGCAGAGGTTGCAGTGAGCCGAGATCGCGCCATTCCACTCCAGACTGGGTGACAGAGAGAGACTCTGTCTTAAAAAAAAGAAAAGAAGCAGAAGTAGAGGAAGAGGAAGAGGAGGGAGAGGGAGAAGAAAGAGGAAAGTGCATTCTCCATCCCTAACCATGGGTGTAAGGAGAGAGGCCTCGAAGGAAGATTAGACATAGAAAAGTCATAGAGAAACTGTTCCTGAAAATGAAGAAGCTCGAATAACCGGGCTGGAGGAGAAGATGCCAAGCTATATCTTTACATGGAGGCTAGACCTGTCTCTTCAAGCTTAGACATGGGAGTCAGATTGACCCTCCCCTCATTAGGAAGAGGGACTGACCATAAAGAGCCTGGATCCCTGCCACATCATCTGGATGCAGCTTGAAGTGGGGCTGGTAGCCATGGTAGACTGGGGCCATGAGGGCCTGGGTATATCGGGAGTGCCCAAGCCCCAGGGCATGGCCCACTTCGTGGGCTGCAATGATGCGCAGGTTCACCCCGCGGTAGGTCCCCTCAGTCCAGAACTCGTCTTCATCGAAGTGCACACTGCCCAGTTCTGGGATGTCAGCATGGGCCAGTACTCTCCCTGAACAAAGGCAAAGGTGAACAGGAAGGAGGTCAGAGCCCACTAGGCTAGAGCACACCCTACCTATTATAAACTCTAATTAATCCATGCCCTTAAAATTCCCATAGCTATTCACTGTCTCTTGGATGTTTCTTTTTCTCCTTTCAGATTCCCCTGTCATCACCTAGTTCTCTCAGGAATGCCCATCACTGTCCCTTTACCTCCCACCACTCCCTGCTCTCTGGCCCAGTCTTCTCTGGCGCATACCTCTAAGGTATTCCTTGAGCAGGGGAACTTAAGGCAGAAAAAGAAGCATAGGCAGCCAGGGGTGATGGCTCATGCCTGTAATCCCAACACTTTAAGAGGCCAAGGCAGGAGGATTGCTCAAGCCCAGGGTTTAAGACCAGCCTGGGCAACATAGCAAAACCTCATCTCCACAAAAAAAAAAAAATACAAAAATTAGTCAGGTGTGGTAGCATGTGCCTGTAGTCTTGGCTACCTGGGAGGCTGAGGCAGGAGGATCACTTGAGCCTGGGAGGTTGAGGCTGCAGTGACCCATGATTGTGCCACTGTATTCCAGTCTTGGCAACAGAGTGAGACCCTGTCAAGCAAGCAAGAGAGGGAGGGAGAGAAGAAAGAGAGAGAGCTGGGCTCACGCCAGTAATCCCAGCACTCTGGGAGGCAACTCAGGGCAGCACTCAGGGCAGATCACCTGAGGTCGGGAATTCAAGACCAGCCTAAACAACATAGAGAAACCCCATGTCTACTGAAAATACAAAATTAGCCAGGCGTGGTGGTGCATGCTTGTAATCCCAGCTACTCAGGAAGCTGAGGCAGGAGAACTGCTTGAACCCAGGAGACGGAGGTGGCGGTGAGCCAAGATCGTGCCATTGCATTCCAGCCTGAGCAACAAGAGCAAAACTCCATCTCAAAAAAAAAGAGGGAGGGAGGGAAGGAGGAGAAAGGAAACTGCTCCCCCAGGGAATATTAGAAGGTAATTAGAGAGTGTACAGTGCAGTTGGGTGAAGGGCAGCCCAAACATCAAGGTTGCAGAGACACTGGTTCAAGGAAACAGCGGTAATCGCAGAGGTCTGTGAGGTGGGAACTGAGAACTGTTGCCTACCAGGCCCATCAAAAGTATTGGAACAGTACAGGCTTTGGCGGCCGTGGAAGGAGAGGCGGATGTCAGCCCCGCCAGCCTTCACCTCTCGGAAGGTCAAGGGAGCCACATTGCTCCAGTACTGGAAGGCTTGACGCAGGGCTGCTTGGGCTGTGTGCGGTGGAAGGGTGGAGGGCAGGTTCATGATGCGGAAAGTCAGGTGCTTCTTTCTCCAGCGGCCTAGTTAATGACCAGAAAACAGATAAGAAATACAGATCCTTCTGCCAATCCCAGAGTGCTCACCTGGGTTTGGGCACTCAACCCCCAAGACAGGTGATAACCAGGTCATCACCAGGTAGTTATCTATTCAACACTGACCTGGTCCAGACTGTGCTAATGCCACGCACGCTCCAGAACCACATCACCCCCTCCTCTCCCTTTCTTTTCCAGGCTCCCTTCTCACCCAGCAGCAGGTATTTAAGGGTCTTCTGGTTGAAGGGATCCTCTAGGCCACAACGAGGCTGCCTCATGCGGGCCCTTGTGGCGTCATCCAGCTGACCTGAGACTGGAAGTTCAGATGCTTCCTGAAAAGCTCTGAAGGAGGGAGAGGGATGGGTCTACCAGGACAGGCAAATCTAGAATGACTGGGAGCTGGAAATGGTTGCTCTTTTACTTCCTGCTGCCCAAGATCATGGTCAAGAATAGCACAGAATCCCTGAAGCTGACAGGGTTACTCCAGCCTCCCGCCCTCATAATCGGGACTTTCTCTTTTGTTCTGCAGAAATGGTGATAGTCCAGCTTCATCTCCCCATTTTCAGTCTCTTTCATTTGAGTAAGCTTGCCCTCAGGTGTAGCCTTCCTCCTCTACCGCAATTTCTTTCTTTCTTTTCTTTTCCTTCCTTCCTTTTCTTTTCTTTTTTCTTTTTCTTTTTTTTCTTTTTTTTGGTAGAGATGGGGGTCTCACTATGTTGCCCAGGTTGCTCTTAAACACCTGGGCTCAAGCAATCTCCCTGCCTAGGGCTCCCAAAGTGCTGGGATTACAGGCATAAACCACAGTGCCAAGCCCCCTACTGCAATTTCTAACCTTCTCCTACTCTGTGGAGGTGTCTGGCTCCCCTGCTCTGGAGATCTTTCCACTGATGCTCCCACCTGACAGCCTGTCCTCTCCAGGCTGGACACCCCTCTCAGCCCAGCTTGCTCTGGAGCAATTTCATTCAGTTGTGGACTGTCATAGAGCCTATGGGCTTTTCAAGGGACCTACACATATCTGAGAGCAGAAAGGAAAACAATCCATGACATCAACATATAAAAC
This sequence comes from Callithrix jacchus, assembly GCF_049354715.1. Lineage (NCBI taxonomy): Eukaryota > Metazoa > Chordata > Mammalia > Primates > Cebidae > Callithrix > Callithrix jacchus. The sequence goes on along the minus strand of NC_133510.1, from coordinate 63,810,220 downwards.
TATAAAATAGAAATAAGTACTGAATCATAGGCCCACAAAAGGTAATAGCATGTCAACAACTCAACTCATAGTTTTACATATCATTATACTTTACATAGGCTGCAACTAAATATTAGTATTTGAGATATGATGTGGGTAGAGACTCCAAAGGAGTGCATGGGGACTAAGAAGATCCAATGACGGTATTCCTCATCTGTGAATCCCCATCTCACCCATGCCCCACCACCATAATAACGATCTACACCCATCTCCAGATCCCTGGCATGGTTTAGGGTCAGGTGGAGATGGGCCTGGAGAGAGGAAGGGATGAGAAGGGAGAAGACCTTGAGACCTTGGCCCTAAAGGTATACACCTCATAGCTTCTTACCTCAGAGCCTCGGTGATATCTTCTGGCTTGAAGTTATTAGGTCCTTCTAGAGGTTTCTGTAAGTACCCATATTGCAATAGGTACTCCTTTAATGGGGGTGGAGATAAGCAGATTAAAAGGGGTTAGTCTCAGAGTAAAGCTTCTTTTTTTTGAGACGGAGTTTCGCTCTTGTTACCCAGGCTGGAGTGCGATGGCGTGATCTCGGCTCACTGCAACCTCCGCCTCCTGGGTTCAGGCAATTCTCCTGCCTCAGCCTCCTGAGTAGCTGGGATTACAGGCACGCACCACCATGCCCAGCTAATTTTTTGTGTTTTTAGTAGAGACGGGGTTTCACCATGTTGACCAGGATGGTCTCAATCTCTTGACCTCATGATCCACCCGCCTCAGCCTCCCAAAGTGCTGAGATTACAGGCATGAGCCACCACGCCCAGCCCCTCAGAGTAAAGCTTCTAAGTGACCTAACAGGTCAATCAGGAGAGGATGGAGGCCTGGTGCAGTGGCTCATGCCTGTAATTCCAGCACTTTGGGAGGCCGAGGTGGGCAGATCAGGTGGGCTGAGGTTGGGAGTTCGAGACTAGCCTGACCAACATGGAGAAACCCTATCTCTACTAAAAATACAAAATTAGCTAGACGTGGTGGCACATGCCTGTAATCCCAGCTACTAGGGAAGCTGAGGCAGGAGAATCGCTTGAACCCCGGAGGTGGAGGTTGCAGTGAGCCAAGATTGCACCATTGCACTCCAGCCTAGGCAACAAGAGTGAAACTGTCTCAAAAAAAAAAAAAAAAGAAAAGAAAAAGAAAAAGAAAGGAGAAGAGGAGCCAGATATGGAAGCACTAATGGAGAAGCACCTTAGAGAAGGGGCTCAGGAGGAACAAGGGGAAGCAGTGGGAGATGGGGAGGGTAGACCATGGGGCAGAGGGAGCAAGGGAAAAGCAGGAAGGCTGAAAGAGGGAGGCTTGGATGGGGCTGTGGAGCAGTAACCCATCTCTCCCCTGGCCCAGGTCTCTTTCCTGGGGGACTTACCATGGCCATCTCCTTTTCTGCAAGCCCCAGGACCCGGCCTGAGACTGTCAAGGGAAGTAGGAAGCTCAGCCACAGCTGCTGCCAGTTCATGGTCCCAACCAGATAAGAGCTCCAGCGGCTGTCTGTGCACTCTGACCTGAGATTTCTGGGAGCCTAGGGGAGCAGTGCTGCAGAGGGGCTCTTACCTCCAGTTCTTTTTACTCTCCAGCCTCTGGTCCTCTTTATAACAAATGAGGAGAATTTCGGGGAGAGGCAGAGGGAGGTGACTCAGCCAAGAGATATGTTGCAATTCACCATTTACCCTTGCCCTACCAGAGAGCGGAAGCCAAAGAAAGTTCCCAATCCCTTCCCTCAGAGTCCTCTGCTGGAGATGGGAAAACTTTTAAAAAATATTGCCCTGGGGTGAGCATCCGGGTAGGATGAGAACCAGAATCTCTGGAGAGACTAGTGATAGGGATCGTGGCCATCCCCTGGAGTAAGACATTGCTGTGTCCAGGGACCCTGGTCCAGAAAATCGCTCTGGTCCTACCTTCAGGTCTCCCTAGGATAAGCTGAGAGGTAGGAAACAGCTGAGGTAGTGTGGGTTTCAGGTGAAGAGTCAAGGGTAAAGTCTCAGTTTCTTTGCATCCAAGACCAAGTTGGGAATATAAATGCTCCTGAAACAACTTTTGTCTGCTTTAATAAAAAGTCATTATTTTGGCTAGGTGTGGTTGCTCACTCCTGTAATTCCAGCACTTTGGGAGGCCAAGGCAAGTGGATCACGAGGTCAAGAGATCAAGACCATCCTGGCCAACATGGTGAAACCCCATTTCTACTAAAAACACAAAATTAGCTGGACGTGGTGGCACACGCCTGTAATCCCAGCTACTTGGGAGGCTGAGGCAGGAGATTCACTTGAACCCAGGAGGCAGAGGTTGCAGTGAGCAGAGATTGCGTCACTGTACTCCACTGAGCAACAGATGGAGACTCTGTCTCAAAAAAAAGTAAAAAGTAAAAAAAAAAAAAAAAAAGCTACTATGTATTACATACTTTATATATTACCTCCTTTAGTTCTCACAACCATCCTGTAAGGGGAGAATTCTTCTGGCCACTTTTTATAAGAGGAAGTAGATAACTCATAAAGGAAAATTTGACCAAGAACATGGAGCTCCCGACTGGCCTGACCTTATTCAAATACCTCTGCTGACTCTGTAACTCATGCTCTTTCATTACCCCACACTGACACTTAGAGCTTTGTTCTTTAATTAGTTAGGAGCGCCCCCCCCCACCCCGCCCTCCGCAACCCCGCGAAGGCTCCACCATCAGTTACGCATGATACAACATTTGCATCTTGTTCAAAAGCACAGTGAAATAGACATAGGAATGGAGAACAGGGTAACTGAACTCATGTTCTCAGAAGGGCTGGGAGACACGGAACACCTCACAGCCCAGGACCAAGGTGGGGGATGCTCCTGATTCATACTGCTGCCCTCAGTGATGCTGGTCCCTCTGACCCCTCCACCACCTAACTGATAACCATTGGGTGACTAAGTCCCAAGTGATCAGTCGCAGGCAAGGAAGGACAGAAAGCCTCTGAGTGATGAGTGACAGGGCCCATCAACAAGGCTGATGCACCCAGGAAATGATGATGGACTTTGGGGAGAGCTCAGACCCCTGCAGGGCTCTTTCTCCTCACTTTCCTCCTTCTTTTTACCCCCTACCCTCCAGTCTTTCTCCTTTTGAGAACAGAACATGGGTCATTTAAAAATTAATTATGGGCCAGATGTGGTGGCTTCTGCCTGTAATCCAAGCACTTTGGAGGCCAAGGTGGGTGGATCACCTGAGGTCGGGAGTTCAAGCAAGACCAGCCTGACCAACATGGTGAAAGCCCGTCTTGAAAAAAAAATTAATTATGATTTTTTAAATTAATGTTTTGTGTTTTTTTCTGAATAAGTTATCCATTATTCATTATAGTATTTGGTGTTAGAAAATACCAAAACAAACAAGGAAGAAAATGAAAACCACCAGTAAATGCTACCCAAAAGAGAACCACTAGTAACATTTTAATGCATTTCTTTGGAGACTGGCTGGGATGAAGGAGAGAGCTTAAGATGCCAGTGTGGATAATGGGGGCGAGGTGGGGCAGGGGAGGGGAAGACACAGCCAAGGAGGGTGAAAGGGACAGGAGTAAAGTAAAATGAATGTTACAGCAAATTACTCCCTCCCTTTAGAAACCGCATGTAAGGAAATATATATATATTATATGTATCATATATTCATATATAAATTATATATATGAATATATGATACATATAATATATATTATATAATCCATATAAATTATAATATAATATAATATAATATAATTTATATATAATATAAATAATATTATATATATAAATTATATATATATATATATATATATTCAAGGCTGTAATGCCCAGGCTGGAGTGCAGTGGCGCAATCCCAGCTCACTGCAACCTCCACCTTCTGGGCTCAATCGATCCTCCCACCTCATCCTCCTGTATAGTTGGGGCTACAGGCACATACCACCTAGCTCGGCTAATTTTTGTATTTTTTGTTGGGACATTGGAGGGTGGAGCAGACGGGTTTCCTGTGTTGCTCAGGCTAGTCTTGGGCTCAAGTGATCCTCCCACCTCAGCCTCCCAAAGTGCTGTGATTACAGGTGTGAGCCACTGTGCCTAGCCAGAAAAAAAATATATATAATATATATTATATAATTATATATAATATTATATATAATATATATTATATAATTATATATAATATATATAATATATATTATATTATTATATATAATATAATATATATAATAATTATAATATATTATACATATATATGTTATATGTAATATATATATATGGTTAGTGTGTTAGTGAGAGAGATAGCGGTTATCATAAGCTAAGGGTGGGCACTAACTCTGGCCTCAGAAGGCCTGGGGGTGGAACCACATTCTAGCAGCTTAGGAGCCAGGAGAGAGAATAATTCAAAAGTGGAAGCTGCCACATAGTTAACTTCACTTAAATTTCAACAACAACCCCTGAGTCAGTATTATCCTTTTTTATTTCCTTTTTCTGAGACTGAGTCTCATTCTGTAGCCCAGGCAGTGGCGCAATCTTGGTTCACTGCAAACTTCGCTTCCTGGGTTCAAGTAATTCTCCTGCCTCAGCCACCCCAGTATCTGGGATTACAGGCGCATGCCACATACCAGGCTAATTTTTGTACTTTTAGTAGAGACGGGATTTCACTATGTTGGCCAAGCTAGTCTCAAACTCCTGAGCTCAAGCGATCCGCCCACCTTGGCCTCCCAAAGTGCTGGGATTACAGGCATGAGCCACTGCATCCGGCCAATATTACCATTTTTATACAGAAAAAGAAACTGAGTCTCTAATAAGTTGCTTCAGGCCACATAGCTAGAAAGTAGCAGAGCCTAGAGCAGACTCTAAACCTGCCATCTTTGCTCAGCCCTCTTCAGTCTCCCAGAGTTCCCACAGGCACCCAAACCAAAGCCCCTAGAGTCAGGAGCTGAAGGCCGAGCACCTGTGCAAGGACTGTATGACTAATTGTTGCCAGCAAAGCATCATGACCACCCCCTCCGCCAGCCCCTACACCCTGAGCCAGGCTGACCTAGCTCTTTTTCCCTCTGAATTTGTCATCTCTCACTGGGGGAGATGTGAGCACGTGTGCAAAGGGTTAGGACATGTGGCTGACCTGCCCCAAAAAGAGCTCTTGATCTGACAGAAACAAACGGGTTCTTTGTCTTTCCTGCAAACTGATTTTCCTCTCTGTCCACAAATTGTGGCAAAATACTTTTATAGCAATATTTTTAGTGACAATATTTTAAACTATAGCAACTGGGAGTAGGGTAGACTTCTGAGAGTATTTTCTAATGAACAGGGGCCAGGGGTGGAAGGCAAAAGTTTATAGAGATTTCTAAGCCCAGGAGAAATTAATCTCAAAGCCCACCCCCTCTGGCAGCCACCCTTATCCTGTGGAGGCAGCGGGCAGGGAAGCTGGGGAAAGAAGAAAGGGGAATCCTGGAGGGCTGGACATCCTAATATAAGGGCAAGTCTGGAGCCTGAAACTGGAAACTGGAGGTGAGAAAAATATGAGCTGTAACCAAGTTAGGGTTGGCCCTGTCTTTGCCCTTGAGCTGGAGAAATGGGGGAGTTGGTGGTGTTAGGCTCTGACTTGTTTCCCCTTCAGAGCCCCAAGGGGGTCAGGAGATAGGGAATCTTCCCTGGCAGAATAGGGTGGAATTTTTAAGCTGTTACCCTGGAAACCTCTGTTTTTAAGAGGACTTCCCTACATACCCACAAACACAGACACACACACACACACACACACACACACACACACTTCTTTAATTACTCATAAGTTCCTAGAAGCAGTATGGGAAGTGATGGTCAGGACTGTGCACAGCTGGAACTGGTTAGTGACCAGGGAAGTGGGAGGGGCTTGGGGATGGCTCAGGACAGCGCCAGCACATTCTGTTCCCATGATGCTCCAAACTTCCTCAACCCACATATGAACACTTCCTGGCATTCCCACCCACCCACCACTGCCACTTGCACACACACTGCATCGGGCACTGGCCTGCATCAGCTCTGTTGAGAGGACATCAGACCAAAATCCAGAAGTTCTTCAGTTCCTGCCAAAGTGTAAGGGAGACTAACATCTGCTCCCCTTCTCCATTTCTCAGAAAAAGATGCTGTCCCACAGGGCTCCCCCAGAAATGGCCAGAGGCTTTTCTTTTTCTTTTTCTTTTTTTTTTTTTTGAGACAGAATCTCTCTCTGTCACCCAGGCTGGAGTGCAATGGCATGATCTCGACTCACGGCAACCTCCATCTCCCAGGTTGAAGTGATTCTCCTGCCTTGGTCTCCCCAGTAGCTGGAATTACAGGCGCATGCCACCAAGCCCCGCTAATTTTTGTATTTTTACTGGAAATGGGGTTTCACCATGTTAGTCAGGATGGTTTCAAACTCCTGATCTCAGGTGATCCATCCACCTTAGCCTCCCAAAGTGCTGGGATTACAGGCGTAAGCCACCACCCCCAGCCTGGAGGCTTCTACTGTTGGTCTTATTACCCAGCACAGGCCTTGCTGCATGAAGGAATAAATTCTAGGCCCTGGGATAAGGAGGAGACTAGAGAAATAAGAAATGTCAGAGGGGGATTGGGGGAGGGATAGCATTAGGAGAAACACCTAATGTAGGTGACAGGGTGATGGATGCAGCAAACCACCACCATGGCACATGTATACCTATGTAACAAACCTGCACATTCTGCACATGTACCCCAGAACTTAAAATATAATAAATAAAAAACTAAAAATAGGGCTGGGCACGGTGGCTCACGCCTATAATCCCAGCACTTTGGGAGGCCGAGGCGGGTGGATCACGAGGTCAAGAGATCGAGACCATCCTGGTCAACATGGTGAAACCCCGTCTCTACTAAAAATACAAAAAATTAGCTGGGCACAGTGGCGCGTGCCTGTAATCCCAGCTACTCAGGAGGCTGAGGCAGGAGAATTGCCTGAACCCAGGAGGCGGAGGTTGTGGTGAGCCGAGATCGCGCCATTGCACTCCAGCCTGGGTAACAAGAGCAAAACTCCGTCTCAAAAAAAAAAAAAAAAAAACTAAAAATAAGGACATGTCAGTGTTCTCTCAGCATCTGGGATGATAGGGAAATGGAGGTAGCACGGGGTTTTTTTGCTTCTGCTGGGAATGGCAGCCTTTTCTTTCAAGAAACCAACCCGCTTTTCCTAAGGGAGGTAGGATGTGGGTGAGCACTTTGCTGTCTTGTCCTCACCCTGTGACACGAGGAAACACATCTGTCTTGACATTTGGGGACTGTCATGGGCCTGGAAAACCCATGTTTGGCTCCTTTTTTTGTTGGCAAAAGGGTTTGATAGGGGATTGGCAAGGGAAAGTGCCCAGCACTGACCTCTGCTTTTGAAGAGGGTAGTAACTAGATGAGGGAGGGAAAGCTGGGAAAAACCTAGCTGTGATTCTGCCAGGCCAGCAACACAGAGAGAGGTGTTGGGGTGAGAAGGCTGTCCTTGATGGCGAAGGGATGCCTTGACACCTGTTTTGATGGATTCGGAGGTTCTCCCCAACCCCTGTTTTGCCTCCAAATTTCTTAAGGATACTGGGCGTTCACCAGTGTGTTTTTATTCTTTTTTAAATGGAGTTCATTAATTTGACCATAGGGGAAGCGTTGATGCTATGTACAAGTACATCCTGCACATAGGAAGAAAGAACCAAAAGGTTTTTAAGTGGTTTTAAAGGGGCACAATTCCAAACTCAAACTGGAATTGAGCTGTGTGCAGCTTTGGCACAATGAGCACTGCTGCTCAGCTGTGAAAAGAGTTTTTGAAATGTGAAATAGGAAAAGATAACTGAGAAAGAAGACTGTTGATCCTAAGGAGACTGTTTTCTCAGATTGTTCTTTTTTTTTTTTTCCTTTGAGATCTCTTTTCAAAGTTTTCTCAGATTTTTTATCTTTCTTTGCATTTGCTGGTTTGGAAACTCCTTCTCTCTGAGTCTCTCCTGGGCAAACAGAATATAAGCTGGTGCCTTCACACAGCCCTGCAAACTGCAGAGGACATTTTACAGGGCCAGCTAGTCTCACCCTCCTCAGTGAATTACTGAAGCCACACAGTCTTGGTGCATAGCATGGTCTTCAGGTCTCAGTTCCTTTCTTAATTCTTAGTCTTGTGGTCTTTAAGTGGAATCAGCATCCCAGACTAAAAAGCAACATCTATATAGCTCCTTGAACAAGCCACCAGGGAGGCACAAATACCTCCCCAGTGTCTATAATACACCCTTGCAGATCACAAGCTGGCTGTGATTGTCACCCTGTCTGACCTGGGGTAAAAAGGCACAAAGGAGGAAGCAGAAGGGGAAATTAAGTCTGAACTAAACAATGTCATAAGACAAAGAATTTCCAGATGGTTCTTTTATCCTCTCAACTTCCAGAAGGACCTAAGACCCTGTTAAGTGAAAACTCAAGAAATGTTGACTACACCTTTTGCAAAAGGCTGAAAGAAGACAGAGTGAGGTTGTGGGACCTGGGGCCTTTTAATTGAAATGGGAAGGGCCCAGCCAGACAGGACCTAATAGGTTACTTGGATATTTCAGATAATTTGTCCTGGGGTTGTTGGCTCTTCTCAGCCTCCGGTTTAGAAAACATATGTCTCAAACCATAACAGTCCAATGAGGACATTATATCTTCAAATCTTCCATTTTCAGGTGCCTCATTGTGAGTTGGAGAAACCTGGCCCAACACTTTGCTGACTCCTGACCGCATTCCAAGCTTTGCTGCTAGTACAGCAGGGAATTGCTCTGTAGTGGGATCAAAAGCCTTGGTACAGGGGGATCAAAAGCCCTTCCACAAGGGGCACCTAACCCTGTGGATGCCCCATCTCCTTTTTGGTTTTCGATGTTCTTTATTTAATGTAACACTTGGTTAATATATTTTTTTAAATTGAAAGATAGCACAATGCAATAAAAATGTATAAAGCGTACTAATTTTAAGTGTATATTTTGATTTTTAAAAATGGCCTGGTGTGGTGGCTCATGCCTGTAATCCCAGCACTTTGGGAGGCCGAGGCAGGCAGATCATGAGGTCAGGAATTCGAGACCAGCCTGACCAACATGGTAAAACCCCATCTCTACTAAAAATAGAAAAATTTGCTGGGCATGGTGGTTGGTGCCTGTAATCTCAGCTACTTGGGAGGCTGAGGCAGGAGAATCACTTGAACCCAGGAGGCAGAGGTTGCACTGAGCCAAGAGCAGACCATTGCACTCCAGCCTGGGCAACAAAGTGAGACTCCATTTCAAAAAAAAAAAAAAATGGGCAAAAGATCTGAAGAGTCACCGGATCAAATAAGATATACAGATTACAGGTAATCATATGAAAAGATGTTTGACATCATATGTTATTAAAGAACTGTGAATTAAAACAACAGTGAGATATCATTTACACCTATTAGAATCATAAGTGTGCTGCCAGGCGCAGTGGCTCACGCCTGTAATCCCAGCACTTTAGGAGGCTGAGGCGGGCAGATCACCTGAGGTCATGAGTTCCAGACCAGCCTGACCAATATGGTGAAATGCCGTCTTTAAAATAAATAAATAAATAATTTTGAAAAAGGAAAAAAAAGCATAAGTGTGCTAATAACTCTTTGTTAGACCCTATCCTATGTAACTGTTAAATAGATATGCAATGGGCACGTAGTACATTCTATGCCCTTGTACTTTAACCAAGATAAATCTGTGCTAGATGTGCTCACAGGCATGTCCTAGCTCTCCATTGCTTTTACCTGTTTAAAAAAGTTTTAAGTTGTTAGCCAATTCAGTTTTAGTTTAGATTGTGAAGTCTGGCTCCAGCCAACAGAGATCAGACACAGCAGTAAGGAATAAATTTATGCGCATTCCCTTTGTTCTTTCTACTCTTGTGGCACGATGGCTACCAGAAGTACCCTTCCTGCAGTCCAGGAAGTGAAAATTGCATTGCTGAAAGATCCTTTGTCTCACTGCTAACTTTTCTTTGCAACACCGAGTATCTATTTCCAACATTCATTTCCAACACCTACAAAATTAAACATCGTCTTACCATATGATTCAGCAGTTTTGCTCCTTGGTATTTATCCAAATGAACTGAAAAGTTATGTCTATACAAAAGCTTCCACACGGATGCTTACAGCAGCTTTATCCATAATTGCTGAAACGGGGAAGCAACCAAGATGTGAGCCAAGATGGTGCCACTGCACTCTAGCCTGGCAACAGAATGAGACTCCATCTCAAAAAAAAAAAAAAAACGGCCAGGCACTGTGGTTTAAGCCTGTAATCCCAGCTCTTTGGGAGACAGAGGTGGGCAGATCACCTGAGGTCAGAAGTTCAAGACCAACCTGACCAACATGGAGAAACCCCACCTCTACTAAAAATACAAAAAATTCACCGGGTGTGGTAGTGCATGCCCCTAATCCCAGCTACTTGGGAGGCTAAGGTAGGAGAATCGCTTGAACCCAGGAGGGAGGCAAAGGTTGTAGTGAGCCAAGATCATGCCATTGCACTCTATCCTGGGCAACAAGAGCAAAATGCCATCTCTAAATATATAAATATATTTTGGGGTAAATCGCTTTTATTTCCTTCAGTTCCCACTTTAAAACTTAAAAAGGTTTTAAATATTAAAAGTCAGGTTGATAGCTTTGGAGAGATTAGAGTTGAAGGTTGTTAGATAGAGATAGAGAAAGGAGCTGAAAAACAAATTTGGATAAGTAGAAAAGAGCAAATTTAGATATATCATCCCATATTCTTCATTAATCAGTCTTAGTTCTGAGAATAGATCAGTTTGGTTAAACAGCTGTGTTCCATTCCAGGAGGTGCCACTGCAGATGGGCTAGGCCTCTAATTTATGATGCAGGCGAACAGATCTTTAGTACGAGTCATTTCTACAGAAACAGAAGAAAAACAAAAATTAATGTCTGGAGTAGTCTCTAACTCATTTTTGCAGAGTCTCTAAAGTATCTTTAGATTGCACCGGTGATTTGACAGATGTTTTTGAATTGTAACTTGAACCAGGTGTTCAGGTGAACTTTCTGAGTATTGTATATGTTAGCAAGCACAGAGGCTGTTTCTACGTAAGTTGCTGTGGTGATTTCTCCTAGACTTTGTATCAAGCTATCTAGCTTCAGTTTGCAGCACAATTTTAATTTTTAGTGAGTCCAAGTCAGAAAAATCATAGGAAAATTTGAAAAATGTTAGTTTGGAGACTTGTATCTGGGAAAGAATTCAGACTCAGTCCAAATTGTAGGCAGATAATAAAGACTCAAAAGCAATGCCCAGGACAGGCCAGGTGTGGTGGCTCACATCTTTAATCCCAACACTTTGGGAGGCCGAGGCAGGTGGATCACGAGGTCAGGAGTTCAAGACCAGCCTGGCCAACATGGTGAAACCCTGTCTCTACTAAAAATACAAGAATTAGGTGGTGCATGCCTGTAATTCCAGCTGCTCAGGAGGCTGAAGCAGGAGAATAGCTTGAACCAGGGAGGAGGTGTAGGTTTCAGTGAGCTGAGATCATGCCACTGCACTCCAGCCTGGGACAGAGGGAGACTCTGTCTCAAAAAAAAAACAATGGCCAGGGCTACAATCTAATGTCATCCGTACTATATATATTTTTTAAACGTAATTTTTCTTTTCTAGTTTCTCATTTCTACCAAAGACAAATAATAATAAGATCAATTTATTTGCAAAATACTTTTTAATTTTATTATACGTGGCCTGATTATTTGCATAAAGTGCAGCAAGAATAGTGATTGGTCATATAGGCTTTTTTAAAGTTGTCTTTGCTGGATTTTTTTTTTTTTTTTTTTTGTGGTTTAAATACTGCACTATAAATTTCAAGGATTCTGTACATAGAACTTCCAGCGGCAGACGTATAAGATTTTTTTCTGTAACTGTGTTGTTTTAGCAGAGGACTGGCAGACCCACAGCGGGTGGACATGGAGGTCCTCCCCGGCAGAGGAGGGGAGGACCACGCTGATGCTGAGCGGAAGCCAAGCCCCCTTGGTCAGAGCTAGGCCGATCTCAGACCCAGACGCGACCACCACCAAGTCCTGTGTCAGGACAGCAGCGGCTGCAGTCACCAGAAATAAGCCTTCCTGCTGCAACAGCTGTGCCAGCCCCAGCCACCCTCACAGCAGGCTGTCCACGGGAATGCCACGGCTAGGAGCCCAGGTCCCTCACGCCGGCCTCCTCCCTGCCGGGCCGGGCTCCCGACACCTTTACAGTTCGTTGTGCCGAGCTCTGGAGATCCTGCTGGACAGGTCCTGGAGATGCTTCTTCACCGTATAGCTTGGTCTACAGCTGCTTGGTCTGCCCCTCCAGCAGGGCGTGCTTCTCGAGGCTGCGGCTCACAAGCTCGCCGTCGCCCACGCTCTCCGCATGCCTCAGCTTCTCGTGCGCGATGTGCAGCTGCTTCTGGTAGTGGTTGTGCTTCTCGATTTTGGCTTCGAAGGGCTTGAGCTCCTCCCGGAGCGCCTCCAGATCCTTCTCGGTGAGGTTGGCAGACTGCGCCAGGTCCCACAGGTCAATCACCCTGGGCTCCTCGAACTCGGCCTCGGTGTCGTAGCCCTGGTGGCTGAGCCTGCCCAGGTGGTCCAGGCCCTGGTTGATGCCGTGCAGCCTCTCCTTCAGCTCCATGTGCCTGCTGTGCAGGACATCGCCCTTGATGTCACTCAGGTCTGAGGGGCTGATGACGTTCTCGTGGATTTCTTCGGTCCTACTCAGGGAGTCCAGCAGGACGTTGTACTCGTGAACTTTCTCTTTGTGATGCAGGAACTCCCGCCAAAGCTCGTCCAGTTCTTCACTGGAGAATTTCCCAGAGGTCTTTGCCTTGTGCCACAACTTTTCCAGCCTGGGGTCATCCAGCCCGTCTTCCTGGGTGTCACTGAGAGAGTTGCTGGTCACCTGCCGAGTGTCCTTCTTCCCATCCAGACCATACTTGGCCAGGATGACATTGAGGTTGCGTATGAGTTCGCTCCTTCCGGTCTTCGTCCAGGCCCTTGAGCTTCAGTTTCTTCCAGGCAAGTTCGTCCCTCTCCTGCATCTTCAGATCAGCGTGGAGCTTGGCCAGCCTCACGGGAGGAAGATGGAGCCGCCGGGCCTTCTCCCACAGCTGGTTCAGCTTCTCCATGCGGAACTCCTCCTGGGACTCGCGCTTCGGAGGCGGCTCGGGCTGGTTCTTCTCCCGCGAGTACTTACCGCCGTGGCTCGCCGCGGGCCGGAGCCCAAGCAGGAGCAGGAACAGCAGCAGCAGCAGCGCCGTGAGCCCGCGGGGAAACGATCCGACCCTCTGCGACGCCATCTTCCTCTGCTGGATTTTTTTTTTCTTTTAAGACAGAGTCTTGCTCTGTCACCCAGGCTGAAGTAAAGTGGCACAATCTCAGCTCACTGCAACCTCCACCTCCTGGGTTCAAGTGATTCTTCTGCCTCAGCTTCCTGAGTAGCTAGGATTACAGGTGCACCCCACCATACACAGCTAATTTTTGTATTTTTAGTAGAGACAGGAGTTCACCATGTTGGTCAGACTGGTCTTGAACTCCTGACCTAGTGATCCGCCTCCCAAAGTACTGGGATTACAGGCATGAGCGAATTTTTTAATAAGAAACTTTAGATTCAACTTTTAAAAGCCTCCAGGCTAGAAAGCCAAGCCAAAGATTTATCATCAGATTGTGTTTGTAACACCTATATGAATCTAGTGAATTTGTTTCTTCTCAAGGTCCTCAAAATACCTTGAAATTCCTAGACCTGGGTTGAGTGCAATGGCTCGTGCCTGTAATCCCAGCACTTTGGGAGGCTGAGAAGTGCAAATCACTTGAGACCAGGAGTTTGAAACCTGCCTGGTCAACACAGCAAAACCCCGTCTCTACTAAAAATACAAAAATTAGCCAGGCATGATGGTGGGTGCCTGTAATCCCAGTTTAGGAGGCTGAGGCTTGAGAATCACTTGAGCCTAGAAGGTGGAGGTTGCAGTGAGCCAAGATCATGCCACTACATTCCAGCCTGGGTGATGGAGTGAGCCACTGTCTAAAAGAAAAAAGGAAAAAAAGTAATTCCTAGACCTGTCAGAAAGTGACATTCTTTACTTATCATAGGTCAGAAATCTTGTAAGGGAACTATGTAGACAAGGTAGTGGGCTATGCTTTCCAAGAGGCTTTGTATCAACTTCAATTCCTGAAAGCAATCTGGTCATATTTGAAAATATGCCATTTCAGTCAATGCCTTAGTAAAATCAGGCTCCAATTGTGTCTCATTACAAAAGAAAACAGATTCTTATTGAACTTATTCAAATAACCATAATGCCATAAATCAAGAATACTTACAAATAGTTTCTGAATTCTGGAGGAATCAGGCAGAGAGAAAAGTGAATATTTTGATTTTGCTCATAGAAGTATAATTTACCCAACGGCTATAAACTATAAATAGCTCAAGGCCAAGTGCAGCGGTTCATGCCTGCAATCCCCGTACTTTGGGAAGCCAAGGCTGGTGAGTCATTTGAGCCTAGGAGTTCCAGACCAGCATGGGCAACATGGCAAAATGCCATCTTTACAAAAATTATCCAGTGGCTTGTGTAAAAGCACATCCACTGTATAGAATAAGAGAAAAAAAATTATCCAGTGGCATGCACCTGTAGTCCCAGCTATTCAGGAGGCTAAGGAGGGAGGATTGAATGAGCCCAAAAACTTAAGGCTGCAGTGAACCATGATTGTGCTACTACACTCCAGCTGGGTGACAGAGAGAGACTGTCTCAAAAACAAACATTAGGCCACACACAGTGTCTCACACTGTAATCTCAGCACTTTGGGAGGCTGAGGCAAGTGGATCATTTGAAGTCAGGAGTTCAAGACCAGCCTGGCTAGGATGGTGAAATCTGTCTCTACTAAACTAGGAAAATTAGCTGGGCATGGTGGCATGAAACTGTAATCCCAGCTACTTGGGAGGCTGAAGTGCAAGAATCACTTGAACCTGGGAGGCAAAGATTGCAGTGAGCTGAGATAGCACCATTGCACTCCAGCCTAGATAACAGAGACTCTGTCTCAATAATAATAATAATAATAATAATAATAATAAATAGCTAAAAACTAAAAAAAAACAGTTTTCTTAACTCTGGAAAACAAAACATAAAAAGAATCAGCAATGTTTCAAACAAACAAGTTATTAAAAATTATTTTAGTACTCTATTAGTTCAGTCCCATGTAATTAATTTTTCTTCGCTTGATAGTGGGTTGACAATAGCCATGATTAAAGACACTAATGAAGGTCAGGCATGGTGGTGCATGCCTGTAATCCCAGTACTTTGGGAAGCCAAGGTAGGAGGATCACTTGAGGTCAAAAGTTCAAGACCAGCCTGAGCAACATAGCAAGACCCCATCTCTGCAAAATCTTTAAAAAATAGCTAGGTGCCAGGCATGGTGGCATGTCCCTGTAGTCCTAGATACTCAGAAAACTGAAGTGGGAGGATCACTTGAGCCCAGAAGTAGTTCTTGGCTAAAATAAGCTATGATCATGCCACTGTACCCCAGTCTGGGACAGATTGGGATCCTGTCTCTAAAAATAAAATAAGGAGCCAGGTGTGGTGGCTCATACCTGTAATCTCAGCATTTTCTTGAGCCTAGGAGTTCAAGACCAGTCTGGGCAACATAGTGACACCACACCTCTACAAAAAATTTTTTAAATTAGCCAGCTAGTCAGGAGGCCAAGATGGGAGGATCACTTATGCTTGGAGGTTAAGGCTGTAGTGAGCCATGATTGCACCACTGCACACTTGAGCCTGGGTAACAGAGTGAAACTTTGTTTCAAAAAAAAGAAAAGACAAAACCATAATTGGTAAGGCAATATGGTTTGGCCATGTCCCCACCCAAGCTGAGATCTTATTACAATTCAAGATCTCAACTTGAATTGTAATAATTCCCATGTGTGAAGGTCAGGGCCAGGTGGAGATAACTGAATCATGAAGGCAGTTTTCCCCATACTGTTCTCATGGTAGTGAATAAGTCTCATGAGATCTGATGGCATTATAAATGGGAGTTTCCCCTCACAAGCTCTCTTGGCCTGCTGCCATGTAAGACATGACTTTGCTCCTCCTTCATCTTCTACCAGGATTGTGAGGCCTCCCCAGCTATGTGGAAATGTGAGTCAATTAAACTTCTTTCCTTTACAAATTACCCAGTCTTGGGTTTGTCTTTATTAGCAGCATGAGAACAAACTAATACATAAGGAAATTTGGCTACTTTTGTGGCATGTAACAATTTTAATATAATAATCATAATTACTACTGATAACATATACCAAGCCTCCTGCCTGTAAACCCAGTACTTTGGGAGGCCAAGGGAGGAGGATATATCAAGGCATATCAGAATTTTAGAAATAGTCTACATTTTGGAACACACGTTAATAACACACTTATTAATATAACTCAAAGTTAAACATTATTTCTTACTTGCCAATGCTTTAAGGGGAAAAAGACTTAATTTTAGAATTTGAAATGTGATTTGGGAAAATTGGTCAAATATCAATGGTTTAAAACACTTGATATTAAAATAAGAGGCCAAACATGGTGGCTCACACCTGTAATCCTAGCATTTTGGGAGGCCGAGGTGGGAAGGTCACTTGAAGCCAGGAATTTGAGAACAGCCTGGAAAACAGAGTGAGACTCCATCTCTACAAATTTTTTTAAAATTAGCACGGATGATAAGCAGAAGCACATGTCTATAGCCCCACTTACTCAGGAGGCTGAGGCAAGAAGATTGGTTGAACCCGGGAGTTCAAGGCTGCAGTAAGCTATGATTGTGCCACTGCCCTCCAGGCTAAGCAACTGAGACCCTCTCACAAAAATAAATCAATAAAATTAAGTTAAAAAGGTTTAAAACACTTGATCAATATAGGATCACAAGTCTGCAAAATCATAATCATTCATTCAGCCAAAGTGATAACAAGTCAAATATTTCAAAAAGCGAAAACCTTACTCTTTGATAGAGACTCAGTTTCCCAAACAATCAAAAGACCTAATAAAGACAACACAAGGGGCTGGATGTGGTGGCTCATGCCTGTAATCCAAGCACTTTTGAGGAGACTGAGGTGGAGGATTGCTTAAGTCCAGGAGGTCAAGACCAGCCTGGGCAACATAGCAAGACCCCATATCTTCAAATCAAGAAAGACAACATGAGGCAAACAAAATCTCTCCCTCCCCAGCTCTCCTGCCATTCTTTTTTTTTTTTTTTTTTTTTTTTTGGCAGCTTAATTAAAAAGTAAGCAAAAATCTTTTGCTATCTCTTATTAATACTGCACAAAAACCTTGTTTAAAACAGAAAGCCAAAGTCTATCTTTCCATGTGTACTATTAATGCCAAAGCTAATTTTAATGAAATCTTATAAACGAATCCATCCAATCTCAACCAGTTTTGACCACACAAGGTAAGGTTTTCATAAACTTTTTATAACCTCTTACAGTTTCTCCATTCCTTTTTTCCTCTGTTGCCCAGGCTAGAGTGCAGTGGCATGATCTCAGCTCACTGCAACCTCTACCTCCTGGGTTCAAGCAATTCTCCTGCCTCAGACTCCTGAGTGTCTGGGATTGCAGGCGCCTGCCACTGGGCCCGGCTAATTTCTGTATTTTTTTGGTAGAGACAGGGTTTCACCCTGTTGGCCAGGCTGGTCTCAAACTCCTGACCTCATGATCTGTCCACCTCAGCTTCCCAAAATGATAGAATTACGGGCATAAGCCACCATGCCTAGCCAAACCACCATTCATTTTTACAGATCAGGCAAAAAGGGTGAATTTGGAGCTGAGAGGCAAGAAAAATCAATAACCAGCACAGCCATCTTAGGATTGACCTCTGTTGATTATGTTTTCCCTTGAGAATTAGTCATATTTTTTGCTTTGTGTGTGTTGAAGACTTTTGGATTATATCCTAGACATTGTGAATGTTATGTTATACAGACTCTGCTATATTCTTCTGAAGTGTTGGTGTTTCTGTTTGAGTAAACAACGGGTTCTGTGTCACCTCTGGTGGTGGGTGGAAGCTCGGATCTCATGGTAAAATTTTAAGGCTAAAATTATTTTAACCTTAACTGCCAGCTTCTTTCAGATCAGCCAGAGATTTGGATGGTATTTATAAGCAGATTTGGGGGCCCCCATTTCCTGATTTTCTTCTTTCTGTCATTGCCTCCTCACTTCCCCATGACTGTATGCCCTGAGCTCTGAACTCTGGTTCTTCAGGCCAGACAGATGGTGGGTTTTGCATCATAGTTTTAGCTGTCTTATGCCACACCATGTCTGTGGTATGCCCTTAGTCTAACAACACAGATGGGAAACTCACCCTGAAGCAACTCCTTCATCTGTCTTCCAACTCTCCTCCTAAATATGCTTGCTTTGGCTAATTCTCCAGAGCCTTCAGGTCCTTGTTTTGTTTTGTGTCCTCGGTTCATGTTGTTATCTGCAGAAGGTAGGACTGTTAGAAATTTACTTTACTATTCAGGAAGAAGAAACCACTATACCTATGTTATTTTTATTAGTAAAGAAATTTCCTATTAAGAAGTAAGCTATAGACCGGGCGCGGTGGCTCAAGCCTGTAATCCCAGCACTTTGGGAGGCTGAGGAGGGTGGATCACGAGGTCAAGAGATCGACACCATCCTGGTCAACATGGTGAAACCCTGTCTCTACTAAAAATACAAAAAATTAGCTGGGCATGGTGGCATGTGCCTGTAATCCCAGCTACTCGGGAGGCTGAGGCAGGAGAATTGCCTGAACCCAGGAGGCGGAGGTTGCGGTGAGCTGAGATCGCGCCATTGCACTCCAGCCTGGGTAACAAGAGCGAAACTCCGCCTCAAAAAAAAAAAAAAAGAAAGAAGCTATAAATGTTAATATATAGTGGGTCATAACAGAGCTAGGCAAAGCTATCAATTAAAAAAATAGAATAGTTCCCAAGCTAGAACAAGACAAAAAAGAAAACTTGGCCAATCAAAGTAGTTTTGTTAGCCATGGAAGCATCAAAAAGCAGAGCCACAGAAGAAAACACTGGTAGTGACCAAGGATGGTATTCGGGAGAATGAATCTTGGCAATGGACTTGAGTATTTAGGACACCTGACTAGGCTATCCCGACTGTGAAAGTAAATGCATCACACAATGGTAGCCTGATGTCTTCAATCTTTCTAGCAGCATAACTCACTCCTTGCATTAGTCCATTTTGCTTGGCTATAAAGTCTTGGAAATAGGCCGGGCATAGTGGCTCACGCCTGTAATCAAAGCACTTTGGAGGCCAAGGCAGGAGGATCACTTGAGTTCGGGAGTTCAAGACCAGCCTGACCAACATGGTGAAACCCCATCTTAAAATAAACAAATAGGCCGGGCGCGGTGGCTCAAGCCTGTAATCCCAGCACTTTGGGAGGCTGAGGCGGGTGGATCACGAGGTCAACAGATCAAGACCATCCTGGTCAACATGGTGAAACCCCGTCTCTACTAAAAATACAAAAAATTAGCTGGGCATGGTGGCGTGTGCCTGTAATCCCACCTACTCAGGAGGCTGAGGCAGGAGAATTGCCTCACTCCAGCCTGGGTAACAAGAGTGAAACTCCATCTCAAAAAAAAATAATAATAAATAAATAAATAAATAAATAAATAACGTGTTGGAAATAGATGCTTGGTGCCAAAAATAAAAATTAGCCTTGAGACAAAGGATCTTTCAGCAGTGCAATTTTTGTTTCCTGTACAACAGGAAGGGTACTCTCACTAGCCGTCATGCCATGAGAGTACAAAGAACAAAGGGAAAACACACAAATTTATTCCTTACGTATTTGGGGTTGCCCTTACTTCTGTGTCTGATCTCCATTGGCTGCAGCCAGACCTCACAATCTAAACTAAAACTCGACTGGCTAACAACCTAAAACTTTTCTAAATAGGTAAAAGCAATGGAGAGCTGGGACATGCCTGTGAGCACATCCAGCTCAAATATCTTGGTTAAAATACAGGGACACAGAATGTACTACGTGCCTGTAAGCACAGCATATCCAACAGCTACATAGGATAGGGCTTAATAAAGAGTTAATAGCACACTTGTGATTTAACAAGAAAGGAAACTTTAGAAAGGAACTTTTTTACTTCCCACAAAAGGAATACCTGAGACTGGGTAATTTACAAAGAAAGGAGGTTTATTTGACTCATGGTCCTGCAGGCAGTACAAGCATGGCACCAGTGAGGTCTCAAGAAGCTTTTACTCATGGCAGAAGGTGACAGGGGAGCAGGCCTGTCACATCGCAAGAGAGGAAGCAAGACAGATGTCAGGTCTTTTAAATAACCAGCTCTAGTGTGAGCTAAGAGAGTGAGAACTCACTCATTCATTACCATGGAGAAGGTACGAAGCCATTCATGAGGGATCTGCCCCCATGAACCAAACACCCACCTCCAACCTCCAACATTGAAGGTCACATTTCAACATAAGATTTGGAAGGGACATATCTCTAAACCGGGTCACTCCCCTAGTCCCAATTTCCATGCTGTGATAAGTTGAAAAATGTTCTCTGAAAAAAGATCTTCATTTCCTAATCCCTACAACCTGTAAACAATGCTTTATATGGCAAAAAAAAAAAAAAAAAAGGCAGGGAGGTGTCTTTGCAGATGTGATTAAGTTCAGGATCCTGAGATTATATTACTCTGGATTATGTGGATGCACCCTAAATACAGTCAGCTGTATTTGAGAGAGAGAGAGAGAGAGAGAGAGAGAGAGAGAGATTTCACACACAAAGAAAGGAGAAGACAATGTGAAGATAAAGACAGGGATTGGAGTGATGCTGTCACAAGAGAAGAAATGACAACTAACAGAAGCTGTAAGAGGCAAAGATTACATTCTCCCCTACAGCCCCTGGGGAAGATGAGTACAGTCTCATCAATGCCTTGATTTTTCTTTCCCTTTTTTTTTTTTTTTAAAGACAGAGTTTTGCCCTTGTTGCCTAGGCTGAGGTGCAATGGCACAATCTCGGCTCACTGCAAGCTCCAACTCCAAGTTCAAGCAATTCTCCTGCCTCAGGCTTCCAAGTAGTTGAGATTACAGGCGTGCACCACCGCACTTGGCTAATTTTGTGTTTTTAGTAGAGACAGGGTTTCACCATGTTGGTCAGGCTGGTCTCGAACTCCTGACCTCAGATGATCAGCCCACCTCGGCCTCCCAAAGTGCTGGGATTACAGGTGTGAGTCATTGTGCCCAGCTTTTTTTTTTTTTCTTTTTTTAAGACAGGGTCTCACTCTGTCATCCAGGCTGGAGTGCTGTGGTGCAATCATAGCTCACTGCAACTTTGACCCCCTGGGCTCAATCGATCCTCCTACCTCACCCTCCCTAGCAGCTGGGACTACAGGCGTGCACCACCATGCCTGGCCAACACCTTTATTTTGATCCAGTGATCTTAATTTCGAACTTCTAGCCTCTAGAACTTTGAGAGAATACATTTCTGCTATTTTAAGCCATCCAGTTGTAGTAATTTGTTACAGCAGTCACAGAACACTAATATGCATACTCACCAAGTAACCTTCTGAATATAATTTGGTGAACCAAGGAGCAATGTTTGTGGGCAGTTAGAGAGCTGGTTGTGCTGACTCAAATATTCTATTCTTCATGGTAGGTTTGATTTGTATAAATTGATAAACTGACATTCTAATTTATATATTCTAGCTTATAAATCAGCCTTGTAGGCCGGGCACGGTGGCTCACGCCTGTAACCCCAGCACTTTGGGAGGCCAAGGCGGGTGGATCACGAGGTCAAGAGATCGATACCACCCTGGTCAACATGGTGAAACCCCATCTCTACTAAAAATACAAAAAATTAGCTGGGCATGGTGGCATATGCCTGTAATCCCAGCTACTCAGGAGGCTGAGGCAGGAGAATTGCCTGAACCCAGGAGGCGTAGGTTGCCGTGAGCCGAGATCACGCCATTGCACTCCAGCCTGGGTAATAAGAGAGAAACTCCGTCTCAAAAAAAAAAAAAAATCAGCCTTGTAAGCTTGATTAATATGAGTCTATCCTCAAGAGTTGGATCTACTCTCTGTGCTGACAAAACCAGGTGTCTGTAGGGATATTGGCAAGATCCAGGCCATGGTAAACACACCAGAAAAAGAAAACTATTTTGTTGAGGTGTCTTGGGAAGTACATACCTGGTTTCTCCTCATTTTCCATAATCTTGCCATCAGTTTTCTACTTCAAAACTTCATTAATAACTAACTTTAGGCTGGGCATGAAGACTCATACCTGTAATTCCAACACTTTGGGAAGCACAGGCAGGAGGACCACCTGAAGCCAGAAGTTCACAACCAGCCTGGGCAATATAGCAAGACCCTGTCTCTACAAATAAAATTTAAAAATCAGCCAGGCATTGTGGTGCATGCTTGTAGTCCTAGCTACTTGGGAGGCTGAGGTGGGAGGATCACTTGACCTGAGTTGGAGGCTGCAATGATCTATGATTGTGTCACGGCACTCTAGCCTGGGTGACAGAGACCCTGTCTCTTAAAAAATAATAACTAACTTTAATATTAGTATTACAGTTTACAAAGTGCCTTCATATTCATGACCTAATTTAATTTTCATAACAATATTGCAAACCAGGTTTTATCATCATTTATATTTTTATGATGAATGAAGGTAACAATCAGAGAAACTAAGAGTTTTGTGTATTACAAATAGAATTGAGATCTGGGCAGGGCACAGTGGCTTATGCCAAGATCGCACTATTGCACTCCAGCTTGGGCAATAAGAGCGAAACTCCGTCTCAAAAAAAGAAAAAAAAAATTAGCCAGGCATGGTGATGTGGGCCTATAATCCCAGCTACTTGGGAGGCTCAGGTAGAAGAATCGTTTGAACCCAGGAAGAGGAGGTTGCAATGAGCTGAGATCCCACCACTGAACTCCACCCTGGGTGACAAGAGCAAAACTCCATCTCAAAATTAAAAAAAAAAAAATCATCTTTTTACAACATAGTTCTTTATTTGTATTGTTTTTCTAATCTATCTTCAGATAGAATAGTGGGTTATTGTGTTTTTTCTTTTTGGTGGCTACATGGCATTTTATTTTATATCATAGTATATTTCACCAGTGGTCTGTCCAGGGACATTAAAATTAAATTCTTTGTGTTTTTTTTCTTTCGTTTTGTAAAACTATTCTTTAAAAATCCATGTAATTAATCTTTACCTATCTCCTTATTTTTTCCTTAGGAAAAACTCTTTTCTTTCTTTTTTTTTTTTGAGACAGAGTCTCTTGCACTGTCACCTGGGCAAAAGTGCAATGGCTCACTGCAACCTCTGCTTCCCAATTTCAAGCAATTCTCCTGCCTCAGCCTCCCGAGTTGCTGGGATTACAGGTACTCACCGCCACACCTGGCCAATTTTTTGTATTTTTAGTAGAGACAGGATTTCACTATGTTGGCCAGGCTGGTCTCGAACTCCTGACCTCATGATCTGCCCACCTCAGACTCCCAGAGTGCTGGGATTACAGGTGTGAGCCACCGCACCAGCCCAAAATTCTTACAAGTGTAATTACTGTGTCAAAGAAAATGTACCGTCTTAGCCCTCTCATTTTAAAACTTTTCTTACTTATTGTGATAAAATATAAATAACATAAAATTTACCATTTTAGCCATCTTTTTGTCTGTGTGGGAGATCGGGTCTCACTCTGTCACTCAGGCTGGGTGCAGTGATGTACTCATAGCTCACTGCAGCCTTGATCTCTGGGGTCAGGCATTCTTCTCACCTAGGCCTCCTGAGTAGCTAGGACTACAGGCATGCACCACCATGCCCAGCTATTTTTTTAAAGTTTTTGTAGAAATGGGGTCTTGCTGTACTGCCCAGGCTGATCCCAAACTCCTGACCTCAAGCAATCCTCTCAAATGCTCAAGCCTCAGCCTCCCAAAATGCTGGGAAAACAGGCATAAGCCACCACATTTGGCCGTTTTAACTATCTTTAAGTGTATAATGCAGTGGCATTAAGAACATTTACAATGTGTTATAACCATCCCCACTATTTCCAGAACTTTTCAATCATCCCAAATAAAAACTCTATGTCCATGAAGCAATAACTCTCAATTCTCCCTGCTAGTCCCTGGCAACTGCTATTCTACTTACCTCTATGAATATGTTTATTCTAAGTACCTCTTATAAGTAGAATCATACAATATTTTTCCTTTTCTGTCTGGTTTCTTTCATTTGACATGATATTTTCAAGATTCATCCATGTTGAAGCAAGTTTCATAATTTCATTCCTTTTCATGACTGAATAGTATTCCATTCTATGTATATACCACATTTTGTTTAACTATTCATCTGTTGATGGATAATTAACAGATGGGTTAACTAATTTGTGTTGTTTCTGCTTTTTGGTTATCAGCCTCTAAAACTTTTAACAAATTGTCCACACAGGAAATTTGCACTGGCCAGGTACAGTGGCTCAGGCCTACAATCCCAGCACTGAGGCAGGCGGATCACAAGGTCAGGAGTTCAAGACCAGCCTGGCCAACATGGTGAAACCCCATCTCTACAAAAAAAAAAAAAATTAGCTGAGTGTAGTGGCCAGTGCCTGTAATCCCAGCTACTTGGGAGGCTGAGGCAGGAGAATCACTTGAACCCAACCCAGGCGCTGCACTCTAGCCCAGGGAGAGAGTGAGACTAAGTCTCAAAAAACAAAAAAAAAGAAATTTGTACTACCACAAATATGTGAAAGTACCCATTTCCCTGAGTCTTACCAACAGTGGACGGTTATTTATTCATTTATTTATTTATTTATTTTTGAGACAGAGTCTCACTCTGTCACCTAAGCTGGAGTGCAGTGGCACAACCTGGGCTCACTGCAGCCTCTGCCCCCTGGGCTCAAGTAATCCTCCTGCCTCAGCCTCCCGAGATTACAGGTGTGTGCCATCATGTCTGGCTAATTTTTTTGTATTTTTAGTAGAGGCAAGGTTTTACCACATTGGCCTGGTTGGTCTCAAACTCCTGACCTCAAGTGATCCGCCCGCCTCTACCTCCAAAAGTGCTGGGATTACAGGTGTGAGTCACCATGCCCAGCCTCTTTTTATTTAAATAACACAATAGTAAAGTATATCTTATTGCTGTTTTACATTTCCTTTCTGACAAAGACGTATTACATATATGGGAACAAAGATAACAATGTAAATCTAAAGACAACAGAATGACATCTTTGAAGTGTTAATAAAACAATGTCAACCTACAATTTTATACCCAGGGAAAACTTAGTTATCTCTTTATGACCATGACAAAGAAACTGGTATCTGACTAACCCATCTACCATTTTTAAAAATTTTTATTATTTTTATTATTATTATTTTGTATTTTTAGTAGAGATGGGGTTTCACTATGTTGGCCAGGCTGGTCTCGAACTCCTGACCTCATGATCCACCCACCTCAGCCTCCCAAAGTGCAGCGATTACAGGCATGAGCCACCACGCCCAGCCCCATCTACCATTTTAAAAACTTAAACTGTATAAAATATGTGCAACAACATTTTTCATATGTTAGACAAAGGCAGCATAAGACTATGATCCCTGAGGAAAGGGAAAAATAAACAAATTGAGTAAGCCTTTCAATTATCCCATCTATCTCCCCAGAGGAACTTTCCAGACTATAGCACAGGAACAGGAAACCCAAGCAGAGTACAGTAGTTTTGCTGACCTGAAGGATCAAAGATCAGAGTTTGGGGAGCTTGAGGAGGTAAATGTTATGGAAGAGAGTACAGGAAGGAAGGGAGCTATGCAAAGAAACAGCTCCACCTTGGCCTCCCAAAGTACTGGGATTACAAGTGTGAGCCACCACATGCATCCCTGAAAAACAATTATCAAAAGGACATCTAACAAGAAGCCAGAGAAAAAGAAAAAGATAAGTTACATATAGGAAAGCAAAGATAAGAATAATCACTGACTTATTAGAAATAATGCAAGCCAGAAGACAATAATAGAATGACATTTTTAAAGTGCTAAAAGAAAAAAAATGTCAAGCTGGAATTCTGTATCCAGTGGAGGTAACAATTTACCCATCAAACATGAAAACATTTTAAGACAAACAGAAGTTGAAAATGTTATCATGTACGGTGGGGCACCAGTGGCTCACACCTGTAATCCCAGTACTTCTGGAGGCCAACGAGGGTGGATCATCTGAGGTCAGGAGTTCAAGACCAACCTGACCAAATGGAGAACACTCATCTCTACTAAAAATACAAAATTAGCCGGGTGTGGTGGTGCGCATCTGTAATCCCAGCTACTCGGGAGGCTGAGGCAGGAGAATCGCTTGAACCCAGGAGGCAGAGGTTACAGTGAGCTGAGATCGTGCTGTTGCACTCTAGCCTGGGCAACAAGAGCGAAACTCCATCTCAAAAAAAAAAGAAAAGAAAATGTTATCATTTCATTACAAGAAATGGAAAGGAGGTTCTACAGACCTCCTTTAGATTGAAGAAAAATGATATTAAATGGTAACTGAGATCTACACACACAAAAAAACAGGCATGCAGGAGTTAGAGACCAGCCTGAGCAACATAATAAGATTCTATCTCTACAAAAAAATATTTTTTAATTTTCCAGGTGTGGACACATGTGTCTATAGTCCTAGCTGCTCAGAAGACTGAGATGGGGGCCAGGCATGTTGGCTCACACCTGTAATCCCAGCACTTTGAGAGGCCGGAGTGGGAGGATCACAAGGTCAGGAGTTCGAAACCCTGTCTCTACTAAAAATACAAAAATTAGCCAGGCATGGTGGCAGGCGCCTGTAGTCCCAGCTACTTGGGAGGCTGAGGCAGGAGAATTGCTAGAACCAGAGAGGTGGAGGTTGCAGTGAGCTGAGATTGCACCACTGCATTCCAGTCTGATGACAGAGCAAGACTATGTCTCAAAAAAGAAAAGGAGGTGGGGCGGGGGGAGATAATGTGAAATATCAAAAATAATCCAAAGACAACAGGAAAAGAGGAAGAAAACAAAAAACGTTGGGCACTGTGGCTCATGCCTGTAATCCTAACATTGTGAGGCTGAGGTGGGCAGACTGCTTGAACCCATGAGTTCAAGACCAGTCTAGGCCACATAGCCAAACCCCATTTTTACTGAAAATACAAAAAATTAGCCAAGGGTGATAGCATGTGCCTGTAGTCTCAGCTACTCAGAAGCCTGAGGAAGGATCACCTGAGCCCAGGAGGTTGAGGCTGCAGTGAGCCGTGATCGTGACACTGAACTCCAGCCTGGACAACAGAGAAAGACTCTATCGAAAGAAAAATAGATGGGACAAACAGAAAACAAACAGCATTATAATAGATTATGGTAGACTTAAACCCAACCATCTCCACAGGAATTGTCTCTTTATGTACTTTGCCTATTTTTCTATTGGAGTAGTTGTCTCTTCTTATTGATTTGCAAGAGCTCTTTATATATTAAAATATAAATTCCTTGTTATATAACATATCCTTTGTTATATATAAATGTTGGGCTGGGCATGGTGGCTTACACCTGTAATCCCACTACTTTGGGAGGCCAAGGCAGGCAGATCATGAAGTCAGGAGATCAAGACCAGCCTGACCAACATGGTGAAACCCCATCTCCACTAAAAATACAAAAATTAGCCAGGCATCACGGGGAGGCAGAGGTTGCAGTGAGCCAAGATTTCGCCACTGTGCTCTAGCCTGGGCAACAGAGCAAGACTCCCTCTCAAAAAAAAAAATGTTATGTTTGGGAAACCTTTCCCTTCCTAAACAGACAAGCAAGATGAGAGGAATAGCATAAACTTAGACTTTGAGGGAGAAACGCATAAGCTATGTTCAGGAAGTAATAAGTAGGTGAGTTTGTCTGTAAAAGGCAGTATAAGACTGAAAGAGGGCCAGGTGCAGTGGCTCATGCCTGTAATCCCAGCACTTTGGGAGGCCAAGGCAGGCAGATCAACGAAGGTTGGGAGTTCAAGACTAGCCTGACCAACATGGAGAAACCCTGTCTGTACTAAAAATACAAAATTAGCCAGGTGTGGTGGCTCATGCCTGTAATCCCAACTACTTGGGAGGCTGAAGCAAGACAATCGCTTGAACCTGGGAAGCAGAAGTTGCAGTGAGTTAAGATCATGCCACTGCACTCCAATCTGGGCAACAAGAGCGAAACTGTCTCAAAAAAAAAAAAAAAAAAGATTGAAAGAGTAATTTAGGACTAGTATATAGTGTGCCTTGATTATTCAGTGGACAAACATAGTCTCCACCAGGTAGAGCAAAGTGAACTAATAAAGGTGATTGATCAATGAAATGTACCATCAACATTGGGCTTTAGGGAGCTAAATCTTGTTGAAAATCAAAGTGTCTAGGACATACTGGGGAAGTAGGTGGTGAGGAGAGACCTAAGTTGAAGACCAGTTAGTGTGGACTACTGTTTTGCAGTAGTCCAGATGAGAAGTAACTAAGATATCCACCTGGGTAATAAAAATAGGGATAAAAATTATTATGATCACCATAAAAGCTCATAGCCTTGGGCTTCCTTCAGCGTTTGGTTTTCAAACAAGTTGAATTTGAAGCACCAACACCCAAATAAGACATCTGATGGTTTCAGAAAGATGGCTGTGCTAGAAAAAGATTGGGCATTATTGGCATAAAGGTAATTATTGAAATCATGGGAGTAAATGAAGTCACCAAGAGAGACGAGTACAGCAGAAATTTGTGGAGTTTCAGGAT
The DNA here is from genome assembly GCF_049354715.1 of Callithrix jacchus. NCBI lineage: Eukaryota > Metazoa > Chordata > Mammalia > Primates > Cebidae > Callithrix > Callithrix jacchus. The sequence continues at coordinate 63,781,591 of NC_133510.1, read as the reverse complement.
GTTTCAGAGCTCCTATTCATTTTTCCACACTCGGCCTTGGCCTCCACATCATCTCCTCTGGGAAGCCTTTCCTGAACACCACCTCCCCAACCCCATCTTCATAGCTAATTTAAGCAACCACTCCCAGCTGGGCGCAGTGGCTCACTCCTATAATCCCAGCATTTTGGTAGGCTGAGGTGGATGGATTACTTGAGGCCAGGAGTTTGAGACCAGGCTGGCCAACACGGTGAAACCCCGTCTCTATTAAAAATACAAAAATTAGCCAGGCGTGGTGGTGCATGCCTGTAATTCCAGCTACTCAGGAGGCTGAAGCAGGAGAATCTCTCGAACCCAGGAGGTGGAGGTTGTAATGAGCCGAGATCTTGTCACTGTCCTCCAGCCTGGGCAAGAGCAAGACTCCATCTGAAAAAAAAAAAAAAGAGTCCACTCTCTGCTTCCATAGCACCCTGTGTATGCCCCTATTAGGGTATTTATCATATTATAGTGTAGTTGGGTATTTACCTGTGTTTTCCTTTAGTTTCTAGAAAGGAAGTACCAACATTTATTCAACTTTTTATTCTTCTGGCCCATAGAATGCTCCTGGAAAATGTTTTTATTTTCAATACTTTCATTTATTCAGATTCTATGACTTGCTGCTTTCCCAAGGAAGAGATCCTTTCACAATTCTTTGCTCTTCTCCTCTCAGCCAATTATATTACCCCACACAGCCAGTTGTTCACTTGGGGTATAATCTCTATCCCTTCCACTGCAATAGAGCATTTTCTTTAATCTCCAGGAGAGAATGGAATGCATTCCTGATTTTTAAGAGGTGGCCGGCCAGGCGCAGTGGCTCACGCCTGTAATCCTAGCACTTTGGAAGGCCAAGGCAGGTGGATCACTTGAGGTCAGGATCTCAAGACCAGCCTGGCCAACACGGTGAAACCCCATCTCTACCAAAACTACAAAAATTAGCTGGGTGTGGTGGCAGGCGCCTGTAATCCCAGCTACTCAAGAGGCTAAGGCAGGAGAATTGCTTGAACCCAGGAGGCAAAGTTTGCAGTGAGCACAGATCATGCCACTGCACTCCAGCCTGGATGACAAGAGCAAGACTCCATCTCAAAACAAACAAACAAACAAAAATAGGCCAGGCCCAGTAGCTCACACCTGTAATCCCAGCACTTTGGAAGGCTGAGGGGAGTAGATCACAAGGTAAGGAGTTCAAGACCAGCCTGGCCAACATGGTGAAACTCCATCTCTACCAAAAATACAAAAATTCGCCAGGTGTGGTGGCATGCGCCTGTAATCCCCGCTACTCGGGAGGCTGAGGCAGAAATTGCTTAAACCTGGGAGGCGGAGGTTGCAGTGAGCCAAGATTGCACCACTACACTCCAGCCTGGGCGACAGAGCAAGACTCTCAAAAAAAAAAAAAAAAGAGGTGGCAATATTGACCAAAAGTGTACCTTCTTGATCCTAGATTTTCTATCTTCCTCAATTTGTTCACCTAGGTTATATTTCAGAAGAGAAGGAAGATCTAGATACCCTTTCCTGAAATTCTTGGGAGCCTGGGGAGAAAAAAATTATCTAGCAAAATAAACCTATCTACTACTCCAGAAAAAAGCTGGAGTCTAGCGTCAAGGTAACTTGCAAACATTGGCTCCTCCTAGTACCACCTAGTGGACAATAAGAAACTAATACATAAGTTCTGAGCCCATGAAAGTAAATGACCAGTCCTAAAATAACTCACTTCCAGATCCCTAGAATCTTGGTATTTACACATTATGACAGAATCACATGCAAGGAGGAGAGCAATATTAAGTAAATAGCCTCATAAATATAAAAGAAAGTCAGGGGATAATTTAATTTGCCATAAGCTACAAGGGTCCGTTGGGGAAGTAATTAAACTAATATCTTTCTACCTCACGCATCCCGAATATATACATGTATAGATGTAGTATTATATGCAGTCATGTGCTACATCACAAGAGGTGTGTCTTGAGAAATGCATCATTAGGCAATCTTGTCACTGTGCAAAGATTATAGAGTGTACTTACGCACTAGATGAACAGCCTGCTACACACCTAGGTTATATGGTATGGCCTATTGCTCCTAGGCTACAAACCTCTATAGCATGTACAAGCATCTGCTGAACACTGTAGGCAAATGTAACACAATAGTATATTATTTGTGTATCCTAACATATGTAAATATAGAAAAGGTACAAAATGGTCCACTATGAATGGAGCTTGCAGGATTAGAAGATGCTCTGGGGGAGTTAGTGAGTGAATGTGAAGGCCTGGGACATTATTGTACACTACTGTAGACTTCATTATCGTATACTTAGGCTACACTACATTTATGAGAAAGTAATTTTCAGGCTGGTCGTGGTGGCTCACTCCTATAATCCCAGCACTTTGAGAGGCCAAGGTGGGCGAATCACAAGGTCAGGAGTTTGCGACCAGCCTGACCAACATGGTGAAATCCCGTCTATACTAAAAATACAAAAATTAACTGGGCATGGTGGCACGCGCCTGTAATTCCAGCTATTTAGGAGGCTGAGACAGAGAATCGCTTGATCCCGGGAGGCAGAGGTTGCCGTGAGCAGAGATTGTGCCACTGCACTCCAGCCTGGGCAACAGAATGAGACTCCGCCTCAAAAAAAAAAAAAAAAAGTAATTTTCTTCAATGATAAATTAACCTTAGCTTACTATAAGGTTTTTGTTTGTTTTGTTTTGTTTTGTTTTGTTTTGTTTTGTTTTGTTTTGTTTTGTTTTGTTTGAGATGGAGTCTCGCTCGGTTGCCCAGGCTGGAGTGCAGTGGTACAATCTAGGCTCACTGCAACCTCCATCTCCCAGGTTCAAACAATTCTCCTCTCTCAGCCTCCTAAGAAGCTAGGATTACAGGCATGCACCACCACACCTGGCTAATTTTTTGTATTTTTAGTAGAGACAGGGTTTCATTACATTGGCCAGGCTGGTCTCAAACTCCTGGCTTCAAGTAATCCACCCACCTTGGCCTCCCAAAGTGTTGAGATTACAGGCATGGGCCATCACGGCTGGCCAACTTTTTGACTTTTCATAAAAACAGCTTAAAACACAAACACATTGTATAGCTGTACAAAAATATTTCTTTCTTTATATCCTTATTCTATGAGCTTTTTTCTATTTTTAAAATTTTTATTTTTTTTTATTTTATAAACATTTTTGTTAAAAACTAAGACATGGGGCCAGGTACGGTAACTCACACCTGTAATCCCAGCACTTTGGGGGGCCAAGGTGGGCGGATCACCTGAGGTCGAGAGTTTGAGACCAGCCTGGACAACATGGTGAAATCTCGTCTCCACTAAAAATACAAAAAAAAAAAAAAAATTAGCCAGGCATGGTGGTGCACACCTGTAGTTCCAGCTACTCAGGGAGGCTGAGGGCTGAGGCAGGACAATCACTTAAACCCAGGAGGCAGAGGTTGCAGTGAGCCAAAATCTTGCCACTGCACTCCAGCTTAAGTGACAGAGGGAGACTCAATCTAAAAAAAAAAAAAAACCTAAGACGTGAGAGCTGGGCACAGTGGCTCATGCCTGTGATCCTAGCACTTTAGGAAGCTGAAGTGAACTAATTGAGCCTAGGGGTTTGAGACCAGCCTAAGCAACACAGTCAGAACCTCTCTCTAAAAAAAACTTTAAAGGGGGCTGCAGTGGCTCTGGCCAGTTGTCCTGGCGCTTGAGGAGGCGAGGCTATGAGTTCAAGGCCAACCTGAGCAACATTACAAGCTCTCATTGATTAACAACAACAACAAAAAAAAACTTTAAAAATTAGCTGAATGTGGTGGCACACACCTGTAGTCCCAACTACTAAGAAGGCTAAGGTGGGAGGATCACTTGAGCCCAAGGATTTAAGGCTGCAGTAACCCATTATCATACCACTGAACTCCACCCTGGGTGACAAGAGATCGTCTCAAAAAAAAAAAAAAAGGCCAGGAGTGGTGGCTTACACTTGTAATCCCAGCAGTTTGGAGGCCGATGCAGGCAGATCACTTGAGGTCAGGAGTTCAAGACCAGCTTGGCCAATGTGGTGAAACTCCATCTCTATTAAAAATACAAAACTTAGCCAGGCAGCTGGGAACGGTGGCTCACGCCTGTAATCCCAGCACTTTGGGAAGCTGAGATGGGTGGATCAGCGGAGGTCGGGAGTTCGAGACCAGTCTGACCAACATGGAGAAACCCCATTTCTACTAAAACTACAAAATTAGCCGGGCATGGTGGCACAGGCCTGTAATCCCAGCTACTTGGGAGGCTATGGCAGGAGAATCACTTGAACCCGGGAGGCAGAGGTTGCAGTGAGCCAAGATCAGGCCACTGCACTCCAGCCTGGGCAACAGAGTGAGACTCTGTCTCAAAAAAAAAAAAATACACACACAAAAACAAAGTGTGACCCTCATCTCTACAAAATATTTTTTTTTCTTTATTTGCCCATCTAAATTGGTGTGATACTAAGAGCCAAAATTTGTTTTAAAAGGCCAAACTCGGTGGCTCACACCTGCAATCCCAGCACTTTAGTAGGCTGAGGAGGGCAGATCACCTGATGTCAGGAGTTTTTTGCAATTTTAGTAGAGACAGGGTTTCACCACATTGGCTAGACTGATTTTGAACTACTGACCTCAAATGATCTGCCTGTCTCTGCCCCCCAAAGTGCTGGGATTACAGGCATGAGCCACTGCGCCCAGCCAATAATGTTTTTTAAAGTATAGATTCCTTTAAGACATCTATATTTACAAAGCATCAAACATCTCTGTATAAGCCAACTAAATCTTGCATATAAAATCTCTATAATTGTATAGGAATCCTATGAAAGGGAATTCAGGTTGCTTTTGGTCTCACACTTGGCTGGGGTGCTCAGCCAAGTACTCGTTAAGTGTTCAGCTGTGTGGGGCACTAATTATTCACCATCTTCTGTTCTGCACATGACTTAAAGCCTCATTCATTCAAATATTTGAGAATGTACTATGTCAGTCACTGAGGATGCAATGATGATAAATACAGTCCCAGGGCTCCCAGAGTTCATAGTTTAATAAGAAGGAGGGCTGACAGGTAAGGAAGCATGACAATACAGTACAATAAATGCTACTGCAAAAGGTAAGTTTGAGCCGGGCATAGTGGCTCATGCTTGTAATCCCAGCACTTTGGGAGGCTGAGGCAGGTGGATCACTTGAGGTCAGTTATTTGAAACCAGCCTAGCCAATATGGTGAAACCCTGTCTCTACTAAAATCACACACACAAAAAAAAGTTAGCCTGGCATGGTGGTGTATGCCTGTAATTCCAGCTACTCGGGAAGCTGGGACAGAAGAATCGCTTGGACCTGGAAGGCGAAGGTTGCAGTGAGCCAAGATCGCACCACTGCACTCCACCATGGGTGACAGAGTGAGACTTCACCTTTAAAAAAAAAAAAAAATGAAAGAGGGGCCCAGCGAGGTGGCTTATGCCTGTAATCCCAACATTTAGGAGGCTGAGGCAGGGTCAAGAGATCAAGACCATCCTGGCCAACATGGTGAAATCCTGTCTCTACTAAAAATACAAAAATTAGCTGGGCATGGTGCTGGGCACCTGTAGTCCCAGCTACTCAGGAGGCTGAGGCAGGAGAATCGCTTGAACCCAGAGGCAGAAGTTGCAGTGAGCCAAGGTTGCAACACTCTATTCCAGCCTGGGTGACAGAGTGAGACTCTGACTCAAAAAAAAAAAAGGAAAAAAACTTAAGTTTGGAGTTATAAAGGAAGCAAATAAGGGTGCATAAATTAATATTTGAGAGTACAAGGAAAGTGATCACCTGAGGTCAAGAGTTGGCTGGACGCAGTGACTCAAACCTGTAATCCCAGCACTTTGGGAGGACGAGGCAGGCAGATCACCTGAGGTTAGGAGTTCGAGACCAGCCTGGCCAACATAGCAAAACCCCATCTCTACTAAAAATACAAATTAGCCGGGTGTGGTGGCACATGCCTGTAATCCCAGCTACTCACGATGAGTAAAGGAAGGCTTCCCAGAGAGAATAACATTTAAGAGAGACAAAGGTAGCCAGGCATGGTGGCTCACACCTATAATCCCAGCACTTTGGGAGGCTGAAGTGGGCATATCATCTGAGGTTGGGAGTTTGAGACCAGCCTGACCATAATGGAGAAACCCCATCTTCACTAAAAAGTACAAAAACTAGTTGGGTATGGTAGTGCATGCCTGTAATCCCAGCTACTCGGGAGGCTGAGGTAGGAGAATGGCTTGAACCTGGAAGGCGGAGGTTGTGGTGAGCCGAGATTGCGCCATTGCACTCCAGCCTGGCAACAATAGTTAGACTCCGTCTCAAAAAAAAAAAAAGAGAGAGAGAGACAGAGAGATAAAGGCTTATTTTAATGAACATTTTCTTAAATGTTCATTAGGGGCTGGGCTCAGTGGCTGACACCTGTAATCCTAGAACTTTGGGAGACTGAGGCAGGCAGATGGCTTTAGCTCCGGAGACCACCCTAGGCCACATGGCAAAACCCCATTTCTATCAATTAAAAAAAAAGTTCATTAGGGAGTCAGGAAGTTTTCTAGGAAGAGGGACAAGCAGAAGCAAAGGACTAAAGCTCAGACAGAATATGGCTCATTTGAAGAACTGAAAGAAGTTCAGTATAGCTGCAGAATAGAGTTTGATCAGAATTGGAGAATGGAAAGATATGATGCTGGAGTTAAGTACGTCCAGATTATGTGTGACCTTATGAGTCAGGGTAAGAACTCTGAACTCTTAAAATGGTTCATTACAGCTGACTTCTCATTCCCTTTGTCTCTACTATACTAGCAGCTAGCTAGAGAAAAAGGCTGCGATAAATAAGGTATGGAAACCAGAGGACATGTAAAAATTGTGACAGATCTTTTGGCTGTTAAGTTTTTCTACATATGTCATTAATTTGCCCCACAATATCATCTTGGGGTGGCATCTAAGAAGGTGAAATTTCAAAACAGCTGTCCTAGGTGCAGCTGTGAAGTAAGATTATCTCCAGAAACAGTAAGGAAGGTATAAAAATTCACATTGCTATTCAGCACACTAATGACAACATATTAATTAACATGTCAAGTTAAATTTGTTCTAAGTTTCAGTTTCATTTGATTATAACACCAATTTTTTTTACTGAAGTCTTGGCAAACATGCAGGAAGCAATGATGCTAATTTGGTGATAAACTCACAATTTAAAAAAATTATATACCTCTGACCGGGCAAGGTGGCTCACGCCTGAAATCTCAGCACTTTGGGAGGCTGAGGCAGGTGGATCACCTGAGGTCAGGAGTTTGAGACCAGCCTGGCCAACATGGTGAAACCCTACCTCTACTAAAAAAAAAAAAAAAAAAAATTAGCTCAGGTGGGGTGGCCTGAGCCTCTAGTCCCAGCTACTCAGGAGGCTGAGGCAGGAGAATCAATTGAACCTGGGAGGCAGACATTGAAGTGAGCTAAGATAGCGCCACTGCACTCCAGCCTGGGCAACGAGAGCAAAACTATCTAAAAAAAAAAATTAAATACCTCAGGCCAGGGTTGGTGGTTCATGCCTGTTATCCCACCACTTTGGGAGGCCGAGGCAGGTGGATCACCTGAGGTCAGGAGTTCCAGACCAGCCTGACCAACATGGTAAAACCGTCTCTACTAAATACAAAAAATTAGCCGGGTATGGTGGTGGGCACCTATAATCAATCCCAGCTACTTGGGAGCCTGTGGCAGGAGAATCGCTTGAACCTGGGAGGCAGAGGTTGCAGTGAGCAGAGATTGTGCCATTGTACTCCAGCCTGGGCAACAAGAAGAAAACTGTCTCAAAAATAAAAAACTAAATACCTCACCCTCATTTACACCAACTATGAGGCAAACTAGTGACTACATGAAGGCACTGCCCAGGCAACTGAAGCCTTTTGAGACTCTGCTGTCCCAGAACCAGAGAGGCCAGGCCTTCATTGTAGGCGACCAGATCTCCTTCACTGACTACAACTGGCTGGACCTGCTACTGATCTACGAGGTCCTGGGTAACAAGAGTGAAACTCCATCTCGAAAAAAAAAACTTCATTGGTCCTAGAGAAAGGGAAGCAAACAGCCCCTGCCTCCCGCTGAAGTTCCCCCCAGCCTTCATTGTGTGAGCCACCACACCCAGTGACCCATGAAGTTTCTAAGAGAAAAAAGAAATCAAAAGAAATATTGGCTGGACGCACTGGCTCAAGCCTGTAATCCGAGCACTTTGGGAGGCCAAGGAGGGTGGATCACCTGAAATCCGGAGTTTTGAGACCAGCCTAGCTGACATGGTCCTTGTCTCTACTAAAAATACAAAAATTAGCAGGGTATGGTGGCGAGCACCTGTAATCCCAGCATACTCGGGAGGCTGAGGCAGAAAAATCGCTTGAACCTGGAAGGTGGAAGTTGCAGTGAGCCAAGATCGTACCATTGCACTTCAGCCTGGGTGACACAGCAAGACTGCATCTCAAAAAAAAAAGAAAAAGAAAAAAACAGAAATATCGGCCAGCCGAAGTAACTGACGCCTGTAATCTCAGCACTTTGGGAGGCCAAGGTGGGTGGATCACCTGAAATCAGGAGTTTGATACCAGCCTGGCCAACATGGCAAAACCCGTCCCTAGTAAAAATTTTTTTAAAATTAGCCAGGTGTGGTGGCGGGCACCTGTAATCTCAGCTACTCTGGAGGCTGAAGCAGGAAAGCTGCCTGAACTCAGGAGACAGAGGGCACACTGAGCCCAGATTTCGCCACTGCACTCCACTCTGGGCAACTGTGCAAAACTCTTGTCTCAAAAAAAAAAAAAATTCCCAATACTTGTCTTCCTGGGCCAAACTTAGGAGATACAAAATCTACTAGGAGCTGAAAATAAGGAGGCAAAGCCAGACATGTTTACTTGTGTTTATTCTTGTTTTTGTTTTTTTTTAAAAAAAAAAAAAAAAAAGATGAGGGACGGAGAGGAAAATAACCCATAAACACTGCGAACAGGAACCAAGACTCCAAGACTTGGGCGTACTCCCTCTACCCTCAGCCTCAGTTCTCCGAGAGATTCCCACCCACCTGATTTTCTTTTAAACAAGATACCCAAATCAGCAGCAAAGGTACTTTGGGTAGTCACTGAGATTTTGAACACCAGGAAAAAGAGAGGGAAAGTCCAAAAAAGTAGAAGTTAGGAAGACAAGGGAAGGATCGAGGGAGATGCTAGGCTCTGGAGGACAGAGCTGGGCCACAAGAAGTGGAAGTAGGCCAGTATGGGGGGTACCCCTCCTGACTGCTGTTGCCCATATTCCCCCGGACCCCAGAGAGCCCCATGGTTTGTTCGGCAGTCCATTCCCTATTACCCAAAAGCCTCAGAGGCCTAACTCCAAGTCCTCTAACTCCTCTTCTAGTGCCCTCCTCCTTGCTAGCTTTTCTAGCTGCTCTTTGCTGGGCTGGCTGACTTCCCCAGCCTGGATCCGCTGCTGCAGCTCTTCCACCTGCCGGAGCTTTTTCTTTAGGTTCTTTATCTTCTTGGCTTTCTCAGTGATGGCAGCTGAGTCAGGCTGGTCAGATGCAGCTGTGGGGGCTGCCCTGGAGCCCTGTGGAGCACTGGGGAATTGGGCTGTCTCTTCCAGGGACACCTTGTCAAGAGTCTGGCTCAAGGCCTCTGCCTCTCCCTTCTCTTGCTGCTGCCGCCTCTTCTCCTTTCGCTTCAGGTTGCGTTTGGCTGTCTTGGAGAGGCCTGGTTCACCACCTTCTGGCCTGGATGGGGTGACAGGAGCAGTGGCCTCAGGGCTGAGCCCTGGGGGCAATTCTGGTTTACTCTTGAAAAACTTCACATACTTGTTTTCATATCTGCAGGAAACAGAGGATGTCAACAGTTTCAGAAAATCACTGACTTGTTGATCCCTTTTCTTAAAACTTCCAAACACTTCATCCTCATTACATTCTTGCTTCCTTTTTTGTTGTTGGTGTTGTTTTTATGGGGTTTTGTCTGTGTTTTTTTTTTTTCTTTTTGAGACAGAGTCTCACCCTGTTGCCAGGATGCAGTGGCACAATCTCAGCTCACTGCAACCTCTGCCTCCTGGGTTCAAGCAATTCTGCCTCAGCCTCCCGAGTAGCTGGGACCACAGGCGCGCGCCACCACGCCCAGCTAATTTTTGTATTTTTAGTAGAGACGGGGTTTCACCATGTTGGCCAGGATGATCTCGATCTCGACCTCGTGATCCATCCGCCTCGGCCTCCCAAAGTGCTGGGATTACAGGCGTGAGCCACCAAGCCCGGCCTGTTTTTGAGATGGAGTCTCGCTCTGTTGCCCAGGCCAGAGTACAGTGGTGCAATCTTGGCTCACTGCAACCTCCCACCTCCTGGGTTCAAGCAGTTCTCATGCCTCAGCCTCCTGAGTACCTGGAATTACAGGCTTGTGCCACCATGCCTGGCTAATTTGTATTCTTAATAGAGATGGGGTTTCGCCACATTAGCGAGGCTGCTCTTGAACTCCTGACCTCAGGTGATCCACCCACCTGGGCCTCCCAAAGTGCTCGGATTACAGATGTACACCACCCTGCCCAGCCACTTTTCTCTATTATGGCCCCTCCCCAGCTTTCCTCTGCTCTGCAGGAGAGGTGCAGCAAAGTCCCTAGAACCTAAAGCTTTGGAGGTTCTGATGAACAGAGGTCAAAAGCATAGGTCTAGTGATCTGTAACACTCACTCATCCCTGAACCCCAGCCCCTTCCTCTCCTTTCTCAGATAGCTGTTCCTCCTTGCATTTCCTTGGGGCTTGCAAGAGTCCTCCCTGAACTTGCAGGCATAAGGATATTCTATCCTTCTGTAGGGACCCCATCAGAAAACCCCTCCTCAAGCCTAACCACGCACACTGGAACCTCCTCCTGGGGCACATAGCCTTCTTTCACCCTCCGCTGCTTGCGCCAGGTTCCGTCAGGTCGCTGCGTTGAGGCGATATACTTGCCTAAAATAAGGAAATTTAAGTTGAAGAATTACTCTTTCTTATTTTCAAAAATTTTACAAGATGAGACAAGAATGTATAAATGTACACACCTTCTCTCAACACCCATTCATCCAAATGCAACCATTAAGGCTCCTTTTCTCATACCAACACTCAGGCTGTCTCATCATTGAGTGCCTATACACTGTACAAGCCATCCTTGCCCTCAAAAAGCTTCTATTTGCATAATTTAGTAGGTAAGACAGGACAGGGACAGAGTAAGAATTTTTTTAAAAAACCAAGACAGCTAGGCACGGTGGTATGTGCCTGTAATCCCAGCTACTAGGGAGGCTGAGGCTGGAGGATCTCTTGAATTCAGGAGTTCTGGGCTGTAGTGTGCTATGCCTATCGGGTGTCCACAATAAGTTCGGCATCAATATGGCGACCTCCCAGGAGTGGGGGACCACCAGGTTTCTAGCCCAGGTCGGAAACAGAGCAGGTCAAAACTCCCATGCTGATCAGTAGTGGGATCGCGCCTGTGAATAGCCACTGCACTCCAGCCTGGGCAACATAGCAAGACCCCATCTATTAAAAAAAAAAAAAAAAAAAACTAAGGCAAGGCCAGGCCTGTAATCCCAGCACTTTGGGAGGCCAAGGCAGGCAGATCACGAGGTCAAGAGATCGAGACCATCCTGGCCAACATGGTGAAACCCTATTTCTTTCTCTTTTTTTTGAGATGGAGTTTTGCTCGTTACCCAGGCTGGAGTGCAATGTCGCGATCCCAGCTCATTGCAACCTCCACCTCCCAGGTTCAAGTGATTCTCCTGCCTCAGCCTCCTGAGTAGCTGGGATTGCAGGCCCCTGCCACCATGCCCTGCTAATTTTTGTATTATTAGTAGACACAGGGTTTCACCATGTCACACAGGCTAGTCTCAAACTCCTGACCTCAGGTGATCCACCTGCCTCAGCCTCCCAAATTGCTGAAATTATAGGCACTAGCCACTGCACCTGGCCTTTAAAAGGTATACGTTGATGCAGGATTTAAATTAGCAAAAAGCTGAAAGCAACTTAAATGGCCATCAATAAATGAATAATTAGCCAGCACTTTAGGAGGCAGAGGCTGGCGGATCCCTTTAAAGGAATACACTTTAAGGCTAGGTGCAGTGGCTCATGCCTATAATTCCAGCAATTTGGGAGGCCAAGGCACGTTGGATCACCTAAGGTCAGGAGTTTGAGACTACTTGCCTGTCTGACACGGGGAAACCCCATCTTTACTAATAATACAAAAATGAGCCAGGCGTGATGGCACACGTCTGTAATCCCAAATACTGGGGAGGCTAAGGCATGAGAATCACTTGAACCCGGGAGGCGGAGATTGCAGTCTCAAAAAACCAAAGATGTTCTGACACTGCATAGTGTTATGATATACTAAGTGAAAAAGTAAGCTGCAGGATAACGTGTGGAGTAGTGGTCCTAAAACTTTACTTCAGAACGCCCTTCATATACTGTTCTATTGTAATATGCATATCATTATACAATATTTAAGAGATTATATTTATTAATCTCTTCGCAAATGTATTTAAGTACATGGAAGCTATTAAGCTCAGAGTCGGAGATATAAGCTTTCCAAAATTCTTGACCAGGCGATGTGGACATGCCTATAATCCCAGCACTTTGAGAGGCCAAGGTGGGCGGATCATCTGAGGTCAGGAGTCTGAGACCAGCCTGGTCAACATAGCAAAACCCCATCTCTACTAAAAATACAAAAATTAGCTGGGCATGGTGGCACGTGCCTGTAGTCCCAGATACTCGGAAGCCTGCGGCAGGAAGAACTGCTTGAACCCGGGAGGCAGAGGTTGCAGTGACCAGAGATTGCACCACTGCACCCCAGCCTGGGTGACAGAGTGAGACTCCATCTTGAAAAAATAATAAGTTTTCCAAAATTCTACTTTTCATTTGAGTGTTTAAATTTTATCACTGGTAACAAATACCATCAGTTATTTTCCTTCATTTTCAGGAAAATGACCATCAGCTAGTCAGGTCTGAATTACCATAGTTTGTCATATTCTTTTTCAAGGAAAAAAAAAATAGTTTTCTATGAAAAGAAAGTTTGCTCAGCTTGCAAATCAGACAACCATCCTACTTCGTTATGCAGCAGAAGTGTTTCATGCTTACTTCCCATTAGTCACAGAGAACACTAAAAAGTTGTTTATTCAAGGACTGGGCTTAATACAATTAATCCTTTTTTATTGTATCATCAACGATATCCTTAGGTGAAACTGACATTTACAGCAAGTGTGTGGCAGTGAAGAACACAATGATTAGTATAGTTTGGTGCCACTGCCATGACAAATGCATGCTTAGCTTACAGGGCCGGCAGTTTCACCAACCATGTCTTTTGCACCACTGTAAAAAGTTAACCCCGTGAAAAAGACAAATCTTAGTATGATTACGAGAACAGTTCTGCTTGCAGACCTCCCAAAAGTCTTAGGGACCCCTTAAAAAATCCTGGACCACACTTAGCTGGTATAGAGTCTGGTACTATTTTTTTTTTGAGATGGAGTTTTGCTCTTGTTGCCCAGGCTGGAGTGCAGCGTCAAATTAGCGCACCACAAACTCCGCCTCCTGGGTTCAAGCGATTCTCCTGCCTCAGCCTGGGATTACAGGCATGTGCCACCACACCCAGCTAACTTTGTATTTTTAGTAGAGACAGGGTTTCTCCATGTTGGTCAGGCTGGTCTCGAACTCACAACCTCAGGTGATCCACCTGCCTCGGCCTCCCAAAGTGCTGAGATTACAGGTGTGAGTCACCACGCCTGACCAGTATGGTATTATTTTTGTTGGAGTAAGAGGCAACACTTAAAGACATGTAGTCTGGACCGGGCGTGGTGGCTCACAGCTGTAATCCAAGCACTTTGGAGGCCAAGGCGGGTGGATCACCTGAGGTCAGGAGTTCAAGACCAACCTGACCAACATGGTGAAACCCTGTCTTAAAAAAAAAAAAGACAGGTAGTCTGTGTACAGGGACAAAGAAAAAAGGTATGCAAGGACACATGCCAAATCTTTAATGCTGATTACCTTCCCTTAAGAGAGAAACTTAACTTATATATATATATATGTTTTGTTGTAGGATCACATGAGGCCAGGAGTTCCAGACCAGCCTGGCCAACATGGCAAAACCCTATCTCTACTAAAAATATAAAAATTGGAGACTAGTCGACGTGGTGCAAACCTGTAATCCCAGCACTTTGGGAGGCCAAGGCTGGCAGATCACTTAAGGTCAGCAGTTCAAGACCAGCCTGGCCAACATGGTGAAACCCCATCTCCATTTAAAATACAAAAATTAGCTGGGTGTGGTGGCAGGCGCCTGTAGTCTCAGCTACTAGGAAGTCTGAGGCAGGAGAATCTCTTGACTGGGAAAGTGGAGTTGGAGTGAGCCAAGATCGTGCCATTGCACTCCAGCCTGGACGACAGAGCGAGACTCTATCTCAAAAAAATAAAAAAGTAAGTCTGGGCATGGTGGCTCACGCCTGTAATCCCAGCACTTTGGGAGGCCGAGGTGGATGGATTACTTGAGGTCAGGAGTTTCAGACCAGCCTGGACAACATGGTGAAATCCTGTCTCTACAAAAATACAAAAAACAGCCAGGTATGGTGGCGGGCACATGCAATCCCAGATACTTGGGAAGGTGAGGCAGAAGAATCGCTTGAATTTGAGTGGCAGAGCTTGCAGTGAGCTGAGATTGCACCACTGCACTCTAGCCTGGGTGACAGAGTGAGACTCCATCTCAAAAAATAAAAATAAGTAAAAGAAATAAAAATACAAAAATTAGCCGGGCATGGTGGCACACTGGTAATCGCAGCTACTGGGGAGACTGAGGCACAAGAATTGCTTCAGCCGAGGAGACAGAGGTTGCAGTGAGCCAGAATTGTGCTACTGCACTCCAGCTTGGGTGAGAGAGTGAAACTCTTTCTCAAAAAAAAAAAAAAAAAAAAAATTAAAAAAAAGTCTAGGGCCTCCTACATAAATTATATATTATTACATGAATTGGCTTTTGTTCAAAATGCAAATATCATTAATACAATAAAACAAAAAAGGCTGGGCACGGCAGCTCACACCTGTAATCCAGCACTTTGGGAGACCAAGGTGGGCATATCACCTGAGGTCGGGAGTTTGAGACCAGCCTGACCAACATGGAGAAACCCCATGTCTACTAAAAAGACAAAATTAGCCAGGCGTGGTGGCACATTCCTGTAATCCCAGCTACTTGGGAGGCTGAGGCAGAAGAATCACTTGAACACAGGAGGCAGAGGTTACGGTGAGCCAAGATCGTGTCGTTATACTCCAGCCTGGGCAACAAGAGTGAAACTCCATCTCAAAAAAAAAAACAAAAAACCCGGTTCATTCTCAAACAGAAACTCGCACATGGGAATGTTGATAGCATTTTCAGGCGATGGCAAATAGACCAGTCAGGCTGAGCCAGAGAGAAGGCTGGAATGTTCAGATCCTGAATACCAGTTAAAGAGTTTAATATCTGGCACATGGCATGCATTCAACAAATATTTGTCCAATGAATGAATCCTTTATGCAAACTATTGTCTTAGGGCTTTGGATAAATGAATGAATCCTTTATACAAAGCAGTGTTTTAGGGTATTTAATCTAGCATAATAAGAGGGTGACTCGGAAAAAAAAAAAACCACCAGAGACCGTGGAAACTAGTTAGGGAAAAAAATACTGTGATAATCCTGGCATGAAGGGATAGAATCAGCTGAAACAAAGGCACCGGAAAGGGAGAGACTAATGGCAGATACATTATAAAAGAATCAATAACACTTGGTAATTCACTGACTAGGGAAGGAATAAGAGGGTTAGAAATCAAAGATAATTCAATACGCTTTTTCTTTATTTTTATTTTTATTTTTTGAAACAGATTCTGCCCTGTTGCCCAGGCTGAAGCACCGTGGCACCATCTATGCTCATGCAACCTCCACCTCCTGGGTTCAAGCAATTCTCCTGCCTCAGCCTCCTGTGTAGCTGGGATTACAGGCGTGCACCACCACACCTGGCTAATTTTTGTATTTTTAGTAGAGACGGGCTTTCACCATTTTGGTCAGGCTGGTCTTGAACTCCTGACCTCGTGATCTGCCCACCTTGGCCTCCCAAAGTGCTGGGATTACAGGCATGAGCCACCATGGCCAACCCTCAATACACTTTTTCTTTTAGTAATAATCTCAATCTCAACAATTTAGCATAAAGAAATAGTTACAACAGGAAAAAATAAAAACAAAAAAAGAGAGGAAGAGATAATCGTATGAACATTAATAGCATTATCAATAAACAGTGAAAGACCAGGCACAGTGGCTCCTGCCTGTAATCCCAGCACGTTGGGAGGCCAAGATGGGAGGATCCCTTGAGCCTAGGCATTCAAGACCAGCCTGGGCAACATAGGGAGACCCCCACCTCTACGAACCATACAAAAATTAGCTGGGTATAGTTGGTGGCACACAACTGTGGTATGAGCTGACCATGTACTCAGGTGGCTGACCCATGTTGACATGGAGATTCTGAACCAAGTATGAGTGACCATGGCCTATGACACAGACCTCAGAAGGTCCTGAGAACATATGCCCTAGGTGCTTAGGGTACTGCTTGGTTATACATATAATTTTTTTTTGTTTGTTTTGAGACACTCTCACTCTGTTGCCCAGGCTGAGTGCAGTGGCATGACGTCAGCTCACTGCAACCACCACCTCCCAGGTTCAAGCGATTCTCCAGCCTCGACCTACTGTGTATATGGATTTACAGGTGTGTACCACCACATCCAGCTAATTTTTGTATTTTTTTTAGTAGAGATGGGGTTTCACCATGCTGGTCAAGCTGGTCTCAAACTCTTGACCTCATAGTATCCGCCCACCTTGGCCTCCCAAAGTGCTGAGATTAACAGGCATGAGCCCAGCCTGTTTTGTTTTTGTTGTTGTTTTAGAAGGAGTTTCACTTTTATTGCCCAGGCTGGAGTGCAATGGCAGAATCTCGGCTCCCTACAACCTCCACCTCCCGGGTTCATGGGATTCTCCTGCCTCAGCCTCCTGAGTAGCTAGGATTACAGGAATGTGCCACCATGCCTGGCTAATTTTGCATTTTTAGTAGAGACAGGGTTTTGTCATGTTAGCCAGGCTGGTTTTGAAATCCTGATCTCAGGTGATCCACCCACCTCTGCCTCCCAAAGTGCTGGGATTACAGGCATGAGCCACTGCACCTGGCAGCCCAGCCTATTAATAGAGATTTTTTTTTACAAACGTAGATTTCCCCCCACAAAGGATGGCTTTTAAGATATAGCAAGAAACATGCTTTGGGGTAAAATATTTTTATTTTCTTCCTTGTTATGTCAGAGTCACATTATAAATTAAGTAACAAGGTTGGGTATGGCTCACTCCTGTAATCAAAGCACTTTGGGAGGCCAAGGTGGGTAGATCACCTGAGGTCAGGAGTTTGAAACCAGCCTGGCCAACATGGTGAAACCCCAACTCTCCTGAAAATACAAAAATTAACTAGGCATGGTGGCAGATGCTTGTAATCTCAGCTACTCGGGAGGCTGAGGCAGGAGAATCACTTGAAACCAGGAGGCAGAGGTTGCAGTGAGCCGAGATTGCACCACTGCACTCCAACCTGGGTGACAAGAGCAAAACTCCGTCTCCAAAAAACCCCTCTGATAAGAATGTATGATTTGGAAGGCATGACTCCACAGACCCCTTAGATAAAAATTTTGGCAAGATAAAAAAAATCAGAGCTTAGTCTTTATGTGGGAGGATCAACTGAGTCTTGAACAACATATCAAGACACCATCTTTATTTAAAAAAAAAACTTTTTTTGAAAATAATGTGCAAGGCCAGTCACAGTGGCTCATGCTTGTAATCTCAACACTTTAGGAAGCTGAGGCAGGTGAGTCACCTGAAGTCAGAAGTTTGAGACCAGCCTGGCCAACATGGTGAAACCCTGTTTCAACAAAAATACAAAAAAATTAGCTGAGCATGGTGGTGCGTGCCTGTAGTCCCAGCTACTAGGGAGGTTGAGGTGAAAGAATTGGCTTGAGTCTGGGAAGTAGAGGTTGCAGTGAGCCGAGATCACGCCACTGTACTCCAGCCTGGGTGATGGAGCAAGACTCCATTTCAAAATAATTTTAAAAAGAAAATAATATGTAATAATGAAAATTATATTGGGGTGATACGAGCATAACTTTTCTGTTAAATTTTTCCATTAATGTTGTTGTTATATTATATGATTTTAGCTTTCAAGCCTAAATGGCTTAGAGAATTACACAAAGGTACACAAAGGTACACAAAGAGAGTGAATTACTTTTGACCAGGTGATTCATAAAAGATTTTGTGGAAGACACAGTATCTGTTGTGATCCTTGGAAGATGAGCAGGATTTTAGACAGGTAGAGGTGGGGGTAGGATTGAGGAAAGAGGAGAAAGGAAGTATTTTAGCCATAGGGCTATGAGCAAAGTCACAAACTAAACTAGTCTCACCTCTACTTAAAATTCTTCCTGGATTCCTACTGTCCTCAGGATATTTACACTGATGATGGAGCTGCACATAAAAGGCCCTCTTGATTTACCTCTTGCTAGTTTTCAGCCTTTTAGCATAAAGCATACGCTCTCCTCTAGAAACAAATATTTGGCCAGCGGCAGTGGCTCATGTCTGTGATCCCAGCACTTTGGGAGGCCAAGGCAGGTGGATCTCCTGAGGTCAGGAGTTTGAGACCAGCCTGGCCAAGATGGTAAAACCCTGTATCTACTAAAAATACAAAAATTAACAGGCATTGTGGCAAGCACCTGTAATCCCAGCTACTTAGGAGCCTGAGGCAGAAGAATCACTTGAACCCAGGAAGCGGAGGTTGCAGTGAGCCAAGATCACGCCATTGTACTCCACCCTGGACGACAAGAGGGAAACTCTCAAGAAAAAAAAAAAACAGAAACTGACAAATCTCAACCTGACCCATTTCTCTATTCTCTGTGCCTTTTTGCTTTTACTTCCTCTGGCCTGGAATAGACTACATTTGCTTATCTTAGTTCATTCCTACTGGTCTTTAAAGGTCAAATTCAAGTATAAGCCGGGCGAGGTGGCTCAAGCCTGTAATCCCAGCACTTTGGGAGACTGAGGCGGGTAGATCACGAGGTCAAGAGATCGAGACCATCCTGGTCAACATGGTAAAACCCCATCTCTACTAAAAATACAAAAAATTAGCTGGGCATGGTGGCGCGTGCCTGTAATCCCAGCTACTCAGGATGCTGAGGCGGGAGAATTGCTTGAACCCAGGAGGCGGAGGTTGTGGTGAGCCGAGATCGTGCCATTGCACTCCAGCCCGGGTAACAAGAGGGAAACTCCGTCTAACAAAAAAAAAAAAAGAAAAAAAAAATTCAAGTATAAACTCTAGGCAGCCTTCTTGACTTCCTTACCCCAAGCCAGGTTAAAAGTTGCTTTCTGTGCACTCACAGCACCTGTTTTAGCTTTTATCATGTTCTAATGCTTAACATAATTATTTGCTTGTTTGAAAGCAGAGACTGTCTTTGAACTTTGTAGCAAAGAGCCTGGTCCACAGAAGACACTAAATATGGATTAAATTAATGAATAAATAAATGTGAGTATCTCATTAGGGAAGAGCAAGAATCCAGAATGTTCTGGGCAAAAAGCATATATAATATGAAAAGAGACTCAGGGTAAATTAGTGAGACTATGAAAGGTCTCCAACCTCCACTGAGTTTGGACCGAAGCCTTGGGTAGAACACTGATGGCCAATAAGGGAGTACAAGTGATCAGTTCAAAGCAATGCTTTAAGATCAACCTGAAAAATGTGTTCCATAAACTAAAAGTAGAGAAAATAAAAGCAACAGCTGCAATGTGATAAGATTTGACTTAGATGGTTTCTACAGGTATTGGAAGGAAAATGAAAGAAATTCATTGTGAAGAATAAACCAACAGGATCCAAAGACTTAGCAAGATGTAAATCAGAGAGGAAATAATCAAAACAGTGACACAGTGGATTCAATCTCATGCTTTTCACATGTATTCTTATTTTTCTCAATATACCATAGGGTATATGGTAATCACATTTATTCACACATGGATTTTAAATGTTTATTGAGCACTTACTCTTGTGCTAGACACCGTAACAGAAGCTAGAGATACAACAATGACTAAAGCAAGCAAGGTTCTTGCCTTTTTATAGTATACATTCTAGTGAGAAAGATAACAAACAGGAACACAAACTTTTTTTTTTTTGAGACAGAGTCTTATTCTGTCGCCAGGCTGGAGTGCAGTGGCACAATCTCAGCTCAAGGCAACCTCCGCCCCCTGGATTCAAGCGATTCTTCCACCTCAGCCTCCCGAATAGCTGGGACCACAGGCGCGTGCCACCATGTCCGGCTAATTTTTGTATTTTTAGTAGAGATGGGGTTTCACCATGGTGGCCAGGATGGTCTCGATCTCTTGACCTCGTGATCCGCCCGCCTCAGCCTCCCAAAGTGCTGGGATTACAGGCGTGAGCCACCGCGCCCAGCTGAACACAAACTATTTATAATACCACTCTTGAATTTGGAAAATTGATAAAATAAAAACTACTGATATAAACAAAGTACACAGGAGAAAACAACTTTGTGGAAACAACAATTCAATTCTAGACAAGCATTTTACATGGAATTTGAGAGAAAGAGACAATACTAGAAACATATATTTAAGTAGACTGCATAGAGATTATAGCTGAAGGTTTAGAAGTAAAGACAGACTGTAATGAAAGGCAGAGCAGAAGCTTATTGAATGGCCATCCTGTATGGAAGCCCTCGGAGATACAAATAGCCCATTATCACAAAGGAGCACCTATTTTATGTTATCTTGGTTCCATCCTCTGGCCTTGATGGTATCCAAGGGTGAAGTCAAAAAGAAGGGAGAGGTTTGGCGGTTCCCACCCCTAGAAATAAAAACCAAGGGCAGAATATCAGGACTTTCAGATAATATCTTGCAGTCAAAAACTAGGGATTGGGGACTGCTACTATAAGAATTTTTTAAAGCTTCGTCATTTTCCCACATCTGCTGTTTTGTAATTTTCAATCTGTTTCCTTAAGTCTATCAGCAATAAAAACCCTTACACTGAAAGGGTCCTTGTTTCCAGGGGTTGCAGGTAGACAGTGAAAAGACAACAGCAAGGCATGGGAGAACTCCAAAGAGGTAGAGAACATGGTTGCCAAAGGTATGAGACCTGCTTCAAATAAGAAAAAAGAGCTAAGTCACAGGTCTAAGCCTGCAGATGATCTCAGGGCCACAATGGTAAGACTGGTTTCCAACACAGAGAAAAGATAACAAAGAGAAGATTAGAACTGGAGGAATTACCCTGAAATAATGGTCACAATCATTTCCCTCAAGGAATAAAAGGTGCCAGCAACAACAGGAAATGATTCATAGGAAAGGAGGACCAGGACAGCAATGGAGACCAAAAGTTTTAAGTAAAGGTAGGTGATGGCCAGAAGTGATGGCTAACACCTGTAATCCCAACACTTTGGGAGGCCAAGTTGAGCGGATCACGAGGTCAGCAGATTGAGACCTTCCTGGTAACATGGTGAATCCCCATCTCTCGCCAGGTGGGGTGGCGCGTGCCTGTAGTCCCAGCTACTCGGGAGGCTGAGGTGGGAGGATTGCTTGAGCCCAGGAGTTCTGGGCTGTAGTATGCTATGCCGATCGGGTGTCCACACTAAGTTCAGCATAAAAATACGATGAACTCCCGGGAGCGGGAGACCACCAGGTTGCCTAAGGAGGGGTGAACCGGCCCAGGTCGGAAACGAGCAGGTCAAAACTTCCATGCTGATCAGTAGTGGGATCGCGCCTGTGAATAGCCACTGTACTCCAGCCAGGGCAATATAGCAAGACCCATCTCTAAAAAATAATAATAATAAAAATACAAAAATCAGCCGGGCATGGTGGCACGCACCTGTAGTCCCAGTTATTCAGGAGGCTGAGTAAAAAGAATCACTTGAACCCAGGAGGCAAAGTTTGGAGTGAGCTGAGATTGCAC
The DNA here is from genome assembly GCF_049354715.1 of Callithrix jacchus. NCBI lineage: Eukaryota > Metazoa > Chordata > Mammalia > Primates > Cebidae > Callithrix > Callithrix jacchus. The sequence goes on along the minus strand of NC_133510.1, from coordinate 63,759,621 downwards.
CACCACATTCCAGACAGGGCGACAGAGTGAGACTATCTCAAAAAAAAAAAAAAAAAAAGAGCAGACCAGGCACAGCTGCTCACGCCTGTAATTCTGGCACTTTGGGAGGTTGAAGTGGGCAGATCACCTAAGGTCGGAAATTCGAGACCAGCCTGACCAACATGGAGAAACCCCATCTCTACTAAAAATACAAAAAATTAGCTAGGCATGATGGCACATGCCTGTAATTCCAGCTACTCAGGAGGCTGAGGCAGGAGAATCACTTGAACCTGGGAGACAGAGGTTGCGGTGAGCCGAGACTGTGCCATTGCACTCCGGCCCGGGCAACAAGAGTGAAACTCTGTCTCAAAAAAAAAAAAAGTAAAGGTGGGTGAATCATGAGGTCAGGAGTTCAAGACCAGCTTGGCCAACATGGTGAAACCCCGTCTCTACTAAAAATACAAAAAAATTAGCCCGGTGTGGTAGCGGGTGCCTCTAATTCCAGCTACTCAGGAGGCTGAGACAGAGAACTGCTTGAACCTGACAGGCAGAGGTTGCAGTGAGCCGAGATCATGCTACTGCACTCCAGCCTGGGCGATAGAACAAGACTCCGTTTAAAAAAAAAATTTTTTTTAATGAAACAATTTACGTTTGGCACATAAAAGTGCCCAGCGCATTGTTCTGTAATTATTACTATTATGTAAGGGTCATTGTATGGGTTAGAAATTAGTATATATGGCCAGGTGTGGTGGCTCACACCTGTAATCCTAGCACTTTGGAGGCCAAGGTGGGGGGGATCACCTGAGGTGGGAGTTCAAGACCAGCCTGACCAACATGGTGAAACCCTATCTTATAAAAAAAAAAAAAAAAAGAAAGAAATTACTATATATGGCCAAGTATCAGGCATAGTACTTGGGCCATTCTAAGTGGCCGCTAAAATTCTAGTTTCTGTTGTCCTGCAAATATTACTGTGAGCTCCAAACTAGTCATCTTATCTCCAGTCCCTCTCATTTCATTTCTTCTGATACACTGCTACCAGATTACTGCTTCTTAAGTACAAATTTAGTTATGTAATTTTTGTTCAATATGATTCATCAACCCAGAGTCTGCTGTTATATTTGGCATACATCTTTCTAAACTTTTTTAAACATAGCAGAATCAGACAGTATATACATTTTTATATCTTGCATTTTCATTTAGACCTATGAAGTAAATGTTTTTCCTTGCTATTAAAAACTCTATAAACACCTTTATAATACTGGCAGAGTGTTTTATGGTTTGGGCATGCACCCTTTCTTACCTTTCTTCTGTTATTAGACTTTTAAATTATTTTCAGAATTTTTATTAGAACACCATGAATGTTTTAGTGCATGCATCTTGGTCTGCATTTAGGGTTATTTTTCTTTTTTTTGAGCTGGAGTCTCACTCTGTCACCAGGCTGGAGTACAGTAGAGTGATCTTGGCTCACAGGAACCGCAACCTCCGCCTCCCAGGTTCAAGCAATTCTCTGCCTCAGCCTCCCGAGTAGCTGGAATTAGAGGCGCCTGCTATCACGCCTGGCTAATTTTTTTGTATTTTTAGTAGAGACGGGGTTTCACCATATTGGTGAACCCCTGACCCCTTGTGATTCACCCACCTCGGCCTCCCAAAGTGCTGGAATTACAGGTGTGAGCCACCGAGCCAGGCCTATTTCATTTAAATTTTAATTGTCATAATAATCCTGCGTTGCAGGAGTTATTCCAATTTCATTGATGAGAAAACTAAGGCTTACATTCCCAAGGCCATATAGCTCACAAGTACTGAAGATGGGATAAGGGTAACAGCAGTAGGAATAAAATAGTATTTTGATCACTGATATACGTGAGGAGGGCAAGAGAAAAGTAGAAGATGATGCAAAAATAATACTCCCATATAAATAAAAACACCTAGTGATTAGATCTTAGTTTCTAACATTATTCTTCAGTAAAAACAACAAGGACTTCATAGAGAAATGGCAGACTGTAGGACTAGAGCAGAGAACAAAATCATACCTGCAATGATGGCAAATGTCAAAGGGAGATGGGTCAAGTAAAAAACTAAGAGTTCCCAATGTTCAAAACTGGAACATTTAAGCAATAAAGCAAGTAAAATAGTACTGGATTATAATCTATCATATAAAATCAACATCTGTAAGTTTATATAATACATACTGATATAAATGAATATACAAACAAGGGAGAAGAGAAAAATCTCCTGGGCAGAAGAATGCCAAATAATGTGTTTTTTTAATTGCTTTTTTGAGACAGGGTATCACTCTCACAAAAGCTGGAGTGCAGGGCCACAATCACAGCTCAATGCAGCCTCAACCTCCCTGGCTCAAACAATCATCCCCGCTCAGCCTCTCCGAGTAGCTGGGACCACAGGTGTATGCCACCTTACCCAGCTCATTTTTTAAAAAAATCTTTTTGTAGACACAGGGTCTTGCTATGTTGCTTAGGATGGCCTCAAGCAATCCTCCAGCCTCAGCCTCCCAAAGGGCTGGGATTACAGGCATAATCCACCATGCCCAGCCCTTAATCTGTTTTTAAGAGGGGCAAACTCTCTATTCCTTATGTGTGGGCTAGGAATAGTGACTTCCCTACAGTATGGAAAGGAAGGGGGTAAAGAGTAACTTTACAGCGAAGTCTTACAAACAGTATCTCTGCCAGATGATCATGGTCAATACTAATAGGGTGGGCGTAGTGGCTCACACCTATAATCCCAGAATTTTGGTAGGCCAAAGGGGAACCATACCTTGAGCCCAGGAGTTCAAGACCAGCCCAGGCAACATAGTGAGATCCCAGCTTTTCAAAAAAAAAACCAAAAAATTAGCCAGTCATAATAGCATATGCCTGTGGTCCTAGATACTCAGGAGGCCAAGGTGGGAGAATCGATTGAGCCTGGGAGGTCAAAGCTTCAGTGAGCCATGATGGTGTCACCACACTCCAGCTGGAGCAATAGAGCAAGACCCTGTCTCAAAATAACAAACAAAAAAATTAACAGTAAAAAATCATTGTGATGCTATGTACCCTGATATGATGTGATGAAAATGTCACTTTACCTTGTGGTCTTCCTCCCCAAAACACAAAACAAAGTTTGTGAATCATGAGAAACACATCAGACAATATCCAATAGAAGGACATCCTACAAAATACCTGACCAGGGCCAGGTGCGGTGGCTCATGCCTATAATCCCAGCACTTTGGGAGGCTGAGGTGGGCGGATCACGAGGTCAAGAGATTGAGACCATCCTGGCCAACATGGTGAAACCCCGACTCTACTAAAAATACATAAATTAGCCGGGAGTGATAACATGTGCCTACAGTCCCAGCTACTCAGAAGGCTGAGGCAGGAGAATCACTTGAACCCGGAAGGTGGAGGTTGCAGTGAGCTGAGATAAGGCCACTGCACTCCAGCCTGGTGACAGAGCAAGACTCAGATTCAAAAAAAAAAAAACCTGGTTGGGCACAGTGGCTCACGCCTGTAATCCCAGCACTTTGGGAGGCCGAGGCAGGCGGATCACGAGGTCAAGAGATCGAGACCATCCTGGCCAACATGGTGAAACCCCGTCTCTACTAAAAAATACAAAAATTAGCTGGGCATGGTGGAACGCCCCCATAGTCCCAACTACTCGGGAGGCTGAGGCAGGAGAATTGCTTAAACCTGGGAGGCTGAGGTTGCAGTGAGCCAAGGTCACGCCACTGCACTCCAGCCTGGTGCCTGATGACAGTGTAAGACTGTCTCAAAAAAAAAAAAAAACCTGACCAGTACTCCTCTCAAAACTCAAGGTCATCGAAAACAAGGAAAGCCTGAAAAAATGTTAAAGCCAAGAGGAGCTTAAGCAGACATGAGAACTAAATGTAATGTAGTATCCTGTATAAGATCCTGGAACAACAACAACAACAAAACTAGGTAAAAAGGTCAGATGCGATGGCTCACGCCTGTAATCCCAAAACTTTGGGAAGCAGAAGTGGGCAGATCACCTGAGGCCAGGGGTTCGAGACCAGCCTAACCAATATGGTGAAACCCCATCTCTACTAAAAATATAAAAATTAGCCAGGCGTGTAGGCATGTGCCTGTAATCCCAGCTACTCGGGAGGCTGAGGCAGAAGAATCGCTTGAACTTGGGAGGCATGGAGGTTGCAGTGAGCCAAGATCGTGCCACTGCACTACAGCCTGGATGACAGAGTGAGACTCAGTCTCAAAAAAAAATTAGAAGCCTAGAAGTCATGATCTTGGCAAAAGTTAACATTAAATTATATTGAATCTGCTATCTTCTTTGCTTTTTCTCCAGCAACATGCTGTGGCCTAGAAGCAGAAGATGAGAAAATAGTTGATGGGTATGATTAGAGATAACAGAAGTGACTGCTTAGTATAGATAATCAAAATGAATAAAGAAAGCAATGAGGATATTATCAAAGTGGTTGGTCACAGAGGTCTAGCTAGGCAGCACCAAAGGCCATAAGGTACTAACAGATTCAATGGAATGGGAAGGTCAAGAACCAGAGACCCTCGGGATGAAAAGCTGACCCTGTGGGTTTAAGATAGTGAAATAGGTGACTGGTAAGGAGGCTAAAGTGATGGGGAGCATCTGAAGAAAAACCAGTGTCCTAGATGAGGCCCATGTTGTAGTGATTCTGATGTGCAAATGGTTTGAAAATACAAAGGAAGTGAACTGTCTTACACTGAGGAACTATGAGATCAGAGTATTCCAATGGTGCTGGAGACACTGAAAATGATAGCAAGGAAAAGAGGAGAGAAAAAATATGACGCAATAGGTGTGGGTCCTTGTGGGCAGTAAATGATGGCACTAAAGTTTTACAGAAACTGCTATAATTGCATGGCAACACCTTCCATGAGAATTAGAGTGACACTGGTAGATCAATGATCTGGACATAGTTAAGGAAAACAAAAAAGCAGTTTATTCCTTCTTCTCTTCTACATAGTCACGGAAAACAGAAAACAGCTTTTAGTGGCAAGGTAGGGTGAGATTTGATACCTGGATTTTCACTGTGTCAGGGTAAAGAAAATGATTAAGAGTAAAGAGAAGTTGGCCGGGCGCAGTGGCTCAAGCCTGTAATACCAGCACTTTGGGAGGTGAGGCACGAGGTCAAGAGACTGAAACCTTCCTCGTCAACAGGGTGAAACCCCGTCTCTACTAAAAATACAAAAATTAGCTGGATGTGGTGGCATGTGCCTGTAGTCCATGTGCTATTTGGGAGACTGAGGCAGGAGAATTGCTTGAACCCAGGAGGCGGAGGTTGCAGTGAGCCAAAATCACACCATTGCACTCAAGCCTGGGCAACAAGAGGGAAACTCAGTCTCAAAAAAAAAAAAAGAGTAAAGAGAAATTTATTGGATAAGTAGCATTTTCAAATCACACATTAAAAGTTGGTAATTAATAAAGGAGCTACTGGGTAGAGAACAGAAGGAAAGAGGTAGTACCACTTTAAATTGTGAGGTTGGGGATAAGTAGCAGCAACCTGGGTTGTCACCAGGTACCATAAGATAGGTGGGCTGAGGTGTAAGGAACCTGGAAAGCAGCAGAGCAAGAAGAAAAAATGGCACATTTTAAAACAGACCATGTGTACCAAGGCACAGGCACAGTGTTACTTCTACAGACTACACATGAGGACTACAAAAACAGAAACACTTTGCACTTGAACAGCGTTTTATAAATTGCTTTCACATATATTATCTTACTTGATTATCATTGGATAGCTATTACCACTATGCAGATTTTTCTAAAGATGAGTCCATTAGGAAGGGACAAAACCATGATAAAAGCTGTGATTCTCCATTTTTAACACAAACACCTCACATACACAGCAGACACTTCAGCATCTCAGCCAGCCAGTCTGGAAATTCTTCCCTAGCCAGAAGAGTGGGTTTTATCCACTTGTCAAAGGAGTTAAGAGAAAAGCCACTAGACACTTTCCAGTTTGCCTTCTCCCACCTTAGACCCCTCTCAATTTCCATCACCATCACGGGAGAAGGTAAAGAAGGGTGGTTCCATCAAGGAGAAAACTAAAGCTGAAAGTTATATCAGGATCCTCTTCCCTTCACACCTCTAGACCTCAGTGACCCAACGAATGAAGATAAGGAAGAGGAAAAAGCACTATGTAGAAACGAGGAGGTCTTCGGCAAATAAAGCTCGGAGAAAAATAATGAAAACGGAGCTGGGGTAGGGCAGAAAGCAAGTATAGCTGAGATGGGGGAGGGGAAAAGAAGGAGAGCAGAAATTGGAGGGAGCTGAGAGTGTAGGAGCCCCCAAGTCTGAAGAACGTAAAAGAGATATGAGTCCTCCAACTGCTGGAGAAAAGCTAAGGGCTCATGAGGGTCCTGAAACAGGGACCAGCACTGAAGGACCCCAGGGTTTGGGTGACCGGAAGCTGAGACCCCCAAACACGAGACCAGAAGGGGGCGCAGGAGACACCCCGTAGGAGAGAATGAATGGGGAAGGCGGTCCAGGGGGCGGGGCAAAGGAGGGGCCCCGGGATGGGCGGGGCACAGACCCCTTTCCAATTCCGAACCCCTGCCCCGAGAGCCCGGAGAGAAGCGGCTCCGCGCCTCCCGCACTCACCGCCGGTCTCGTCAGTAACATAGGGAGTCGCCATCTTGAAAACGCAAACCACTTCCGGCGTGAGCGGGCTGGGGTCCCGCCCCCCTCCCCACCGGAAGTGGAGTCCCAATCGTAGCAAGCCACCATCTTAGCCTTAAAGGGAGAGTGCACCATTTCATGGGCGGAGGTGGAGGAGGAGGAGGAGGAAGAAGAGGGGAGAAGCTGAAATAGTTAATAAAATAAAGCCGTGGACTCTTTTACTGCCACCTATACCATTATTGAGCGCTTGCTGCGTATAAAACAGTCCTCCGGGAGCCAAGAGAAGTTCCGAGGCACAGCCACTCTCATCCCAGGAACTCCTCGTACGTCCAGGATCTGTGAGGGAAAAAGGCGCAAGGCCCACCTGCCCCCAGAAAGAGGGGCTTATAAATGAAGAAAGGAAGAATATCCAGGCTGTTCTTCCTGCACCCAGATTTCAGAGCGGCTTGACGTGGGGCAGGCAAACTCCAAGAACGCACTGGGGCGCACGAATATTTCTGGGGACTGTTGGAAGACCCTATCTAACCCTCTCTAAGAAGGTGGGGAGGTCGAATTCGCGTGCCGATTGCTATCGGTCGCCCCATTGAACCTCCAGAGACCCGCGGGAGGAGCGTGCAAGGCGGAGGGCGCCGCTGGTCGGTCACCTGTTTCCGTAGCCACAGGGTTGCCGGCAGCTTCCATGGCCGAAGAGGCAGCAGGCCAGGTTGGGCGGGCGGCCCTGGCCTGGCTCTGCCCCGCTGGGCGGCGCCGAGGATTCGGCGGCGAAGTGACGAGGGCCGTAGTTGCTTCTCGCCTTGACCTCCTAACCCTGAGTGCCTCCTTGGGCTGGGCCCTAGGGTCGGAGGGCAGGATGAAGGCTTCTGGGCGGACCTACTTAGTATTCTAATTAACCTCGTCCTACCGGGGGGGAGCTAAAGCGGGGCAACTCGCCAATAATCCGGTCCTGTAGAGTCACTCCATTTGTGATCCTGCCCTACCCCGTGCCTCCCTATTCTTCCGACGAACCCAAATGCTCTCCCTCCGCCGCCCATTTCATTAACTGTTGTTCCTTCAGGGCTAAATCCTGTTAAACTTGTTTCCCCCTACAGCCTGGGAGGGGCCGGCTACAGGTTCCTCTCCTCAGGTGTCTACTGTGTCCTTCTCCACCCTCATATAGCTTTTTCTTTATCAACTCTTTACCTTTCTCCATATATCCGCACTTTGGCTTAGGTTAATGTCCAGTAGTACCCCTGGAATGAGGGAGGAGGTAAATATTGGTGACTACCTCCAACAACACTAGGCAGCATGTCCCATTTGAAAAACAAAACTAAAAAACAGCAATGGCTGACTAGGACCTTTATAAGACAAATTAGGCCTCAGGAGTTTTCTGGGGGCCGCAGCTTGCCTCCCTTCCTATCCTCCATCTCCGTGACTTCCACTAGAAGGCAACTCAGAATGTCTGGGGGTGGGAGGCCGGGGCTCATTTAAAAAGTATTTGCAGGCGGGGCCGGCTCTCGCTTGTAATCCCAGCACTTTGGGAGGCCGAGGCAGGCGGATCACTTGAGGTCAGGAGTTCAAGACCAGCCTGGACAACATGGTGAAACCCGTCTCTACTAAAAATACAAAAATTAGCTGGGTGTGGTGGCTCGTGCCTGTAATCCCCAGTGCGTTCTTGCAGTGAGCTGAGATGGTGCCACTGCGCTCCAGCCTAGGTGACAGAACAAGACTCAGTCTCAAAAAAATAAAATTAAAAATATTTGCGTAAACAGTTATTGCAAGTTTTCTGACACTGCTGTCTTTAACCCTTGCTCTCCTTTCACCAGTTGTGCTTCAGCACTGAAGGGTCTAACATCTTGTCCTTAACCTTGTTGCTAAGGATTAGAAGTGAGACTGTGGGATGAAGCCTCTAAGAACTAATGGGATACGTGTGTCTTGACTGAACTACCTCAGGCATGGTCTCTGCAGCTTCCAGAGGCTGCTCAATAGACCTTTGTGCAGGAGGGAAACCTAAAGTGTGCCCTTCTCACTACCAACCCTAGGCCCCCTTCGCACCCCCAGACATCCTGCCTCAGCTCTGGGGTTGACAGGAAGTGAAACTCAATTGTCTGCTTAGTAGACCTGCCTGGGACCCAACCCTAGGCCCCGGATGTGGCCCCCCACCCTGAGGAGGAACGGGGAAGAAAAGACTGGGGAGAGAGGCTGTTGTTTTTTCCTTTCCCTTTGTTCATTGCGGTTTCTTTCTTTCTGATTTTTATGATGTGGTTGGTTAAAGAAATGAGCACCTGGAACCGTAGGCATTAAACGCCTCCTCCTTAGATGTTTCTCGGCTTTTCTTCCCCCACCCACACCCCCTAGTAACTGACTTGGGGTATGATGGAGCATAGATCCTAAAGAAGACACAAAGAAGTCTAGAGTAAGACTGATTCCAACTTATTCCTTACTAGAGAGATAACATTACATCCCACTTTGAAGTACCAAAAACTGTCTTAAAAGGAGTGTCCTCAACTTTATTTAGGGACATATCTAAAGACGATAGAGTGAGAAACACAGGCAATGCACAGGTGGCATCACTTTGAGCATTCTTTGCAAGGAAAGCTGAGTGCCTTAGAGATTAATATCCTTCCAAGAGTTCTTTTTTTTTTTTTTCCAAGAGTTCTAAATAAGAGATCCAGGGACAGAAAACTGATTGGCAGTGGCGTTAGGGAGCCTATTCTTACTTACATTGTATGTTTGTTTAAAGTAGCTCAGAGCAGAGAGGTTTAGACACACTGTACCTCTCTTTGGCATAGTCCTTAAACTGAGCTGTCTTTGCTTGTATTGCAGAACTAAGTGCAGGACTTGGTCTATAGAAGGCCTTCAGATGAGTTTGTTTACTATGACTAAGAAAGTCATGGAGGAAGGAGAGATGAAGTTCTTCTAACAGTGAAGAAAATACTGTACTGTAAAGACAAAGGATGGGAAGCGTCAAGGCCTTGTCTTCACGATTAGGGGTGAGAGGGTGAGACCCGGAGGGGTACAGGAGCAGAGAGACAGACCCGTTTCAACCTATGCCTGAAATCTCCAGTTTAAACAGAACAACAATACTCTCAAATCCTATTACTCAGCAGCTGTATTTCTGGCAAAGGTGGAGGAGTCTGTTCCAACAAGTTTGTCTTGAAACAATCAAGAACTGCTTAGATTCCCCTGTTTCCACTAGAGGGCCTCATATATGCATTCCCTTTTCTCTCCAAGGCCCACCAAAAATATGTATATATTATGTGTATGTATGCATACACAGTACCCACATATGCATATACCCTTCTAGTCAGAGGTCTCCCCTCACCCTCCTTCCCACCCCAGGTGTAAGAAGGACTATTCCAGGAACCTAAGGCTTTGTTACTCTCCCCTATTTCAATGAAGGATAGGAGGGAGATAGGGGTTGGGGGCGGGGCCAGTGAGCAGGATGCCTGGGTCCCCAGTTCCTGCCAGTAAGTCCCCAGGCCTCCATCTCTCTCCCTTGCTGTACCACATTCACCACCATCCATGCGATCCTGAGAGCCTTGATGACTCTAGAAGAGATTCCAGGCAGGAGAAGCTGAAAGGACCTTTCACTCCCTACTTTTGGCCAGGGTCTTCTGTACCACCTGCCAAGGTCAGCAGGTAAAGTGGGAGGATGAGGGCATGGAGAAAGGGTGGACACAGACCAGAGTGCAAACTTCCACCCTAGAATTAAGGAGAGGACATGAGTCTTGACAGGAGGTGTCCTTAGACTGGGGGAAATAGTTCTAAAAGGAAGGAGAGAAATATGGAGGAGAAGGTGGTTAGATTGTCTCAAGCAGAGTGGAGCCCTCAGTAGGAGGGAGGTGTTTGGTCGGGTTGTGGAGTCGGACTCTGGCCTTGCCCCCGTGGGATATCCTGAGCTTGAAGTCAGTAGTGGATGGAAGGGAGTTGGGCAGGGAAGTTCAGGATGGCAGCAATCAGGAGAGAGTGAGAAGTTGGTTGGGTGCCCAACTGCCGAGCTGTTCTGTTAGCGGGCCCGCCCGGTATCTTGGCCTCCCAGGTTTGGGATGAGGGGAGAGGCCGTGAGTGAGTAGAAAGAAGGAAAAATAGATAGACGCAGAGCTGCCCCTGGTGCGGGAAGATGAGGAGCAGCTGATGGAGAAAATGTGTCCAAAGCCCCGGACGTATTCGAGGGAGGGTGGAGCAGGTAATGGTGAAGGGGAAACCTAAAAACGGGTTTCTCCAACTTCGAAGTTCCCACAGTTGGGGGCGCCGGGTGCGGGCGCGGCGGGCAGGCTGGGGTGGGGGGCGGGCAGCTGTGTCGTCAGGAGCGGGGCGGCCCCGCAGCGGCCGCGTCTGCCTGGCCCGTCCCCTCCAGCCCAGCTCGGGCTCCAGCTCCGGCGCCGGCGCTTCAGCTGCCACTGCGAGCCCTCCCAGACAAGGTAGAGACCCCGCGAACCTCCCAGCGCCCCGCTCTCTCCCCCATTGGCACAGGACAGGGGTCGGGGAGCCGAGGACCCACGGGCTGCTTTCGTGCTGCTGGGTCGGGAAGGAGGAAGCGTGACAGCTGGAGCGGGAAGCGAGAAGGGTCTGCTCTGGGACGCGGGGTTGGTGGGGCAGTGGGAGGGCTGGGCCAGAACCTGGTGGGTAACGTTTCCCAGACCTTCTCCTCCATCCCTTCCGCTCACTCGGAGGGATGGTGAAGCCCGGTTCCTGGGGACCCGACTCGGAGGGAAGTCCTTTTCAGAACCTCCACAGCGCCGCACGGGTGGAGAAGGGTTCTTGTTTGGCCTCCGGGTCCCCAACTTCCCACCCCCATCCTCTCCCGACCTGTCACTGGGAACTTTCTGAAAATATCTGAGTCTGAATCTCACTTTTCACCTTTAGATAGGAGAAATGAGCCTTCCTGAGGAAGAAATGCAAATATTATTGTGCATCTCTTCAGCCTCAGCACAGACAAGCCCACATCCCCCAACCATGCCAGTATCGTAACTTCCTCCTGTACTACGCAATGACACCCTCTACACACACACACACACACACACACACACACACACACGCCCCTCAGACAGGGAACACTTCAGTCTTCAGTGTTTGTGGAGGCTTACTGAGTTTTGAGGCTTCAAGCAAATGATTCCCTCTTGGGGGCTACCTACTAGCAGCAGGCGTCTGGGAGAGGAGGAGAATACAGTCTGTGATGTGACTCAGGCATCCAGAAGTCCAGGTAATCAGGCCTGGGCCCTCAAATTTGGAGCTCCTGCCCCTCGGGGTTTCTTGTTGGGGCAGCTTCAATATTCTAGGGACATAGCTATTTCCTGAGTAATGGTCGACTTACATGACTTGGAATATGAGCAAAATGCTTACGTGAAAAAAGGAAACTTTAAATACTAACACAGACTTGAAAATATTTGTCTCTTGGTTAAAATTTTAGTATTTGATGTTTAAAATTAGATCCAGAGAGCCAGAAGCTCTAAGATTTTGTAGAATGGACTAAGGATGGGTGTCTAGGGTCTGACCGTGCCCCTAAGAGAGTAATTCTCTCACTATGCCCCAGTTTCCTCCTCTGTAAAATACAAGGGTTGGTGACTCCCGGCTCTGTGGATGTTCTAAGGTTCTCTGCCTCCAAGTCAGCTTCTTCCTTTCTCACCCCAAGTGGGTAGGGGAGGGCAGGGAAACCAGAGGAGGGAAGGGAAGGGTGAGTCACAAATAGCTGGCAGGCTGGCAGCAGACCCCACCCTCCCAGCCCTGGCATTCGCCTAGACTAGCCCAGGTTGTAGCCTCAGGGTTGGGATGGACCTGGAGGAAAAAACTGGACTTGTTCCAGGTCTTTGAGGCCCTAGGATCTTGAAGTTTGCTGCCTTTCAGCTCCAGAGATAGCTAAACTTTCAGTCAGAGAAGTCAAGAGAACCACTGAAAAGATCCCAGGAGCACTCATGTCCAAAATTCCAGCCCAGGGGTGTCCTTGAACCCTGAGAGTCTAGTTCTAGCCACCACATCATCCTCCCAGAGGCAAAGTTCAGGATCCTGATACTACATGTTTGCACCTGACAGATATATTAATAACAAGGGGTAACATGTGCAACTGGGCTTCACTGATGCTGGAACTCCCTGAAATTTATGACTTCCTGGCTCAAAGACATCATTTTTTCTAATCTCCAGAAATGTTCCCCTAGGTACTACCCTTGTGTAATAATGTTAATAGCTGATGTTTATTGAGTTCTTACTCTGTGCCATGATGTTTGCTAAGTACATTGCATGTATCATCTTATTTAATGCCCATATTGCAGCTGATTTCTGTAGGTGCCCACTTTACTGATGAGAAAACTGAGGTTCGGGGAGATGAAAGGACCTCTCAAGGAGCTAGGATTGTGATCCTTGCCTGTCCAATTTGCAAGTCCATTCTCTTAACTTTTACTATATAGTACTTCTCCAGGCTTGAGAACTAGAGAGCTAGGGAGGGGCTAGAAAGAGTTGGATCATTGTAAAAAGAGAGGCAGAGAAGAAGCCTGTCCTCTCTCCTTTGCATTGTAACTTGTTCACTCCCTCCCTGTCACTTTCTCCCTCAGATTCCATTTTCTAGAACTTTGGAGTCATCTTAGAATCCCCAGGGGAAATCAGAGAGGCTAATTAAGCTAAAGAGGCCCCATTAACCGTAAGACTATTAGTCTTCATTAGATCTGTTGGCAGCAGAAGTTGGACTATTGTCATTGAAAAGTGCGGGATGGGTACAGTTCTTTCTCTAGGATGTCAGATCCCAGAACCCTCTTCTAAGTGTTCCAAGGAGAGCTGCTGGAACAGGAATGGTGTGCTGCATAAAAGTGGAGAGCAGAGATGTCCCAAGGGCAGAGCCTGCAGAGAAGGTTCTTTTTTTTTTTTTTAAAGACGTGGTTTCACCATGTTGGTCAGGCTGGTCTTGAACTCCCGACCTCAGGTGATCCACCCGCCTTGGCCTCCAAAGTGCTTGGATTACAGGCATGAGCCACCATGCCTGGCCGAGAAGGTCCGTGCACCATCAGAAAGGAAAGGAGTTGGCCTATTCTTGAACACCCAAACTAATTCCCTAACCCAGCAAACCCTAAATGAGTGGGTGGAGATTGGAGTATTTGAGGGGGTACTCAAGAAGTGCTTTTCAGCATCATTAATTCATTTAACAAATATTTATTTAGCACCTACTCTATGTACTACAAATTATCTCCTTACTTTCAGGTGGATACTCTGGCATCCCATTCCCATGTAACCATATTTGGATTAATAGCCCCAAATTATGAATCCTCAGCTTTACGCAATCATTTGTACAACCAATATTGAGCACCCACTACATACTGGGAAGGATGTCCCAGGCAGACAGAACAATAAGTCTCATAGCCCTGAGCAGGGAAGAGCTTGGCATGCCTGAGGAATAGAAAGGAGAGCAGTGAGACCAGATGGCTGGGTGTGAGGAGAGAGTGGAACAAGAGGAGAGTAGAGTGACAGGCAGAGGCACTACCACATGGCCTTGGGCTGGAGGCTTGGATTTTCCATCTATCAACTACCTTAGGAAATCCAAGCTACTCTGAGCGCGTTTCCTTCTCTGTAGATTGGTTATGCCAATAATTTCCTATGTCTCAGGATTTGATTCAAATTAGGATGTTATTCTAAATGTCAGGCATTATACAAGCCACTTTTCATATATTATTTTTTTCTTTTAACTTTGAGCACAAATTTTTCTGATCATATATTATTTTATTTAAGCCACACAACTAAAGGCCGGGCACCGTGGCTCATGCCTGTAATCCCAGCACTTTGGGAGGCTGAGGTGGGTGGATCACAAGGTTAAGAGATCGAGACCATCCTGGTCAACAAGGTGAAACCCCGTCTCTACTAAAAATACAAAAATTAGCTGGGCATGGTGGTGTGTGCTTGTAGTCCCAGCTACTCGGGAGGCTGAGGCAGAAGAATTGCTTGAACCCAGAAGGCAGAGGTTGCGGTGAGCCGAGATGGTGCCATTGCGCTCCAGTCTGGGTAACAACAGCGAAACTCTGTCTCAAAAAAAAAAAAAAAAGCCACACAACTGTGAAAGATGGGTTCTCAGGCCGGGCGTGGTGGCTCACTCCTGTAATCCCAGCACTTTGGGAGCCCGAGGTGGACAGAGCACGAGGTCAGGAGTTGGAGACCAGCCTGGCCAACATAGTGAAACCCCATCTCAACTAAAAAAAAAAATACCCAAAAAAAAAAAAAAGATGGATTCTCATTCTCTCCATTTTACAGATATAACTTCCTGAAGTCACACAGTGGTGTCAGAGCTAAGAATGAAACCCAGATATGACAGATCCTAGCTCTGTTCCAAAACCGTGCTATATTGTGTTAACGTAAGATATATTATTACTGTTCTTGAATCATCAAGGGAAGTCACCCACTGCACCTTGATCCCTGGGCAGGATCCACGAGATGGCTCCTCCTTGGTGCCTGGGTCCAGTAGCCAAAACTTGGGGCTCCCTAAGCACTGCTGACCTATAGGGGTGGAAGAAAGTTCCCAGTAGCCGAGACTCCAGCGCTCGGTTCCACAGTCCTGGACTGGGAAACCACGCGGATACCCAGAGCCTCTTCCCCTGCCTTCTCCCTACTCCGCGCGCCCGGGACCCCGCCCTTCCCCAGTGGAGCTCCGCGGAACGCAGGTCAGGCGGGGCTGGGGCCAGGGACCTTGCCAGAGTGGTTCTGTGTCACGCGTCAGAAGCGCTAGAGGTCGTTGCGGGGCGTGGGTGGCTCGGGGAGTGGGTGGCTGAGACGAGCTGGGGTCCGGCACCAGAGGCGGAACAAGATGGGGTTATGCTCGGGAAGAAGCGCTAACGCAGTAAGAGTCACCCAGAGGGCCTCGACTGCTGAGGACCCGAGATGGGAGAGAGCGCAGGCTGGGGAGAGTCTGCAGAGGCTGACGACGGCGGGAGAAAGTGCAGAAACAGACAAGGGACACACCCACAGAAACATACAGACTGAGAAAGCCGGGTTCGGGTGGGACGGTTAGGTGGTAGGATGAATCAAGATAGGTTGGGGGAAAAGGATTCGGAAGTGGAGAAACAGACAGAGGACAGACACTGTCAGGGAAGGTAGAGGCATAGGGAAGAGGGACACTGGGAAAGGAAGATATTTAGGGAGGGACTCGGAGAGAAGGAAAGAACAAAAATAATAGTGCGAGTAGAAACAGAATGGCGCAGACAGAAAAGACACCCAGACAGCTGGCTTTTCCCACTGTACATTCTGTCACCTTTCCCCAGGCCTACCCTCTGAAAAGGTCCAAGCATCGGAAGTACTACTACCAAGTTGCCTTTCTGGCCATCCTTGAGAAAAACAGACAGATGGCCAAGGAGAGGGGCCTAATAAGCCCCAGTGATTTTGCCCAGCTGCAAAAATACATGGAATGTGAGTCTTCCTGTCAGGCTTTCAGTTCTGGAAACCTTGCCCCAGAGAATCCCTCCTCCCCTTCATTACACCCCCTACCCTCCAGCTTCCTTGGTGGCTTTGAGCAGTGTGCTGCTCAGATTTGCCCATGACTGGAAAGGGGAGGAGAGGGAGATAGGGAGATGCCCAGGGCCTTGGCTCTCTACCCACCCTCTCTATACCTGGACTGCTTGCTCCAGCTCTCAGAGAAGAGGAGTAAAGAGTGGTATTGTTTTGGAGGATCTGAAGTAATTTTCCCTCTGTATTTCTGTGTTCCTTCGTGGAATTTCTTCATCTCACTTGAATCTTTTTTCCTGCTGGATTTCTCTGGCAGGAGAGCTCAGCTGGACTAACAATGCTGTTCTCTTACTCTCTCCATACCCTAGACTCCACCAAAAAGGTCAGTGATGTCCTAAAGCTCTTTGAGGATGGCGAGATGGCTAAATATGTCCAAGGAGATGTGAGTAGCAGCTGGGAGATCCTCTCCCTGACCAACTCTTCCCATCTTTGTTTTTGATCCCCAACTTCCAGGAGTGATTCCGGGCCTGTCCCTCACTTTCCCCTCTAGAGATACCCAAGCATCCATTGTCACTGCGACTATTGCTTTAGGACAAAATGAAAGATTCTCTTAACTCAGGACTTAGTCAGAGAAACCATACTCCCGCCTCAGATGCTTCCCAGCTCTTCACTTTTTATCTCTGTCCCCACTACTCCCAGTTCTTCAGTCCCAGCTCCCACCTTGAAGACTCCCCAGGGTAATGCTCACTCTCATTATAGGCCATTGGGTATGAGGGATTCCAACAATTCCTGAAAATCTATCTGGAAGTGGATGACGTTCCCAGTCATCTAAGCCTGGCACTGTTTCAATCCTTTGAGACTGGTCACTGCTTAAATGAGACAAATGTGACAAAAGGTATGATTAAGCAGGTAGCAGTGGGCTAAGCCTCTAGAAGAAAAACCAAACTAGTATGGATTTGGGGATGAGAGTTGACTGAGTCACATGTTGTGCAGGTTGGGGGAAATTGGTGGAGAATAGTCAGGCTGGTCTAGGAGTTAAAGTTAACGGGGAAAGATAGGCCAAGGGCAGTGGCTCACACTGGTAGTCCCAGCACTTTGGGAGGCTGAGGGGGGAGGATTGCTTGAGGCCAGGAGTTCAAGACCAGCCTAGTCACCAAAGTGAGACCCTATCTCTACAAAAAAAAAAAAAAAAAAAGGAAAAATTAGACGGGCATGGTGGCATACACCTGTAGTCTCCAGCTACTCAGGAGGCTGAAATGGGAGGATTGCTTGAAGTGCACCTTGGAAGTTCAAGGTGCAGTGACCAGTAATCACACCACTACACTCCAGCCTCAGTGACAGAGTGTGACCCTGTCTCTTAAAAAAATCAGTGAAGAATTTTTTTAAAAAGGGAGAGGTGGAACAAACAAAGGCTAAAAGATGAGCCAAAGTGGAGAGAACCCTGATCTCAGATCTACTTTTTTGTAACCAGACGTGGTGTGCCTCAGTGATGTCTCCTGCTACTTTTCTCTTCTGGAGGGTGGTCGGCCAGAAGACAAGTTAGAATGTGAGTTGCCCTTCTGGAGTGAGCTGGTGGGACAGTGAAGGGAGAGAGAGGTGTTTCCCAGCCTCCTTTTCCTCATTCCTTCAGGATTCCTAAAGGCTAACAGGGCTAGACAAAGGTGGGGCCAGAGAATGAGCCCATTTCCTCTGTTCTCCCAGACTATTTATACCTAATACCCTTCACCATAGCCACCCCAGTTCTCATGTCTTGGACATTCCCATGTAGGTGGCCTAGGATGTCCTTGGGATATGGATCGTGTACTGTCTCCCCTGACACATTCACTGACGGTGGAATCCATGCCTGTTTTCCCTCCCTTTTTGTCTCTTTCTCAGTCCCATCCCAGGCTCTAGGCTTCTCACCCAAAAGCTCTCTCCCTGTCTCTTTGTTTCCCCTATATTCTGGTATGAATTCTTTCAGTATCTCTTTCACAAACTGACCCTAGCCCCCTAAAACACCCCACAGTCACCTTCAAGCTGTACGACACGGACAGAAATGGGATCCTGGACAGCTCAGTGAGTTGGGGACCCTGTATGCTGGGCAAGGGAATATGTGTTCATTTGTCTGCACCCTCCCGCCCCAACTCTTCCAGGGTCTTAAGAAGCAGAAGAGGATGGGGAGAGAGGTTGAGTCCTCTAGGACTAAATTTGAAAGTGAGTCCCAAGCTCTTGATCCCTCAAAGAGAATGCTGGAGACATGAACTGGGGACTGCCTTACAAACATACCAACACATTATTTACTTGGCAGTCGTACCTGAGACTGAGAGGTGTAAATCTGGGGTGGAACCCAGGAACACTGATTTCTGGAAAAGAGTTTGGGTGGTGATAGTAAGGGGGATATGGCTGTGGCTCTTGCCCTTTTTGCTCCAGGAAGTGGAAAAAATTATCCTACAGATGATGCGAGTGGCTGAATACCTAGATTGGGATGTGTCTGAACTGAGGCCGGTAAGCAGCTCTTCCTTCATGTCCCTTCTTGTGTCTTCTTCCTTGGTGAGTCCTGCATCTGCCTTACATCATCTCTGACAGACAACCTGGTTGCCTTGGCTAGGACGGCTGGGCTGGGTATCCTAAGAGGCAGAGAGGTGCTCGGTCTGAAGACCCATTTATACCGAAAGTTCCTTTCCACTCTGTGCTCAGATTCTTCAGGAGATGATGAAACAGATTGACTATGATGGCAGTGGCTCTGTCTCTCAAGCTGAGTGGGTCCGGGCTGGGGCCACCACCGTGCCACTGCTTGTGCTGCTGGGCCTGGAAATGGTGAGTAGGAGAGACTTTGTAGGATAAGATAGCTGCCTTGGGTTGTGCTTGCCAGGGATGGCCCTGTAAGGGCTGTGACACTCCCTAGCATTTGCTGTGCCTTCCTAGACTCTGAAGGACGATGGACAGCACATGTGGAGGCCCAAGAGGTTCCCCAGACCAGTGTACTGCAATCTGTGCGAGTCCAGCATTGGTCTTGGCAAACAGGGGCTGAGCTGTAACCGTGAGTAATGCGATGTGGGAGATGGAGGAAGAGGGTCAGCCCAGCAGTCTGTGGGAGCTCTGCACTCCGAACTTAGAAAGACCTAGGTTTGAATCCTGGAATCTGCCAGTGACTAGTTATGTGACTTTGGGAAAGCCACATAATTTCTTTAAGCCCTAGTTTCCTCAACTGAAAATGAGGTAGTTGTGAGCATTGAAAAAGCTGATGCTCCTGATGTGATATAGCTGGCCTAGAATTAGAACCAGTACAATGCCATTTTAAAATGGGAAAACTGTTTCCAGTCTCCTCACAGACTGCTAGCCATGGCTTCTGTAAACTACTAAGATTACTGCAAAATGCAAAGAGAGGAAAAGCTGCATACTTTCTCTTATCTGTAACTGCCAGAATTGCTGGCCTTTGTTTACCAAAGTAAGCACCCCCAGATAATTCCATCCTGGCGCCAAGCAACTGAAAAATCTGTGGACCCCACACCTGTCCAAATAATGTATAAACTAATGTTTATCTTAACTTCTGCAAACCTCTTAAATGACAATCAGAATGTCAAACAGTCCACTGGCCCTTGGAATGTCTGGAGCCCCCCTCACCCTCGTCTCAGCCTAGGAGGTGATTGACAGCTTTCATTCCTATCTCTGCTCCTCACCCCCACTCCCAAGGTGGTTTTGCGGGAATAAAAAGGTCTTGTCACTCTTCTTTCTCTGCCACGGGTTGGAGAGACGTGAGTCCTCCATGGTCGCCGGCAATAAACCCTGCAATTTGGCGTACTTTTGTTCTGGTGTTGACTATCTGTGTTCAGTTTGATGCAACACTGAGATGTTTAATCAGAAAAAAAAAAAAAAAAAAGCTGATGCAAGAAAATGCTTCAGATGGTGCATGCACATACTGTAAGATGCAATAAGAAATTATCTATTATGATTACTGTTGCTGTTAGACCTGGGCCTCCCATGTATCACCCAGCTCAGTTTGTGCCTGGCACATGGATGATGTGGGGCAGGCATGGGGTAGCAGCTGCTCTTTTAGGAGGAAGAGTAAGGAAAAGGTGTGGGTTTTGGAGGTGGGCCCCTCACCCCAAACTTTAATTCTCTATTACACCCTCCAGCAAGAGATCATATCTGATCCTGCCTCACCCCCAGGTAAAGAGGAAATAGTGGGAGGGGCTGCAGCTAAGCCTTCCAACTTCTTCCTTCTCCCTCAGTCTGTAAGTACACTGTTCACGACCAGTGTGCCATGAAAGCTCTGCCTTGTGAAGTCAGCACCTATGCCAAGTCTCGGAAGGACATTGGTGTGAGTGACCTCAAGCCCCCACATTACCTCCGTCCTGGCCATGGCCCTGGCCCTTGACCCATCGCTGCCCTCAGCTCCTCCATCCCCTAGGTCCTGCTCAGACCCTCCCAGACAAGGGACTGCCTTTCTCCCCAAGGTCCAATCACATGTGTGGGTGCGAGGAGGATGTGCGTCCGGGCGCTGCGACCGCTGTCAGAAAAAGATCCGAATCTACCACAGTCTAACCGGGGTGCACTGTGTATGGTGCCACCTAGAGGTCAGTTTGGGAGCCATCCCTCCTGGCTACATCTTAGGGTCCTGCAGAGCTGTGCTCTCCGCGGGCCTCCCAGCCTTCCTTCCCTTACAGCCACCGTTGCCCCTGCTCCCAAGGGCTCTTTCCAGCCCAGACTGCCAGACTGAGAGGAGGCAGGGTCCCCTTCGTGATCTCTCTGTGCCTACCTTGTCTTTCAGATCCACGATGACTGCCTGCAAGCGGTGGGCCAGGAGTGTGACTGTGGGCTTCTCCGGGATCACATCCTGCCTCCATCTTCCATCTATCCCAGTGTCCTGGTGAGACCCTTGGCAGCAGCGGGGAGGGGACAAGAGTGCCTCCCCGATTTCCCACACGCACAGAATGGCATTTAGAATAGAGAACTCATACTTTTAGGATTCAAGTCAGACCCCTCTATTTAGGGAGTCATGCACAATCCAGCTTTCCTTCCCTCTGCTTTCCTCCCCTCTCAGGCCACTGGATCAGATCGTAAAAACAGCAAAACAAGCCAGAAGACCATGGATGATTTGAGCACCTCTGAGGCTCTGCGGGTACAGGGCTGAGAGTCTTGGGCTTCACAGTGGGGGGTGGTTTTTCACTGGAGCCCTCATAAGTGGGAATGAAATGGGAGAGCCTGGTGGGGTGCGGTTGATGCTCACTGTCCAGAAACTCCACTGTGGTAGGGAGGGAAGGGGAGGGAAACAGGAGGGAGGGGGGAGTATCTTGGTGGAATGGCAGCCCTCTGCCCCTGTCTCCAGGGCCCACCTTAACTCTGACAAAATTCTGCTTTCTTTATCCTTACTTTCTTCCCCCAATGCAGATTGACCCTGTTCCTAACACCCACCCACTTCTTGTCTTTGTCAATCCTAAGAGTGGCGGGAAGCAGGGGCAGAGGTGAGAAGAGATATATTGGGCCTTCTAAGATGAGAGGGGAGGGCCTGCCTGCAGCACTTGGAAGGTGGAAGGGGATGTGTGTGTCTGGAGGGGCATACCTTGAGGAAAACATCAAGAGGGTGAGGTTCAGAAAATCACCCTCCCTTGCCCCTGCCATGAGCTTTCCTTTTTCCCACACACAGGGTGCTCTGGAAGTTCCAGTATATACTAAACCCTCGACAGGTGTTCAACCTCCTAAAGGATGGTCCTGAGATAGGGTGAGCACAGGTTAGGGGCTGTGCTCCTAACACACAGTGTTTTCGTGGGTCTGTGTATCTGTATATGTTAAAAGAGTGCAGGTTGGGAGAGGAGGGTTAGAGGTCCCCAAGAGGCCAGAATTCAGAATGTTTCTTTCCCTAGGGTCACTGGGTATCCCAGCCTCCAAGCTCTCTGGCCCATCTTTGTCCTGCTCTCAAAGAATGAAGATACCAGCCAGGCGCATTGGCTCACGCCTGTAATCCCAGCACTTTGGGAGGCTGAGGCGGGTGGTTCACTTGAGGTCAGGAGTTCAAGATCAGCCTGACCAACATAGAGAAACCCTGTCTCTACTAAAAATCCAAAAAAATTAGCCGGGTGTGGCGATGTGTCCCTGTAATCCCAGCTACTCCTCAGGAGGCTGAGACATGACAATTGCTTAAACTGTTAGGCAGAGGTTGCATTGAGCTAAGATTATGCCACTATACTCCAGCCTGGGTGACAGAGCAAGACTCTGTCTCAAAAAAAAAAAAGGATGAAGATACCAATTTTTCCCTAACCACTGAGGAGTGGCTAAAACTTTCCCTGTTGTTCTTTTCTCTGCCCTTCATAGAAACTCAAGTCTTTTGACAAAGTGGGAGAGGGTCCTAAGGAATGAGAGACAAGAAGCAATCTGCCTGCCCAGGAGTTGGGTAGCCTCAGTCCTGTTATTCTTCTTCATCTTCTTTCTCCCCTTTGTCTCAGGCTCCGATTGTTCAAGGATGTTCCTGATAGCCGGATTTTGGTGTGTGGTGGAGACGGCACAGTAGGCTGGATTCTAGAGACCATTGGTCAGTGCAGGGAGGGGCTCTGGGAAGGGACTGGGGTCGTAGTCTTGCAGAGCTAATTCTTTCCATCCTTCTCTTCACCGGCCTCCAAAGACAAAGCTAACTTGCCAGTTTTGCCTCCTGTTGCTGTGTTGCCCTTGGGTACTGGCAATGATCTGGCTCGATGCCTAAGATGGGGAGGAGGTAAGTGGTTAGAAATTGTTTTGCTGTGGGCTTGGGGAAGTTGTATAGGAAGGGAAAGGCACTTAGAGAAGAATCTAGGCATCTGGTGTAGAAAGAGGACTGGGGAAGAAGAGGGGCACAGACAGGTGGTTACAAAAGTGGAATGTCCAAAAAGAAGAGAGCTTTGGAAGAATCAGGGACCACAATCTGAACCTAGAAGGGTCAAGGGTGGTAGTCCCCTTCCCTGTGAATATTTTTATGCTTCTCCCAACCAACTATATCGCTCAGAGAATCAAGGAATATGGGGGTGGGGATCAATGTGAGAATAAGGAAGGTTGTATAAGAGCTAAGCTAGATGCCGAGTGATGGAGCTAGCCCGGAGCTTGGTCATGACTCATTCACTCTTTCAATTAACCAGGTAGTCATTAATTAATTCACTATCACTTATTTTCAAGTATTGCAATAGTCTCCTAACTGCTCTCCCACTTCTCATCTCTTACTTCTTTCAAAGAGAAAGAGTTTGAGGGATGGTATTGGTAGATAAAGAGGTCAGTGTAGGGCAGATTGTGTTTGAGGAGTCTTGGAGTTGAAGTTATTGGGTTCTAAGTCCAGCTCTAAGATCCTGCTGGAGATCTTAGGGAATAGAGGTCTGCTAAGGGGAGCAGAGGGCATTCTAGGTGGAGGAGATAGTGTAAGGCCAGAGGAGCCACCTAACATGGTGGTGCACTGGGAGAACCGTAAGTCATTTGTCATGATTGGGACATAGGGTGCAAGGTGGGAAATACGGAGAGGGAAGACTAGCTGAGCAGAGTCCAGGTTATGGAGGGTTATGAATACTGTGCTGGGGAGTTTTTAATTTTATCCTACCAGAGATTGCAAGCTGCCAGCCCACAGTAATTATTTTGTGTTGTTTTGTATTGTTTGCCTTGCATTGTTTTCAATTTCTTTGTACTTGATTATTTCCTTTTTTTTTTTTTCTTTTTTTTTGAGACAGAGTCTTGCTCTGTTGCCCAGGCTGGAGTGCACTGGTGCGATCTTGGCTCACGGCAACCTCTGCCTCCTAGGTTCAAGTGATTCTCCTGCCTTAGCCTCCCGAGTAGCTGGGATTACAGGTGCCTGCCACCACACCCAGCTATTTTTTGTATTTTTAGTAGAGACGGGGTTTCATCATGTTGGCCAGGCTGGTCTTGAACTCCTGACCTCAGGTGATCCGCCTGCCTTGGCCTCCCAAAGTGCTGGGATTGCAGGTGTGAGCCACCGCGCCAGCCTCAGAGTGGCATTTATTGAGATTGGGAATACAGGAGGAAGACTAGTTTAAGGAAGAAAGATTCCATTTGGGGCAGGTGGAGATGTTGTGGTGGGTAGTTAGAAATACATGTCAGGAATTTAGGAGAGAAGTCACATATTTTAGGAGATACATGTTTGAGAGTCATCTGCTCCTAGGTGGTAATTGAGATTCTGAGAGTAACTAAGATTACTCAGGGTAAGATGTAAGAGAAGGTGAACAAGGACAGCAAGATCTTGGTAAACACCCTATTTCAGTTGAGCAGAGAAAGAGGAGTTATTAAAGAAGTCTGCATTAGTGTTCTGTGGCTGCTGTCACCAATTACCACAAATAGTGGCTTAAAGCAACACAAATTTATTGTCTGATAGTTCGGGATGAGAGAAGTCCAAAATGGGTCTCACTAGACTAAAAGCAAGGTGTTGGCAGGGCTGAGTTCTTTTCTAGAGGCTCTAGGGAAGAATCCCTTGCCTTTTCTGGTTTCTACAGGCTGTCTGCATTCCTTGGCTCAAGGTCCCCCTTCCAACCAGCGGTGTGTTATCACTCCAACCCCTGCTTCCATGGTCACATCTCCTTTTACAACTCTTTTCTGCTGCCTTCCTCTTTTATTTATAAGGACCCCTGTGATTACATTGGTACCACCCAGATAATCCAGTGTGATCTCACACCTCAAAATCCTCCCTTTTTTTTAAGACAGAGTCTCCCTCTCTTGCCCAGGTGTAGTGCAGTGGCTTGATCTCAGCTTATTGCAACCTTCACCTCCCTGATTCAAGCGATTCTCATGTCTCAGACTCCCAGGTAGCTGGGATCACAAGCCTGCACCAACACTCCTGGCTAATTTTTGTAGTTTTAGCAGAGACAGTTTTCACCATGTTGCCCATGTTGGTCTTGGATTCCTGACCTCAAGTGAACCACCCGCCTGGGCCTCCCAAAGTGCTGAGATTACAGCACTATCACTTATAAGGACCCCTGTGATTACATTGATACCACCTAGATAATCCAGTATGATCTCCCATCTCAAAATCCTCATTTTATTTTTTAAAGACAGAGTCTCCCTGTGTTGCCCAGATTGGAGTGCAGTGGCCCGATCATGGCTCATTGCAACCTCTACCTCCCTGGTTCAAGCAAGTCTCATGTCTCAGCCTCCCAGGTAGCTGGGATCACAAGCATGCATCAACATGCCTGGCTAATTTTTGTAGTTTTAGCAGAGATGAGTTTCATCATGTTGCCCATGCTGGTTTTGGGACTCCTGACCTCAAGTGAACCGCCCACCTTGGCCTCCCAAAGTGCTGGGATTATAGGCATGAGCCACCATCCCTGGCCCAAAATCCTCGATTTAATTGTATCTGCAAAGTCTCTTTTTCCATTTAAGGTAAAAACATGTTCACAGTTTTTTTTTTTTCTTTTCTTCTCTTTTTTTCTTTTTGTTTTTGTTTTGTTGTTGTTGTTGTTGTTTTGTTTTTGAGACGGAGTTTCGCTCTTGTTACCCAGGCTCTTGTTATCTCGGCTCACTGCAATCTCCGCCTCCTGGGTTCAGGCAATTCTCCTGCCTCAGCCTCCTGAGTAGCTGGGATTACAGGCACGCGCCACCATGCCCAGCTAATTTTTTGTATTTTTAGTAGAGACGGGGTTTCACCATGTTGACCAGGATGGTCTCGATCTCTTGACCTCGTGATCCACCTGCCTCGGCCTCGCAAAGTGCTGGGATTACAGGCGTGAGCCACCGCGCCCGGCCTGTTTTGTTTTTTGAAATGGAGTTTTGCTCTTGTTGCCCAGGCTGGAGTGCAATGGCATGGACTGGGCTCATTACAATCTCCACCTCCCAGATTCAAGCAATTCTTCTGCCTTAGCCTCTCAAGTAGCTGGGATTATAGTCATGTGTCACCACACCCGGCTAATTTTGTTGTTGTTATTTTTTGAGATGGAGTCTCGCTCCATCGCGCAGGCTGGAGCGCAGTGGTGCAATCTCAGCTCACTGCAACCTCTGCCTCTTGGGTTCAAGTGATTCTCCTGCCTCAGCCTCCCGAGTAGCTGGGATTACAGGTGTGCACTACCACAACTGGCTAATTTTTGAATTTTTAGTAGAGATGCGTTTCACCCTGTTGGCCAGGCTGGTCTCAAACTCCTGACCTCAAGTGATCCACCTGCCTCGGCCTCCCAAAGTGTTGGGATTATAGTTGTGAGCCACTGCACCCAGCAATTTTCAGTTTCTTGAGACTAAGATGTGGACATCTTTGGGAAGCTAGTATTCTACCTACCACAAAGACTAAAAAGGAATACTCACAGAGGTCCTCTGTAACGGAGTGATATTTCAGAAGTTAAGTGAAGGCTTTCAAGAGTTAAAATGAGAACGAAAGATACACAGTTGGCAGGAGTCACTGGCAATCTTTGCCAAAAATGTTTCAGCAGGGTGGGATGGGTAAAAGGCAAATTACAGTGAATTGAACCCTCAATGGAATGTGAGGAATTGGAGACATTTTTTTTTGAGACAGAGTTTTGCTCTTGCTACCCAGGCTGGAGTGCAATGGCGCGATCTCGGCTCATAACAACCTCTGCCTCCCGCGTTCAAGTGATTCTCCTCCCTCAGCTTCCCAAGTAGCTGAGATTACAGGCATGTGCCACCACGCCCGGCTAATTTTGTATTTTTAATAGAGATGGAGTTTCTCCATGTTGGTCAGGCTGGTCTTGAACTCCCAACCTCAGGTGATCCACCCACCTCAGGGTGCCGAGCCAAAGTGCTAGTATTATAGACATGAGACACTGCACCCAGCTGTGGAAATATTTTAAAAATCCTTTTTCTCCCCAACTACAAATGTAATACATGCTGGTAGTAAAAAAATAACTCAAACACTTCATATATATGTGCCAAGAAAGTAAAAGCTTCCTATAATCTATGCCCTACAGTTTTCAGGGCTGTTCCTCCATGTTTTACTTTTGAGATTTTTTTCTTTTTCTTTTCTTTTTTTTTTTTTTTTTTTCTTGAGACAGAGTCTCACTCTGTCACCCAGGCTGGAGTGCAGTGGCACGATCTTGGCTCACTGGGCTCACTGCCACCTCCACCTCCCGGGTTCAAGTGATTCTCCTGCCTCGGCATCCTGAGTAGCTGGGACTACAGGCACGTGCCACCACACCAGGCTAATTTTTTCGTATTTTAGTAGAGATGAGGTTTCACCATATTGGCCAAGATGATCTCGATCTCTTGACCTCATGATCAGTCTGCCTCAGCCTCCCAAAGTGCTGGGATTACAGGCATGAGCCACTACGCCCAGCCAACATTCAATTTTTTAATTTTACAACCCATGCTGCAGTGAACACTCATACATCTACCTCTGCACACAAATATGAACATTTCTCTAGGAGAAAATTCTAAAATAAAGTTGCTGACTCGGAGAATCTGAACATTTTTTTTAAGTTTATTTTTTATTTTTTGAGACGGAGTTTTGCTTTTGTTGCCTAGGCTGGAGTGCAATAGCACAATCTCAGCTCACTGAAACCTCTGTCTTCTTGTGCCTTAGCCTACTGAGTAGCTGGGACTACAGGTGTGCGGCACCACACCTGGCAAATTTTTTGTATTTTTAGTAGAGATGAATTTTTACCATGTTGGCCGGATTAATCTCAAACTCCTGACCTCAGGTGATTCTCCCACGTTGGCCTCCCAAAGTGCTGGGATTACAGGCGTGAGCCACCACACCCAGCATGAATATTTTACTATTAATACTTATTTTCTTTTTTAAAAAATTACACAAATAGCCGAACACAGTGGTTCACACCTGTAATCCTAGCACTTTGGGAGGCCAAGGCTGGAAGATCGCTTGAGCCCAGGAGTTTGAGACTAGCCTGGGCTACACAGTGAGACTTCATCTCTATGAAAAATAAAGTAATTAGCCAGGCATGGTAGCACATGCTTGTGGTTCCAGATACTCAGGAAGCTGAGGCAGGAGGATAGCTTGAGCCTGGCAGGTTGAGGCTGCAGTGAGCCAGTGCACTCCAGCTCAGGCAAGAGAGCAAGACCCTTCTCAAAAAAAAATTACACAAATAAATCATCAGTACATTGTAATTGTAAAAGATTTAAAGACTTAATATAACATAAGTCTTCACATACAGGACTCTTCTTTCCTGTCCCCCACCAAATTCCATGTACCTTCTCAGAGATAAACACTGTTTCCTATTTACACTCATTTTTCTGTTTTTACATGCATGCACACATACACATATGCATACACACACGCTTTTTTTTTTTTTTTTTTTTTGAGACAAAGTCTCACTCTATCACCCAGACTGGAGTACAGTGATGTAATCTCGGCTGGGTTCAAGAGATTCTCCTGCCTTCGCCTCTTGAGTAGCTGGGATTACACGTGCTTGCCACCATGCCCAGCTAATTTTTGTATTTTTAATAGGGACAGGGTTTCACCATGTTTGCCAGGCTACTCTGGAACTCCTGACCTTAGGTTATCTGCCCACCTTGGCCTCCCAAAGTGCTTGGGTTATAGGTGTGAGCCACTGCTCCCAGCAAAAAATATGTTATGATAAAATTTTGATAAAAATTGTCAGCCGGGCGCAGTGGCTCAAGCCTGTAATCCCAGCACTTTGGGAGGCCGAGGCGGGTGGATCACAAGGTCAAGAGATCGAGACCATCCTGGTCAACTTGGTGAAACCCCATCTCTACGAAAAATACAAAAAATTCGCTGGGCATGGTGGTGCGTGCCTGTAATCCCAGCTACTCAGGAAGCTGAGGCAGGAGAATTGCCTGAACCCAGGCAGAGGTTGTGGTGAGCCATCATGCCATTGCACTCCGGTCTGGGTAACAAGAGCGAAACTCAGTCTCAAAAAACAAACAAAAAAAAAAAAATTGCCAAAATGCGGCCAGGCGTGGTGGCTCACGCCTATAATCCCAGCACTTTGGGAGGCCAAGGCGGGTGGATCACGAGGTCAAGAGATCGAGACCATCCTGGTCAACAAGGTGAAACCCCATCTCTACTAAAAATACAAAAATTAGCTGGGCATGGTGGCGCATGCCTGTGGTCCCAGCTACCCGGGAGGCTGAGGCAGGAGAATTGCTTGAACCCAGGAGGCAAAGGTTGCAGTGAGCTGAGATCGTGCCATTGCACTCCAGTCTGGGTAACAACAGTGAAACTCTGTCTCAAAAAAAAAAAATGCCAAAATGCTTTCCAAAAATGAGTTGTCAAGTTATGCTGCAGCTAACAGCAAATGAAAATGCCAGTTATTCATAAACTCATTAACACTTAATTTTCCCAATCTCTTTATACTTTGCCAGCCTGATAGACAACAAAAGTTAGCTAATTTTTTTTTTTTTTTTGAGACAGAGTTTCCCTCTTGTTACCCAGGCTGGAGTGCAATGGCGCGATCTCGGCTCACCACAGCCTCTGCCTCCTGGGTTCAAGCAATTCTCTCACCTCAGCCTCCTGAGTAGCTGGGATTACAGGCATGCGCCACCATGCCCAGCTAATTTTTTTTTGTATTTCTAGTAGAGACGGGGTTTCACCATGTTGACCAGGATGGTCTCGATCTCTTGACCTCATGATCCACCCGCCTCGGCCTCCCAAAGTGCTGGGATTACAGGCTTGAGCCACCGTGCCCGGCCAGCTAATTGTTTTAATTATGGTTCTTGAAATTTTTAGTAATAATGAGCACCTTTCCTATACATATTGGCCATTTGTATTTTTCCTTCTATGGTAGACTTGTTTGTATTATTTGCCCATTTTTCCTTTTTTGTTTTTTGTTTCTTTCTTTGTTTTGAGATAGAATCTTGCTCTGTTGCCCATGCTGGAGTACAGTGGTGAGATCACAGCTCACCGCAGCCTCAAACTCCCAGGCTCATGCAATCCTCCACCTCAGAGTAGCTGGGACTACCGCCACATGCCACCACACTTGGCTAAGGCTTTTTTTTTTTTTTTTTTTGAGACAGAGTTTCACTCTTGTTCCCCAGGCTGGAGTGCAGCGGTACGATTTTGGCTCACTGCAACCTCTGCCTCTTGGGTTCAAGCAATTCTCCTGCCTCAGCCTCCCAAGTAGCTGGGATTACAGGTGTCTGCCACCACACCCAGCTAATTTTTATATTTTTAGTAGAGATGGGGTTTCACCATGTTGACCAGGCTGGTCTCAAACTGCTGACCCTATGATCTGCCCACTCACTGCAACTCAGCATTTTCAGCCTCCCAAAGTGCTAGGATTACACGGAGCACTGTAAGCCACCGTGCCTGGCCTACACTTGGCTAATTTTTACATTTTTTGTAAATATTAGGTTTTGCCATATTTTCCAGGCTGGTCTGGAATGCCTGGCCTCAAGTGATCACCCACCTCAGCCTCCCAAAGTGCTGGTATTACAGGAGTGAGCCACTGCGCCTGGCCTTGTTTGATTTTTGAGATTGGGTCTCACTATGTTGGCCAATCTAGTCTTGAACTCCTGGGTTCAAGCAATCCTCCTGCCATGTAGCTGGGATTATAGGCACTACCATGTCTGTCTAGTTTTAAATTTTAATATATTTGGCGGGCGCAGTGGCTCACGCCTATAATCCCAGCACTTTGGGAGGCTGAGGCAGGTGGATCACGAGGTCAAGAGATCGAGAGGTGAAACCCTGTCTCTACTAAAAATACAAAAATTAGCTGGGCATGGTGGCACGTGCCTGTAATCCCAGCTACTCGGGAGGGTGAGGCAGGAGAATTGCTTGAACCCAGAAGGCGGAGGTTGCGGTGAGCCGAGATCGCGCCATTGCACTCCAGTCTGGGTAACAACAGTGAAACTCCGTCTCAAAAAAAAAAAAAAATATATATATATATATGTAATTATATTTATCTATCTTTTTTCTTTTGGGCTTCTAGTTTTGTATCCATTCAAAGATTATAAAAACATGTATTAATGTTTTCTTCTAGTACAAATTCTGGCCAGGCACAGTGGCTCACACCTGTAATCCCAGTACTTTGGGAGGCCAAGGCAGGCAGAGCACCCATCTCCACAAAAAAATACAAAAGTTAGCTGGGTGTGGTGGTGTGGGCCTGTGGTCTCAGCTACTCAAGAGGGTAAGGTGGGAGAATCCCTTGAGCCCAGGAGGTCAAGGCTGCAGGGACCATGGTCACAACACTGCGCTCCAGCCTGGGCAACAGACTGAGATTGTGTCTCAAAACAAAACAAAACAAAACAAATTCTGCTTCATTTTTTTACATTTAAATTATTTGATCCATTTGAATTCATTTTAGTATAAGGAGTGACTTCTACATTTAGCACTATTTGTTTTTCTAATTTTGGATTCAGGGGATATATGTGCCGGTTTGTTACATGGGTATATTGTGTGATGCTGAGGTTTGGGTTATGGATGATCACGTCATGCAGGTAGTGAGCGTGGAACCCAGTAGGTATGTTTTCATGCTGCTCCTCCCTTCCCCCCAGCACCATTTATTGAATAATCTTTCTTTTCCCATTTATTTGAAATGATATCATAGACTAAATTTCCACATATACTTGAGTCTATTTGGGCACTCTATTCTTTTTTATTTTTTGACGGAGTCTCACTCTATCGCCAGGCTGGAGTGCAGTGGTGTGATCTCGGCTCACTGCAACCTCTGCCTCCTGGATTCAAGTGATTCTCCTGCCTCAACCTCCCAAGTAACTGGGACTACAGGTGCACACCAGCATGCCCAGCTAATTTTTGTATTTTTAGTAGAGATGGGATTTCACCATGTCAGCCAGGATGGTCTGGATCTCTTGACCTCATGATCCACCCACCTCAGCCTCTCGAAGTGCTGGGATTACAGACGTGAGCCACCCTGCTGGGCCACACTCTATTCTTTATTATCAAACCTTTTATTCCATTCACTCTGCCAGTATAACACTGTTTAGACATGATTGCTTTATACTGTGGTCTGTCTGAATGGGGAGTGAAGCATCAGGTGTCAAGGGTGAGAGAGGATTACCCCATTTGTCACCCTCTTTTTATCATTCTCCTGGCTATTCTCTTCAACCTTCCAGATGACTTTTGGAATCATCTTTGCATGTGCACACACATTGGAAACATTCACCCTCCACACAGTGTGGAGGAAAGGTCCATGGGAGCTGTGACCATGCACCCTGCCCTGTCACTGGCAAGGGCTGAGAGGCTCTGCAGAAACAGGGTAGAAGGTACCCGGAAATTTGTGGAGCTGGGAGCTGAGAAGAGGCCTTTCTGGGACCCAGAGCTCAGTGCTAATCTGTCTTCTCCACTCCTAGGGTATGAAGGACAGAATCTGGCAAAGATCCTCAAGGATTTAGAGATGAGTAAGGTGGTACATATGGATCGATGGTCCGTGGAGGTGATACCCCAACAAACTGAAGAAAAGAGTGACCCGGTCCCCTTTCAAATAATCAATAACTACTTCTCCATTGGTGTGGTCAGTGGAATGGGGCCTGGGGAGAAGGGAGAAAGTAGGGGCCAAGCAGGCAGTGGCTGGAGGAGAGCAGAAAGGGAAGGGGGGGGTTAAGTGACCTGTGACACAGGGAAATCCAGAGCACAGTACAGTGGTGTGAGTTGCAAGAGAAGATCTTGGGACATGCCAGCAGGGAGCAGCATAGGGACTTGGGAGAGAGGGGAAATGGGGAGGGCGAGAGCGAGTTCTGGACTGAGAGGGACGGGAGGCCCCTGACCTTCATGTCCTGAACTCTCCAGGATGCCTCTATTGCTCATCGATTCCACATCATGCGAGAGAAATATCCTGAGAAGTTCAACAGCAGGTGAGGGAAAGGAGAGGGGGCTGTGGGCATACACAGTGTCAGGAGCCAGGTTGTGACCAAGTTTGACTCAGATTGCTTAGAAGAGCAGTGACACCAGTAGGATATCCCCCAACCAAAGCTACCCTTATTCCCCATGGGACTGAAGTTAGGAGGTTGATGCCCTTCCCTGTCACCACCCTTGCCAGCACTGTGTAACCTGTCCCTCCCTACTGGGCCTTGTGTTGGGGCTGGCACAGAATGAAGAACAAGCTATGGTACTTCGAATTTGCCACATCTGAATCCATCTTCTCAACATGCAAAAAGCTGGAGGAGTCTTTGACAGTTGAGGTTTGTATAGTAAGACTCAACCTTACATCCTTTTCACTATTCTTTTTTAAACTTTTTGAACTTTTTATTTCAGGTATGTCTCAGTACATTTTTATTTTATTTCACACTTAGTAGTGTGAAACCTTTTCACTTGTTAATAACCAAGTTTGTCCTTCCATGGCACCCTTAGGAACATCCCATTTTCTTTCACCTATACTTCTTTGACCTCCCAGCTCTCCCACTCCAGTTCTCCAAATCCTCAAGATACACTAGTCTCTATTTCCATCCCTTGAACACCTCCAAATCCTGCCCTCCCCAGTTTGTCATCTGGTGGAGGAAGTGGTCACATCTATGATTGTGCCATGAGGTAAGGATCTGTGCCCTCCCCAACTTCGACTGTGCCTCCCTCCCCTTAGATCTGTGGGAAACCACTGGATCTTAGCAACCTGTCCCTAGAAGGCATCGCAGTGCTGAATATCCCTAGCATGCATGGTGGCTCCAACCTCTGGGGAGATACCAAGAGACCCCATGGGGATATCTGTGGAATCAACCAGGCCTTAGGTGTTACAGCTAAAGTCATCACTGACCCTGATATTCTGAAAACCTGTGTACCAGGTGAGAGGAGCAGCCTTGGGAGCTGAGTGGGCAGGACCAAGGGAAGGTGTGACTCCCTTTGGGGATACCATGTTTATGTAAAATTTATCTCCCTACTTCATCCCTAGACCTAAGTGACAAGCGACTGGAAGTAGTGGGGCTGGAGGGCGCAATTGAGATGGGCCAGATCTATACCAAGCTCAAAAATGCTGGACGTCGGCTAGCCAAATGCTCTGAGATCACCTTCCAGTAAGGAAGACTCCACCAGGGTCCCTGAGGGAAGATGTGGGGCCTGGACAGCAGAAGGGTCATGGGAATGGTCGGGAGGGGCTTTACTAGATCTCCCGCAGTGACAAAAGGTCTCTAAGCCAATCTGAGAAGCAGAGTTTTGGTATTCGATTGGTAAAGAAATCACCAATGTTCCTTGGCCTCCCATAGCACCACAAAAACCCTTCCCATGCAAATTGACGGAGAACCATGGATGCAGACGCCCTGTACAGTGAGTATTGTTTATGTCAGCCAAAAGCTGAACCCCTCCCATGGGCTCCATGGATCCTAAATCCCCATTCCACAGCTTCTTTACACCCTTCTGATGCTTGAACTTCCCCTGCACATCATTCATCCTAAACTCTGATTTCTCAGCCCCTGGCTTCCCTGTCGTGGCCTCTCTGGGAACCTAGCAATTCACCCCAAACACCACAGATTACCCTCCAAATCTCTGAAGCTGCAGCCCCAAAGCACCAGGTCCTGCCTCTGAATGTGCTCCCTTCCCTTCCAGATCAAGATCACCCACAAGAACCAGATGCCCATGCTCATGGGCCCACCCCCCCGCTCCACCAATTTCTTTGGCTTCTTGAGCTAAGGGGGACACCCTTGGCCTCCAAACCAGCCTTGAACCCACCTCCCTCTCCCTGGACTGGATTCCCGAAGCTTTGTACATTGCTGCCACACACTCCTGCCAGCTCGGGGAAGTGTTCCTTCACCCTCACAGTATTTATTATCCTGCACCACCACACTGTTCCTCATGCGCACACATGTACACACACCCCAAAACACATACATTGAAAGTGCCTCATCTGAATAAAATGACTTGTGTTTTTCCATTGGAATCTGCTAAGTAAGTACACTTCCTTCTTTTATACCTTCACTCCTTAAATGACATAGATTCTCCCAAGAAGCAAGAAAAAAAAAACCAGCATCAGGTTCTGAGTATTTATTTCAGGTGATAATAGTCTCCCAGGGAAGATGGGGGGGAAATATAGGTGTTTCTGTCAACCCCAGGAAAATCATGGCATCATACAGGAGTACTCAGACCTGCTGTCCACTGAGGAGTGGGCTGTTCTCACCAATGGGACAAGTGCGGAAGATGTGGGGTAGACGCAGCCAGTGAGTGCTGCTATGTGACAGCTGGGGAACAGAGAAGGCTGACCCTTGCTTCATAAGTCTGCGCCTGATATTGGGAGAAGGGGTAAACCTGTTAGCAATGGACAAAGGTAGCCTGTCTGTGCTTCTCCAAAGAAGGAAACACACCCATATCCCAGTCTGATTAGCCTTGATCCTAGCTCCTTCCCCTTCTCCTCACCTCCAGGGTTTACCCTCTCTTATTTCTGTAGTAACCTCTGTCCATTCCTCCCTCACCCCATAAGCTTTCCTGGCTGAGGACTATGCTACCCCAGGCCTAGGGGATCTGCTCATCTTGCTGGTAGAAAACTCAGTTCACCCAAACCGCCCCCATTCTCAATATTATTAACAACAGTCATTAATGTCAATTACTACACTCTTGCTTCAGAGTCAGGTGTTTTACTCACATTGTTTCTAATCTTTATAACAGCCCCATAGAGGTTAATCTTTATAACAGCAAGTGTTAGTTTACCTACTTTTCAGAGGCTTAGACAGGTTAAGCTACTTCCCCCAGGTCCCACAAGCAAGACAGCAGCCCAAGTCTGTCTAACTTACAAGCCTGGGCTCTTTCGTGGACACCATGCTTCCTCAAAGGGAGAGGTGGTTCCTTCTCCCCTTGAGGAAGAGTGAATGGTGATAACAAGGGATAAGGGGGTCTGAAACTGTGTGGTGAGGCCCTTACCTATATATCAGAGATGCAAGGACCACAGCCATCAACACCAGCAAGATGCCCACGAACAGGGGAGCCTGCCCAAGGCCTGCTTCTTGACCTGTGAGCAGAATCCCAGGCACTGCTTCAGTCAGTGTCTGCTCCTTGCCAACTGGCCTCTACCCACTCCCTTCCTCATCTTAGCTCTTGTCCAAGGACCTACCAGGCATGACAAGCTGGGTGCTGACCACTGCCAGGCTGTTGGCATCAGCCAGAGACACATTGAGGCAGTATGTCCCCGAGCCACCATTCAGTATCTGGTGCAAAACCAGCTGGCAAGCTGG
Organism: Callithrix jacchus; assembly: GCF_049354715.1. Classification (NCBI taxonomy): domain Eukaryota; kingdom Metazoa; phylum Chordata; class Mammalia; order Primates; family Cebidae; genus Callithrix; species Callithrix jacchus. The sequence goes on along the minus strand of NC_133510.1, from coordinate 63,723,669 downwards.
ACTGGGTGGCACAGGCTGGCACAGCCGCTGGGCAGGGGGATGGCACCCTGGCGATGAGATCTCCATGCAGGCTTCCTTGGGCAGCCTGAAAGAGGTGTCAGGATATATAAGGAGATCTGGGAAGGGACAATGAATGCCAGAGAGCAGAGAAAGAAACAGTCAACCCAGCCGGGCATGGTGGCTCACGCCTGTAATCCCAGCTCTTTGGAGGCCGAGGTGGGTGGATTACCTGAGGTCAGTTCAAGACCAGTCTGACCAACATGGTGAAATCCTGTCTCAAATTAAAAAAAAAAAAGAAAAAGAAAAAAGAAAAGAAACAGTCAACCCAAGAGTTATCAGTGCAACTAGTGGGACACTCACCCGCCTTGGCAGGACACAGTCAGCTCAAATGCATCCCCATCACTGGATGGCACAGCCTGCAGGATCTCAGCATTTTCAATACCCTCTGCAAAGTTGTTGCAAGAGTATCAAGTTAGGATTCCTCTACCAGGTCTCCTCAAAAGCTCATAGACAGGAAAGCCCCAGGGCTGCTCCACCCATCCCATCCCTGTGCCTTCAAATGAGGATTCTGGCATTTGGGTATTCTTCCTATCAAGGTGAGTAATTCTTCCCAAGGTATGCTTCCACTGACCAGCCCTAGGCAGCACACAGCTGCCTCCATCAGCCCCCAAAGTAGGCAAGACTCACGGACAATGTCCAGGGTGACGGAAAATGAACCATATCGATACAGAACACAATCCAGGGGGACCTGTCTCTTCACCAGCCTTAAGGTGGCTGTACCATCCAGCAGGGGACTGAGGGAACCTGGCAGGAGAGGATTGAGGAGGCAAGATCAAGAGACAGATGACTCATCTGGAGGCAGAGGCCAACCAGGCACTTTGTCAGGTTGAACCAGAGTTACTGCATTCTGGAGTCACTGGCTTGGAATCAGATAAGATCAGAATTTCATTCTATAGATAAGGAAATTGAGGCCCAGAAGAAGAAAATGACTCCTCCAGAGTCACACAGTTAGGTGATGTTGGAGTTTTAAAAAATCTTCAAATGTTTGTCACGCTCCACACTATGCCAGGTACTAGGCTAGGCATTCAACGTATGTTAACTCATTTAAGCATCACTATTTCATTCCTCCCTTTTTGCTTTGGGATGGGAATCCAGGGGTGGGAAATGGAAGGATCAGGATCTCAGAATCTGGGAAGGATTTCCGTGCATTTATGCTTGAACAGAAAATGAGCTATAAATATTATGTAAATGATCACGTTCTGTTCCCTGGCCTCACCAACCATTCTCAGCAGTAGAGAATCAATAAGCTCTTCCCTCATGGCCTAGGGGAAGACCTTGGTTTCCTGAACTCCAGATCTATTCTGTGTTATTAAGAGATACTAAAGGTCTTCAGGCCAGGTGTGGTGGCTCACACCTGCAATCCCAGCACTTTGGGAGGCCAAGGTGGGTGGATCACTTGAGGTCAGGAGTTTGAGACCAGTCTGGCCAACATGGCAAAACCCCATCTCTACTTAAAAAAAAAAAAAGAAAAGAACAAAGAGATACTGGAGGGCTTTACAGCCAGGCCAGTGAGAGCTCTGAGGGGACTATGGTGCTAAGCAAAGGACTGGGTAACATCTGAGTCCTGGGTGAGACTTTCAGAGTACAGTAGGGTACCCCACATCCATGAACTTCATTTGCACTGGTCCTCTTACCTGTAATAGCTTCTGTAGGCATGATTGAGCTGGCATCTGGACCCTCAGGCTCAGGGGTAGGTAGCTCTCCAGCTGTGGTCTCTACCAACTCTGTAGTTGTTACCTGTGCAGCTGTGGTTCCAGAAGGCTCTACAATTGACTCCTCTGCAGGTGTCATACCTGTAGCCTCTGGAGTTGACATCTCTGCCAGTGTGGTACCCATGACCTCTGAAACTGGCACCTTCTCAGGTGTTGTACCTGTGCTTTCTGCAGTTGGCACCTGCACAGGTGCAGTGCTTATGACTTCATTGGTTGGCACCTGCACAGCTGTGGTTCCAGAGGGCTCTGCAGTTGGCACCTGACCAGGTGTAGTACCCATCACTTCTGTAGTAGGCACTTGGCCAGCTGTAGTGTTAGGGGCTTCTGCAGTTGGCCTGTACCCATCTGTGGTGCCTGGAACTGGGGAGGAGCCACAGGAGGTGAGAGGAATGGCAGCCTGCAGGACCACCTGGGCAGTGACTGAGCCAGGCTCCAGGTAAGTGTGGGTGACCACAAGTGCCCGAGAGATCAGGGTTCCACTACTGTCTCCAAAGTCCCAAGTGTAGGAGAGGTCAGCTTCAGCCAGATAGCCACTGGGGTCATGGAGCTGGAGGGCAAATGTCAGAGGCTGATTTCTCAAGAAGTGCTTGTTCTCTCCATCCAAGGCCTGCAGCTGGGACACACTCACAGAGAAAGGCACCTGGTCTGGGATTGGAGCCAGAAAAGGTGAGAACCAGGCCCGAGCCACAGCTTCCCCTCCAACCCCAAGCTGACTGGCTGGCCCTTCACTGGTGCTAAGCCTCATATTTCTCTGCCTGGGTCTTCCTAGCCCTGCCCCTTTAAGTTTGCACACTAGTTCACCTTTCCCCTTTCCAGTTTATTCAAGCCTTCCTGCCTTCTCTTGCCCTACAACTGGTCTTGCCCCTTCCTAAACCCTTACCAGTAATGGTGAAGGCCAGGCTGGAATGAGCAAGAGGTACATAGCTCCGGGATCCCCGGCGATGGTAGACAGTCACTTCCATGGTGTGTGTGCCCAGCATTGCCCTGCCTGTCCCAATGCTCAGCCCAGACACTGGGCCCCCTAGAACTTGCCAGTATTGGCCTGAAGTTTTTGGAATGAAAAGCAAGGAAGAGAACATTATTCCTCAAAGGGAACTGAGGGACAGGCTTAGAAACAGGGCACTGGAGATGGGAGGTCAGAAGGTATGATTACTTCTGAGGGTGTTTAGAAGGTGGTGATATGCGGGGACAGGGAAGGGGTCTTAATGGGGCATTCCTTGGGGTAGGACCACAATTGAGGAAGAGGATTCCTCTACTAGGCTTCTGGCACATTTCATAATGCCAGAAAGAATTATGATAGAGTTGAAGGGGGCTAGGCGCTATGGAAGAGAAAGGATTCCAGAGGAAAATGAAGATTAGAGAAAATCACAGAAGTTAAGGGGGAAGGGGCAGCTAAAATAAAGGTGATCAGGGAGAAAGAAATGAACACAAGTGTAGATGACAGGCCAAGAAGGGAGTTCCTCACCCCAGGTCTTCCAGACATAAACAAAGCTTCTCTTCTGAGACCAAGGGCCAGATGGGCAAGGTCCACCATCAGGGAAGATGCAGGCATCGTCAGGTTCCTGGGGATACACTGGCTGTCCTCCCCACACCTGGCTCCCTGAAAGGTAAATACAGAGTCACTCTTAAATCCTGGCATTCTTTTTTATGTACTAAAACCACTTAAGTTGCTCCCAGGGTATCAGAGAGGGACTCTGGGAGTATTCCATAGCTAGAAAATACATTCTTTTTTTTTTTTTTTTTGAGACGGAGTTTTGCTCTTGTTACCCAGGCTGGAGTGCAATGGCGCGATCTTGGCTCACTGCAACCTCCGCCTCCTGGGTTCAGGCAATTCTCCTGCCTCAGCCTCCTGAGTAGCTGGGATTACAGGCACACGCCACCATGCCCAGCTAATTTTTTGTATTTTTGGTAGAGACGGGGTTTCACCATGTTGACCAGGATGGTCTTGATCTCTTGACCTCGTGATTCACCCGCCTCGGCCTCCCAAAGTGCTGGGATTACAGGCGTGAGCCACCGCGTCTGGCCGAAAATACATTCTTCATGGCATAACCATTTGGGGTGGTAGTTGGGGACTTAGAGTCAGGAGACTACATTTTTTTTTTTTTTTTTTTTTTGAAGACAGTGTGTTACTCTGATGCCCAGACTGGAGTACAGTGGCACGATCACAGCTCACTGCAGCATCAACCTCCCAGTGTCAAGCAATCCTCCCACTTCAGCCTCCTGAGTAGCTGGGACTAAAGGTATGTGCCACCATACTCAGATAATTTTATTTATGTTTTGTAGAGACAGGGTCTTGCTATGTTGCCAGGGCTGGTCTCGAACTCCTGGGCTTAAGCAATCCTCCCACCTCAGCCTCCCAAAGTGCTGGGTTTACAGACAGGAGCCACCGTGCCTGGCCAGAAGCTATAATTTAATTGGTCAGGTGTGGTGGCTCATGGCTGTAAATCCAGCACTTTGGGAAGGTGAGGTGGGAGGATTGCTTGAGGCTAGGAATGCAAGACCAGCCTGATCAACATAGTAAGATCCTGTGTCTACAAAACACATTTTTAAAAAATTAGCCAGGTGTGGTGGTATGCACCTGAAGTTCCAGCTACTCCAGGGGCTGAGGAAGGAGGATCACTTCAGCTCAGGTTGAGGTAGCAATTAGCTATGATCGTGCCACTGTACTCCAGCCTGGGACACAGAAAAGGACCCTGACTCTAAAAAAATATAAATAAATAAGAAGAAGGAAAGAAAAGAATATATATATACACATATCAAAATATTTAGAGTGATTTGCTCTAGCTAGTGGAATAAAAATAACAGTACTAGGGGGCTGGGCGCAGTGGCTCACTCCTGTAATCCCAGCACTTTGGGAGGCCAAGGCGGGTAGATCATGAGGTCAGGAGATCAAGACCATCCTGGCCAACATGGTGAAACCCTGTCTCTACTAAGAAAACAAAAATTAGTTGGGTGTGGTAGCATGTGCCTATAATCCCAGCTACTTGGAAGGCTGAGGCAGAATCCCTTGAACCAGGGAGTAGGAAGTTGCAGTGAGCTGAGATCACGCCACTACACTGCAGCCTGGGTGACAGAGGGAGACTCCATCTCAAACTAAATAAATAACTGCACTAGAAAACATTTATTTAGCCTTTACTGTAGGCTAGAGCAGACACTATGTTAAGTACTTTACACATGTTATCACATTCTAATCCTTACAACAATCTTTTTTGCTTCGGAAACGGAAACACAATGAGGTAGGCAGATCACTTGAGCTCAGGAGTTCGAGAGCAGCCTGGGTAACATGGTGAAACCCTGTCTCTACTAAAAATACAAAAGAATTAGCTGGGCATGGTAGCACACACCTGTACTCCTGAGGCTGAGAAAGGAGGATCGCTTGAACTGGGGAGGCAGAGGTTGCAGTGAGTTAGTTCCTACCACTGCACTCCAGCCTGGGCAACACAGCCAGAGCCTGACTCTGTCTCAAAACAAAGGAAATAGAGGCCAGGCGCAGTGGCTCACGCCTGTAATCCCAGTATTTTGGGAGGTCAAAGTGGCTGGATCACGAGGTCAGGAGATTGAGACCATCCTGCCTAACATGGTGAAACCCCATCTCTACTAAAATAGAAAAAATTAGCCGGGCATGATGGCAGGCACCTGTAGTCCCAGCTACTCCGGAGGCTGAGGCAGGAGAATCGCCTGGACCCAGGAGGCGGAGTTTACAGTGAGTCAAGATCACACTACTACACTCCAACCTGGCAACAGAGCAAGACTCTGCCTCAAAAAAGAAAGAGGGAAGGAAGGGAAGGGAAGGGAAGGGAAGGGAAGGGAAAGGGGAAGGGGAAGGGGAAGGGGAAGGGGAAGGAAGGGGAAGGGGACGGGGAAGGGGAAGGGGAAGGGGAAGGGGAAGGGGAAAGAACAAAATAAGTAACTTGCCCAAGGTCACATATCAATGACAAGTTTAAATATAGGTCTTTTCAACTTCTAGGTCCCCTGAATTCTGCTGTCCTTTACTTTAGAAACTGTAATTTTCTTTTCTTTTATTGTAGCTCCTGTAATTCTCACATGTAATTTTATTTTCTGTTTGCTTTTTTGAGACAGGGTCTCAGTCTGTCACCCTGACTGGAGTGCAGTGGCGTGATCATGCAGCCTCAGCCTCCCAGGCTCATGATCCTCCCACCTCAGACTCCTGAGTAGCGAGGACTACAGCTGTAATTTTCTTTTTCTGTGTTTTCTTTCTTTTCTTTCCTTTTCTTTCTTTCTTTTCTTTTTTGAGACAGAGTCTTGCTTTGTTGCCAGGCTGGAGTGCAGTGACTCAATCTCGGCTCACTGCAACTTTTACCTCCCAGGTTCAAGCGATTCTCCTGCCTCAGCTTCCCACCTCAGACTCCTGAGTAGCTGGGACTACAGGCATGCACAACCATGCCCAGCTAATGTTTTGTATTTTTAGTAGAGACAGGGTTTTACCATGTTGGGCAGGATGGGCTTGAACTCCTGACCTCAGGTGATCCACCTGCCTCAACCTCCCAAAGTGCTGAGATTATAGGTGTGAGCCACCATGCCTGGCCTTTTATCTGTGTTTTCTAACTATAATGAGTATATATCATACATATAACTTGTTTTAAAAAGTAGAGGAGGAAGGGGCATTCCCTGAGCTCGTTGGGCATACCAGAGAAACTGAGCCCTAGGAATAAGGACCTAGAATAGAGAAGTACTCACCATTGATGATAGTATTGTTGACCCAGATAACCTGCCCATCTGGCAGTACCTTTTGGCTTCCAGGGAAGTTCAAGGCAATAGAGAAGGAGGCATTTGCACCAATCAGTGTAGGCCCATCATTACTGACCTTGAGGGACACTTGACCACCTGGGAAAGAAAGCTACATTAGCTAGGACTCCTGGGCTTCCCCTCCCTGTATACGTTTCCCCTCCTTATCTTCCCAAGCTATACTCAATGCAGGTCATCTTGCTTTTTTTCCCCACCATGCCCTCCCCTGGAACTTCCAAGTTCCTACCTCTCCAGCAGTCAAGTCTCTGGGCCTCTGTCCACTCTGGATAGAGCTGCCTATTCCAGGCTTTGATTCTGAGTTGCCTTGAGACAGCAAGCCAGTCCTGGTTTCTAGGTCCTAAAAGGAATGTGCCATGAGGATTCTAGGATCCTTTCAGTTCCTTCTCAGGAATAACACTCTATTCATGTCACCCCATTCATTCTTGCATTCAAAGTGCATTTTAAAAACTCATTTATTTGGTTAGGCACAGTGGCTCATGCCTGTAATCCCAGAACTTTGGGAGGCCAAGGCAGGTGGATCACCTGAGGTCAGGTGTTTGAGCCTATCCTGCCCAACACGGTGAAACCCCGTCTCTACTAAAAATACAAAACATTAGCTGGGCATGGTGACACGAGCCTGTAGTCCCAGCTACTCAGGAGGCTGAGGCAGGAGAATCACTTGAACTCAGGAGGCAGAGGTTGCATTGAGCAGACATCATGCCACTGCACTCCAGCCTGGCAACAGAGGGAGACTCCAACTCAAAAACAAAAACAAAAAAAAACACACAAAAAAGCCCTCACTTATTTATTAATTCATTATGATTATTATTGAGATGGAGTCTCACTCTGCCACCCAGGCTAGAATGCAGTGGCATGATCTCAGTTCACTGCAGTCTCTGCTTCCTGGGCTCAAGCAGTTCTTGTGCCTCAGCTTCCCAAGTAGCTGGGACTACAGGTGCCCACCACCACACCCAATTAATTTTTTTTTTTTTTTGAGATGGAGTTTCGCTGTTGTTACCCAGACTGGAGTGCAATGGCATGATCTCGGCTCACCGCAACCTCCGCCTCCTGGGTTCAAGCAATTCTCCCCTGCCTCAGCCTCCTGAGTAGCTGGAACTACAGGCACGCACTACCATGCCCAGCTAATTTTTGTATTTTTAGTAGAGACGGGGTTTCATCTTGTTGACCAGGATGGTCTCAATCTCTTGACCTTGTGATCCACCCGCCTCGGCCTCCCAAAGTTCTGGGATTATTAGGCCCGGCCTAATTTTTGTATTTTTAATAGAGACAGAGTTTTGCCATATTGGCCAGGCTAGTCTCAAACTCCTGAACTCAAGTGATCCGTCTGCCTCAGCCTCCCAAAGTGCTGGGATTATTAGGCCCAGCCTAATTTTTGTATTTTTAATAGAGACAGAGTTTTGCCATATTGGCCAGGCTAGTCTCAAACTCCTGAACTCAAGTGATCAATCTGCCTCAGCCTCCCAAAGTGCTGGGATTACAGGCGTGAGCCACCGCGCCTGGCCTGTTTTGTTTTAAATTGAGACATAATTCACATACCATAAAATTTACTTTTGAATGTGATCAAATTTGCATTTTAGAAAGATCACAATGGCAAGCAGTAAAAAGGATGGATTAGAGGCAGGCAGAGATTGGGGATGGGGACAGGGAAGACAAAAATTATTGTAACTGACCAAGAGAGGTCTGAGAAAAAAAGGATATGCTGGACCTCTATCTGCCCCACCCAGGTCCAACAACTATCACCACCATGCCAAATTTGCTTTCTTTATCCTTACTAGTTGTTTTTGTTTTGGCTAAACTATTTAAAAGCAAATCCCAAACATCTTGTTATTTTAACCCTACAAATTTAGTATGTATCTATAAGAAATATGAGTATTTTCTTGCATAAGCAAAATGTCATTTCATGCTAGACAAAATTATCAAACCCAGTCCATATAAACTTTCATGAATATCTAGAAAAATGTCTTATGATTTTTTAAATCAGGATCCAAAATATAAGTACAATCTTTTAAGAGCCTTAGGTGGGTGGATGTGAACAGAGTCTTTCCAGAACACATTAAGGAATATAGTAAAAGAAGAAGAAACTGCAGCACAGTGAGGGAAGTCAGATCAAGGAGAACTTCCTAGAAATCTGTGAGACTAAGCATCTAGGGAGAGAGGAGGGGATGGGATATGATGTATGTATTTCAGCACAGCAGAAACTATCCTCACCCCATATTTCTTTTCTTTTTTTTTTTTTTGGATATAGGGCTTTGCTGTTTTACCCAGGCTGCAGTGCAATGGCACATTCATCACTCACTGCAGCCTCAAACTCCTAGGCTGAAGCCATCTTCCTGAGTAACCTCCCAAGTAGCTAGGACCATAGGTATTCACCCCCAGGCCTGGCTAATTTTTTTACCTTTTGTAGAGACAGGGTCTCGCTATGTTGCTCAGGCTGGTCTTGAACTCCTAGACTCAAGCAATACTATGGCCACAGCCTCCCAAAGTGCTGGGATTACAGGCATGAGCCACCACACCTGGCCTCCTTATCTCCTTTCTTTTCTGTCTTTTTTTTTTTCTTGAGACAGAGTGTAGGACTGTTGGCCCCACAGGGTTGTGGGGTGTCCCTTATGCTGTGCTGAGGTACAGGATCCAAGAAGTAAAGAGACAGGACACTGAAGAACTAGTGAAGAGCATCTGGACTCGGGGACCCATGCCGCCTATAAGCGGAGACAGGCAAGGCCCCAGAATGCCCAGAAGCATCCATATTTATTAGGTACAAGTAGGGGGTAGGGTTGTAAGTGAGCTTATTATCTATAGGCTTAGTAATAGGACATACATAATCACATGAGTCACAAGCAAGGGGGCCACCCCATTATGTCACCTGGGCAGAGAGATGGGCCGTGCACAGTAGGGGATGGTGCCATGTGCAGTAGTAGAGGGTCGTGTACAGAAAAGGGGTCCACCCCCATTAGGTCACCAAGGCAAGGAGGTGGGCTGTGTGCAACAGGTGTCGTGCTCAACACTTCTTATCTGGGGGCTAGAGGCTTCAAATAATTTATAATAGAAGGATACTGTAAGCCAATACAGTGGGAGCTGACAGACTTGTGCTCTTCTCTTAAGATATTTATGGAAGGATGATTTGAGCTAGCACAGAAGTGAAAAAAGACTGACAGGGTGTACAGCTGCCATGACTGGTCACACCAGAGGGGTTCTTTTCCCTTAGTCATTTCCAGGATCTTAGGCCTAAGGCTTACTTTTCACAGGAACTGGATGCAAGGTACTACAACTCCTTTATAGGAGGAGAGGCTCTTGCTCCAAGCCTGCCATACAGCATATGCCCTTTCAGGCAGGGATGCTACCGCCTGGGTCTTTGGTTCTTGTCCTGGTCTGGCTGTTTTCCCATGTACTGCTTCTGCTTTGTAACTGCTCTAGGCATTCCTCCTACTACAAACTACTATATGGTTATATAGAAAAATTATATAAATCAGCACTAAATGTGTTAGTACAGCTCCAACTACAATACCTACATAATTATATGGAAAGATTATATGGAACTAAGTATAATTGTATATATAAGCTAAATATAGCAAGCAGTAAGTTATACTTCAGGCACTAATTGTGCCTGGGGTCTGCACAGTTCTTCCTCGGTAACCACGGGGGGTGTTACCCACACAGAGTCTTGCTCTGTTGCCCCAGCTGGAATGCAGTGGCACGATCTTGGCTCCCTGCAACCTCCACCTTCCAGGTTCAAGGTTCAAGTGATTCTTGTGCCTCAGCCTCCCGAGTAGCTGGGATGACAGGCATGCACCACCATGCTAGCTAATTTTTGTATTTTTAGTAGAGATGGGGTTTCACCATATTGGCCAGTCTGGTCTTGAACTCCTGACCTCAAGTGATCCACCCGCCTCAGCCTCCCAAAATGCTGGGATTACAGGTGTGAGCCACTGCACCAGGACTCATCCCTTTCTAATGTGTGCTGTAACCCTAGTTGACTCTGCTGGGGGAGAATCTGGATCATCTCATTGAGCATCCTACCACTAAAGCAGGAGAAGTCATAAGATACCCTATTCTTTCTCCACTTCCAACTCTCCCTCCTCAGAGCAGCACGAGACATTCCAGACCCTCTCACCAACCACCCCCCTCCACCCCCCCTCCCCCGCTCCTGTCACGAGGCCCAATCCCCCAGAGCCTTTTCATGTGATGCTCAGCTGAGACCCCTTTGCCTATCTCTCTCTCAGTCCCAGAACAAAATTTCTGGGCTGTGTTCACCCGTACCCATCCCAAGAGATGTATCTCCTTAGTCTTCTTACCCAATACCACATTTTCTGACTCCCCACTTTAAATCCCCCACCCCAAGAGACATTTCATCCCTTTGGAGCCCCTGCTCCAGCTCACTGCCAAGGAAGCCTCAGAATCAGTGCCACAGACCTTCTATCCTTCGCCCCTCCAAGCATATGAAATTATTTTCAGGCTCAATCCCAAATCTCCATGTAGGGAGGGAGCCCAGGTGCCCACAACCTCACAAACCAAATAGGAGGGAGAAGCCTGAAATATTGCCAGTATCTCCCATTAGGAGGAGAGAAACCAGAGCAGGGGAATTCATCCCCAAGTTCACACTTGCTCATGTCCACATATCCGCACATACCTTTTGTAGCCCCCACAGCCAGTAAAGCACCTATCACAGCCAAATGGAGAAAGCACCTTTTCATCACCAGACGCATTGTGTTCTTCCCTCCAGCAACCAAAGACACTGAGGGGCTGGGATAGGCCCCTATATAAGAAAAGGGTGCTCATTTGCATAGCCCTTCCTCTTCTCCTTCAGAGAATGCCTGGGAGGGGCCGGAGGAGAGGAAAAAGAAAAAACAAACTGACAAAGGGAACCTGGGCCCTAGACATTGCTTTCCCATCCTGCTACTCAATGACAGTTTCTGGTTTCACAGGGTCATTCTCATCTTGATACACTCTCGGGCAAGAGCTGACTGAAAGGCAGCTGCATAACACATACCAGACACAACAGTTCATCATGGGAGAGTGAATTAAACCAGGAATTTCTCAAATAGACAGAAACAAGGGCGGGCGCGGTGGTTCGCACCTGTAAGTAATCCCAGCACTTTGGGAGGCTGACGCGGGTGGATCATGAGGTCAGGAGTTCAAGACCAGCCTGGCCAACATGGAGAAACCCCATCTCTACTAAAAATACAAAATTAGCCGGGCATGGTGGCACATGCCTGTAACCCTAGCCACTCGGGAGGCTGAGGCAGGAGAATTGCTAGAACTCGGGAGGCGGAGGTTGCGGTGAGCCGAGATCGCGCCATTGCACTACAGCCTGGGCAACAAGAGGGAAACTCCGTCTCAATAAAAAGGAAACAAAAAGAACCCTGCACCCCAAAACAGAGACAGCGTTGGGGTAGGCTATGAGGCGGAGGCAACGACTCTTCCGAGGCCAAGGAATCCTTTACAACGAGATCCCTGACTTCCTGCTTTTCAAAGGAGGCTCCTGGGCCAGGTGGAATTTAACCTTAAGTCGATACATATTTTCCCCGGGAGTGGTGGAAATAGTGAGTTAGAAATCAAGAAATCCCTACAGACTAGAAACATAGAAACTCGGACCCTAAGCAGGTACTTGGAAAGAGTGTTCAGCCGCCCCACCGGGAAAGAAACTTGTCTAGCCCCCAAGAACCAAACTTGCCTGGGGCGGGGTCATTTGCGGGGAGGAGCTCTGGGCTGCCCCCCCCGCTCTGACGTTGACCAATAAGAAGGTCTGGGGGCGGAGCCAGGGAAACGCGGGAAGGTGGGGCGGGGCCTCTGGTGGCGGTCGGGAACTCTGGGGGAGGCGGCAACATTGTTTCAAGTTGGCCAAATTGACAAGAGCGAGAGGTATACAGCGTTCCATCCCGACGCCGGGCCACGGTACTGGGCCCTGTTTCCCCCTCCTCGGCCTCCGAGAGCTAGGGACCGCCTTCTGCAGGGTTCCCAGGCCCCCGCTCCAGGGCCGGGCAGACCCAACTCGCTGGCGCTTCATGGAGAACTTCCAAAAGGTGGAAAAGATCGGAGAGGGCACGTACGGAGTTGTGTACAAAGCCAGAAACAAGTTGACGGGAGAAGTTGTGGCGCTTAAGAAAATCCGCCTGGACACGTGAGTGGCCTCTGTACCCGGGACTCCTAAGGGGACCTCCTTAACTGTGCCCCCCAACCCCCCACGGGCGGGTAGCGGTCCAGCGACCGGAAGAGAGCAGGGAGGGACTTCTTTAGAAGTAGAGGGGTGGGTTGGGGGCCTGTAGAAGGTGGAGAGTACAGGGTGGTGTAGAATCTATGGAAAACTTTCTTCTCAAACTGAGCCCGATGGCGTCCCCAAATTGTGCGACCACAGAGACTCGGGGAGAGAAAGGAGGCCTCTGAGATGAAGTCCAAGACTCTCCATGGAGTTGAGTTATGTGGGAACAGACGAGTAGCGCCTTTCTGAATGAAGAGCCCTCCTCACTGCCCCACCCTCACCTAAGAATTCTCTCCTCTTTCCAAAGAATGGCAGTTGAACCTCACTGGCCCCTCTGGGGAGGTTGGGTGCTACTCCTGCATTTTTAAATTTATTTTTTATTTTCTCACCCGTTACAGTCTCCCTGCTTTACCTTCACCAGGCAGCTTTACTTACCTACCCCTGGGAAAAGAGGAGATAATGACCTTAATATGTCCAAAAGCCACACCCTGACTACCCAGGAATTAGCTCCTTCCAGCACCCTTTCTCTTCTCTCACTTTCCTAGGGGGTGCTGGGTGGTGCCTCCTTGGGGGAAAGAAATGACTGGGAGGGGGAAAAAGGAGTGTTTGTAACCATATTCCCATCTCTGTTTTCCCAACCTCTCCAAGTGAGACTGAGGGTGTGCCCAGTACTGCCATCCGAGAGATCTCTCTGCTTAAGGAGCTTAACCATCCTAATATTGTCAAGTAAGTATGTGTCTGAGAGTAGATCCAGTTGGAAAGAAGGATGAGTTCTGTCTGTACAGTGTGGCCATTTCTCTCTCTCGCACCTCCATTTCCTTGACCTTTCCTTCTCTAGGCTGCTGGATGTCATTCACACAGAAAATAAACTCTACCTGGTTTTTGAATTTCTGCACCAAGATCTCAAGAAATTCATGGATGCCTCTGCTCTCACTGGCATTCCTCTTCCCCTCATCAAGGTAATGCTTCTCATCAGCTCCCCCCTATCATGGACGTGTCTTGGGGGACTGATGGCAGGCAATTCTGGGTGATATTTTATGATCTTGGCCTTCTTCTGAGCCCTCATCTACTACACACACACACTCCCCTTCTTTTTGTGTCTTCTTCCCTGCTCATTATACTCATTAACTCCAGGGTTGGACTGAAGAATCAAAGTTGAAACTCTAGTGAGTCAACCTAGCAACTCAGGTGGGAGGTCAGATGAAACTCAGATAAATGGGATTTGAGAGCACCTGGTAAATTCCTCCAAAAAGCCCTTCTGTTTGGTGGAAGAACTAGCCAATGAGTCTATTATCTATTTTAGGGCTGGATTCTTCACTCCCAGAGCTACTTTGAATCTATTAACAAACATTTATTCAATGCGCAGCATATAGAAAAGGAATGCAAAGTTGAGTAAGACTTGCTCCTTATCCTCTCTGGGCTGACAGTTTAATGGGAGAAATACCTTGTAAATATGTAATTATAATCCAACGCAGTAAAGGCCTTAGTAGAACCATGGGGGCGCAGAGCAAACCCAATCTGCTCATTGTGGTGAAGAAACACAGTCCTCTCTTTCTCCTTTGTCAGAGCTATCTATTCCAGCTGCTCCAGGGCCTAGCTTTCTGCCATTCTCATCGGGTCCTACACCGAGACCTTAAGCCTCAGAATCTGCTTATAAACACAGAAGGGTCCATCAAGCTAGCAGACTTTGGACTAGCCAGAGCTTTTGGAGTCCCTGTTCGTACTTATACCCATGAGGTGAGTCCCTTTTTGCCTTTCTTCTCTGAGTTTCCCAAGAGGTGTTAACTAGGGCATTCACAAAGTTACTAAAAATATCTGGCCAACAGTTTCTTACTAGGTAGAAGTAATCTCTTGACATCCTAAAGAGTCCTAGGGTATGCATGGAATTCATACTGTGTTGCTAACTGGGCTCACGCCTGTAATACCAACACTTTGGGAGGCTGAGGTGGGATAATCACTTGAGCCCAGGAGTTCGAGACCATCATGGGCAACATAGCAAGACCACTCTCTACAGAAATAAAAAATCAAATAAAATTATGATGACCATTTGTCTCAAGTTTTTCCAGAAAGATCTCAAATTGGGGTTTCAGAAAACATGGTCTCCAGAACTATGGACTGAAAATCAGTGGGAGGGCAAAGATGGAGGGAAGGAAACTGCTTGTTAAGAGGCCAAGAGTTAGCAGAGTAATGCTGAGGAACTGAGATTTGGGACTCTCTGTACCCTATAAACCACCCCACCCTCCCTATTCTTGTCCCTCAGGTGGTCACCCTGTGGTACCGAGCTCCTGAAATCCTCCTGGGCTGCAAATACTACTCCACAGCTGTGGACATCTGGAGCCTGGGCTGCATCTTTGCTGAGATGGTATGGAGGCTTGCCCAAGTTCCACCCAGCCCCGTTCTCCCCACATCCAAGAACAACAGAACTGTTCTTGGCCCAGACCTATGATGCTTCTATCACAGGGTTCTCTTTCTAAAGTAGCACCAAGGGGAATGGTGAGGAAAGGATGCAACTGTTACCCCAATATCAACCACAATGTTAGGATATCCAACAACAGCCTTAGTACCTAGTATACATCTCTATCCCTGAAATGAGGTAAAACATTTCTGCATCTGTTTTAACCATAGTCTGCATATATTTGGGAGAATGATTCCATTTAGTGCCTCTTTTATTTTAGGGCTTCACTTCAAGGCCTGTAGACCTTGTTGTATGGTGCCAGGAATGTAGTGAAGCCAGTTGTGGTCACTTTGTTCACACCCTTCATTTAAACTGCAGATTTAGACAGGGCGCAGTGGCTCATGCCTGTAATCCCAGCACTTTGGGAGGCTGAGGTGGGTGGGTTGCCTGAGGACAGGAGTTCAAGACCAGCCTGGCTAACATGCTGAAACCTCATCTATACAAAAAATACAAAAATTAGCCGGGTATGGTGGTACAAACACCTGTAATCCCAGCTATTTGGGAGGTTGAGGCAGGAGAATCGCTTGAACCTGAGTGACGGAGGTTGCAGTGAGATGAAATCGCACCACTTCACTCCAGCCCAGGTGACAGAGCGAGACTCCATCTCAAAAAAAAAAAAAGATTGGTGGGGCATGGTGGCTCTCGCCTGTTATCCAAGCACTTTGGAGGCCAAGGTGGGCAGATCACCTGAGGTCGGGAGTTCAAGACCAGCCTGACCAACATGGTAAAACCCCATCTTTTTTTTTTTTTTTTTTTGAGGCGGAGTTTCGCTCTTGTTACCCAGGCTGGAGTGCAATGGCGCGATCTCAGCTCACCGCAACCTCCGCCTCCTGGGTTCAGGCAATTCTTCTGCCTCAGCCTCCTGAGTAGCTGGGATTACAGGCACGTGCCACCATGCCCAGCTAATTTTTTGTATTTTTAGTAGAGATGGGGTTTCACCATGTTGACCAGGATGGTCTTGATCTCTTGACCTCGTGATCCACCCGCCTCAGCCTCCCAAAGTGCTAGGATTACAGGCATGAGCCACTGCACCCGGCCCTAAAACCCCATCTTTATTAAAAAAAAAAAAAGATTTAGATCACATCCCCTTTCAACCTCTGGCTTTTCAGACTGAAGGATCCTTGAGGCCTGGCCTTATGTAGAAGCTCCCATCTCCTTTAATACAACAGCGCAGTGCAGTAGGCCGAGGCTTCAAATCAGCAATGTTTTATGGTCCTTTATCTGTGTTGTAACCAAGAGCTTAAAGACCCTTAGCCTATACATATGTAATGTGCATTTATCCCCCAAAGCATTACCTTACAATTGCCCATATTCCTCTCTCAATTCATCAAAAAATATTTGTTAAGCACCTAGTGTGTACCTAGCACCATGCTAGGTGCTGTGGGGAACACAGAAGAAATGGAAGACAGAGTCTCTGCCCGCTGTGCTCCTATCTAGAAGTGGCTGCATCACAAGGTTGGGGGATGACCGCAGTGTCTACCCCACACCCCGTGAGTGGCTTGGGATCCCTTTGCTACATGTCAGTGGCACCCCAGACATTCACCCCCTCCCAGCCCCACCCAGCCTTGGGGATCTGCAAAGTCATGGTTGGGGGAAGGAAGGAGGGGGCAAGGAGACAGATGAAGGGACTTCTTTGTCTCAGGTTCTGTGTGACCGACCCCATGAAAGGCCCTAGGGAGGGAGTCATGGGGCCCTGCTGACCTTTCACTGCCTGTGGGAACTCCTTTGTATAGAGGACAGTTTTGACTGACGTCAATGTGGGTCTTGGTATTTCCTCTTTCCCCATTTTCAGGTGACTCGCCGGGCCCTATTCCCTGGAGATTCTGAGATTGACCAGCTCTTCCGGATCTTTCGGACTCTGGGGACCCCAGATGAGGTGGTGTGGCCAGGAGTTACTTCTATGCCTGATTACAAACCAAGTTTCCCCAAGTGGGCCCGACAAGATTTTAGTAAAGTTGTACCTCCCCTGGATGAAGATGGACGGAGCCTGTTATCGGTGAGAGTGGGCACCTGCTTCCCCTCATTCATTTCTTCCAGGGAAGGGATTTTACAGGATAAAGGAAGGATGAGACCCTGAACTCTGGGCCTCAGTATTTCATTTCCCTGATTCCTTCTTTCCCTGTTGGCATGCTGATTCAGATACAGGAGGATGGAAGTGAGAATTCTGCCTTGGGTAGAAGGAGTTCTGGTTTCCTGATTTCTGGGAACACTTGCTGCCCATTTAGTCCACTATCACATCATTGAAATCAACATACATCTCTCCCCTCTCCCTCTAGCAAATGCTGCACTATGACCCCAACAAGCGGATTTCGGCAAAGGCAGCCCTGGCTCACCCTTTCTTCCAGGATGTGACCAAGCCAGTACCCCATCTTCGACTCTGATGGCCTTCTCAAAGCCCCCAGCCCTAATTTCACCCTCTCCTCCAGTGTGGGCTTGACCTGGCTCTTTGGACTCAGGTGGGCCCTCTGATCTTGCCTTAAACACTCACCTTCCAGTCTTAGCCAGCCAACTCTGGGAATACAGGGGTGAAAGAGAGGAACTAGTAAAAATGAAAGGAAGTTTCAGTATTAGATGCACTTACGTTAGCCTCCACTATCCTTTCTCCCTTCTCCTAATTATTGCTAAAGAGGGTTGGTTTTTTTTTTAAAAAAAAGCCTCCCTACACATTAGATTTGCCATACCAATCTTTGAATGCCCCATAATTATTATTTCCAGTGTTTGGGATGACCAGGATCCCCAGCTTCCTGCTGCCACAATTTTTGTAAAGGCCAAACAATAGCAGGGGCCTAAGTTGGAGCTTTTGAGAACCAAGTAAAACAAAACCACAGAGAGGAGTCTATTTTAAAGAATTCCTTTGAAAAAATAGATCCAATCAGTTTATACCCTAGTTAGTGTTTTGCCTCACCTAATAGGCTGGGAGACTCAAGACTCAGCCCTGATAGGGCTGCAGAAGAAATAATTGGCCCCAGACCCCATGTTTGTCCCTTCTACCGGCATGAGGAGTCTGGGAGGCCCTAGGACAGGGATTGTGCTTCATTCCAATCTATTTCACCACGGCCTTATGAGGCAGGTGAGAGATGTTTGAATTTTTCTCTTCCTTTTAGTATTCTTAGTTCTTCCATTGCCAGGGATTCCTGATCCCATTTTCCTCTGAAGTCCACCTTCTACCCCATAGGAGTGGAAGTTAGGGTTTAGGCATCATTTTGAGCATGCCGACACTTTTACAGGGCTGTGATTGAGTGAGGGCATTGGATAAAAATATTTCTTTAAAAGAAGGATGAACAATTATATTTATACTTCAGGTTTTATCCAATAGTAGAGTTGGCTTTTTTTTTTTTTTTTTGGTCAGAGTGGGTGCATTTGTTGCCATGTGCACCTTGAAGTTTTGTAATGACAGTGCTAAAAAAAAGCAGTTTTTCTTTTATGATTTTGTCTCTGTCACCCTTGTCCTTGCGTGCTCCTGCTATTAACGTTACTTGTAATTTAGTTTGTAGTTCATTAAAAAAATGTACCTAGTTTTATAGTTCATCTCTTTCCTCATCTTATTTACTAAAAGAATGGGGGGAGACAATATGACTATGTATATGTGATCATTTATTCCAGACCCCTTTTCCTAATCTCTCTGTGGGTATCTACCCACCCTGCCCCATTTTGGCTAGTGCTGGTGATAAACAAAGCAGTTATTATTGTCCCTATTTATGGATGGGGAAACTGAAACCTATATACTTCCTACTTCACTTTCTCCACACACCAACAAACCTCTTTTCCTCCAGCCAACATACCACACACACACACACACACACACCACACATACAACATACCACACACACACACACACACACCACATACAACATACCATACACACACCACATACCCACACCACATATACACATACACCACATACACATACACACACAACACACACGCACACGTGCACATACAAAACGGCAAGAGGGCTCCTGGGGAATTTGCCTCTCGACACTGCATTTCCCAGTGAGCTCGCCATTTTTCTCCTTTCTGTTTCATATCACAAACAGCAAAGTTTTCCAAAGATTCTTTTATTTACATATACATACGATTCTGAAAAAGCGTCTCCAAGCTACCACTGCTTGTAGTTGCCATTGTCTTAGTCCACCAAAAACCATCTCAGACCGCCCGCGGGCCACCCCAAATACTCCTGTCCCCTGAAGCCTCACTAAAAAGAGGAAGCGCTGATGTCAGAGTTACTTAAATTCCCAGGCTCCGGATCCCTAGAAGAGGTATTTTTACGCCGGCGAATTTGTCATAGAAGGCGGGGCACTAGAGCCAGTCCCGCCAAGTCCAGGGGAGGGGCGAAGGTCAGCCGCGGCCTTCCTAAGGCTTTCTTCAACCCCTCCTTGCTGCCAGTCAAATCCCGTATTTTCGCAGTAGTGGTTAAAGTTTCGCTTTGACCCGCCTCCATCACTCACCTGATTAGATGTTTATGAGTCAAAAGGCGGGGTCATGGGGTGTCGGGATTTTACCGGTGGATACATGCGCCTGTCGGCAGTGTGCCGCCCCACTGTCTTCAGGAGCTTGCTTTTTAATGGCTCCTTACCTCGTCTATCTTCGAGGCTTCTCCCTCGCTATTGGTTGGTGGCCCCGCCTGTCGAGTCCCTTGCTTGTACTTGTATTTGACAGCACCCAAAGAGACCCGCCTTTCTCCAGAGGATTGGTGGATGAGTGCACATATAGCCCACCCTCGATGGTAGGCGGGTAATCGAGCTATTGGCTGGAGCCCCCGCCCCAGGGCGAGGAGGAGAAGGAGGGGCCGGAGGGTTTGGTTGAGCTGCAGCTGTTTGTCTGTTCGACACAGGCTTGGGGCCGACGGGGGAGACGGAGCCCCAGGTACCGAGCTAATGGAACCCAAGGGGCAGGGGCGGAAGCGCCCGGGAAATGAGAGCAGCCTGGCCTGAGAGCCGAGGCGGGTCTGGGCCTAAGCGAGGGGTTAGAGTGGCCCACCAGAGAAAGAAGAAGGGGGCCGGGCCCCGGCAGGCCTAATAGGGGCTCAGAGAAGGGGACTGGGCGGGCTGGAACCCCAAAGTTGGTGAGTCGGGGAGGCGGCTGGGCTGTGGCGGCGGCCGGGCCGGGGGCCGGGCGCTGGAGGCCCGGAGCTTGAGTGAGGGCAGGGACAGGCCTCATTAAGCAGCTCTGAAGAGGGAGGAGCTGGGGAAAGGGACAGGGCAGCGGGTGAGGTAAGCCCATTTGCCGGGAGGTGAGGAGGGGTCAGACCTGTCGCTTGAGCCCGAAGGCTGACTGGGGCTGGGTCCCTCCAGAGAGATTCATTGGAAGGGCCTGAGAAGGGTTCTTAGTTGGATAAGAAGCGTTCTTTTCAGAGAAAGTGCCTATTATAGAAAGAAGTGAGGGTGTTGTGGTATTGAGCTGAGAGAGATTTGGGTTCAGTGAGGGAGAACTGGAGAAAATGAAGAAGGCTCTATGAATCTAGAAGACTAAGTTAGTTGAGGAAATGGAAGCAGGGCCTGGTATCAGTTATGGGAGCTTCTGGGTATGCTGAAGAGGGGCTGGAGGCGCTGGGTCTTGGGAGTACCCACGCTTTTGTTCCTTTCAGTGTTTAGATGTGGTAATTTGAAGCTTTTTAGAACTCCCAGGGTAGGGATGAGGATGAAAGTAATTTTTTTTTTCTATGACTGTTGGCTGCTCCATACTCAGCCCCAACACTTTTTCTTGGCTTCATACCTGGTCTATACTGCAGTCTGTTTCTTAACCTACTGTTTCATGTCCTATGAAAGAGCTAAGAAGTTGGATTGGGGGCTTGTTTCATCCACTTCCTTCATACTTAATAATGTGGTCTATAGTGAATACCGTGTCTCCTAGAACTGGGAATCTATTTCATATCTATTTTATTATTTATGTGGGAAAGGGGCTTAGAGATCCTCAGCCATCAGATCTCCTGATCATAGTTGGTGAAATTTTTGTGGGACTTAGACTTGGCTTGGGTATTTCCCAGGCAGGTAACAGAGTTAACAGGTCCGAAACTATGAGGTGATATTACTGAGGAAGAGATTTGGGGAAGAGTGAGAATTCCATTTCAAAAGCTTGGCATCACCCCTTGTTCTTTGTCTACTTTTTTAAAAGCCCAGATTTCTGTGCTGTTAGAAAGTTGGGTCAAACTATGAAGTGTCTGGGGAAGATGGTGAGTAGAGAAAAAGATAGAGGTGCAGTAATTTACACCTGTAATCTCAGCACTTTGGGAAGCTGAGGCAGGAGGATCGCTTGAGGCCAGGAGTTTGAGACCAGCCTGGGCAACATAGTGAGATGCTGTCTCTACAATAAATTTTTTTAATTAGCTGGGCATAGTGGCACGAGCCTGTGGTCTCAGCTACTTGGGAGGCTGAGGCAAGAGAATCACTTGAGCCCAGGAGTTCGAGGGTGCAGTGAGCCATGATCTTGCCACTGCACTTCAGCCTGGGCAACAGAATGAGATCCTCTCTCTGGAAGTAAAAAAAGGAAAAGATTGCCAAAGCAGAGGAGTGGAGTACCCTCTTCCCCACATATTTTTAATGGTCTGCCAACCTTCTTTATCCCTCATAGATTGGAACCTACTGGATTTTCCCTAACTGTACTTCCTTCTTTTCCCCTTCTTTACCAGTATATTTTATTACTACATTTCTTAATTGCAAAAGTAATATGTACATATTTTAAAATATGTAAGCTGTACAGCAATTTAAGAAGTATAAATCCTCCCACACATACCTCACTCATATTTCATTTAGGAAGGTCAAGAATCAGAGCCAGCAAATCAGACTAATCTTGCTTTGCTTTGGGGGATGTGCCACAAAAGTCAATTCTGTTTTCAGGTTCTCACCAAACTCTAGTCTCATTCTTTCTACAGTTTTCCCTTCTGGGATGATACTCTGTTATTTATTGTGCTCCTTTCACAGTTCATTTTGTCTTCTACCAAGTCAGACAAGCAGAGGTCTGTACTGTGGGTTATCATTCACCTTCAGCACACACACACACCAAGTTGTGTGGTGAGTGTCCTAGGAAATGCCCAAATAGATGAAATAAAACTTTTTTTTTTTTTTTTTGAGATAGAGTTTCCCTCTTTTCGCCCAGGCTGGAATGCAGTAGCACTTGGCTAACTGCAACCACCGCCTCCCAGGTTCAAGCGATTCTCTTGCCGCAACCTCCAGACTAGCTGGGACTACAGGTGCGCACCAACACGCCTGGCTAATTTTTGTATTTTTAGTAGAGATGGGGTTTCACCATGTTGGCCAAGATGTTCTTTATCTCCTGACCTTGTGATCTACCCGCATCAGCCTCCCAAAATGCTGATATTACAGGCATGAGCCACTGTGCCTGGCCAGAACAAAACTATATGGGAAGGATCATTTTATTTTTGGGGGGGGATAATTGTTGGTATCTCTGCTAAAGAGAGGACTTTCAGACCTCTATATCAGATTCATGGTCTCTGCATGTTCATGGTCTCTGCATGTTCACATTACTTGACTGTTCCTTTCTTATCCATGATGATGATGGTTCTCCTAAGAGGCTCCTGTATTTGTCTTTCTTTCTTTTCTTTTCTTCTATTTTTAGAGACAGAGTCTTGCTCTGTTGCCCAGGCTGGAGTACAGTGTGTGTCTTTCTGTAGTGATCTGAGAAGCTCCAAGCTTCTCTGGATTTGAAATCAGTTTCCTCTGAATCTCAGAGTCAGATTACAGCTAGGGCATTTCATACTACCACCTTATTAATTGAATTTGTCCTTACTGGCTTTAAAAGCCCTCTATTATACCCAGCCTTTATATAGTGCCCATCGGAAACCTCAGTTGCCTCCCCCAAGGAACTTTTCTCAACTGCAAGCCAGTTCTAGAGACAGTTGTATAGGGGGTGTGTGTGTGTATGTGTGTTTTGTTGTTATTGTTTTTGAGACAGAGTTTTTCTCTTGTCACCCAGGCTGGAGTGCAATGTCACAATCTTAGCTCAATGCAACCTCCGCCTCCCAGGTTCAAGCGATTCTCCTGCCTCCACCTCCAGAGTAACTGGGATTACAGGTGTGTGCCACCATGCCCAGCTAATTTTTATATTATTAGTAGAGACAGAGTTTCACCATGTTGGCCAGACTGGTCTTGAACTCTTGACCTCAGGTGATCCACCCACCTCAGCCTCCCAGAGTGCTGGGATTACAGCCCAGCCATGTGTGTGTGTTTTAATCCTATCTAGTCTTTGCCATTTCCTAAACCCTGGTCATATTCTGTTCCTTTCTTCTGTACATCCCTTTGTGGAGTTGGTTGGTTGGTTGGGTTGTTTTGTTTGTTTGTTTGTTTTGTTTTGTTTTGAGACAGAGTCTAGCTCTGTTGTCCAGGCTGGAGTACAGTGGCGCTGTGTCAGCTTATTGCAACTTCTGGCTTCCAGGTGCAAGTGATTCACCTGCCTCAGCCTCCCATGTAGCTGGTATTATAGGCGCATGCCACCATTCCTGCCTAATTTTTGTGATTTTAGTGGAAATGTGCTTTCACCATGTTGGCCAGGCTGGCCTCTAACTCCTGACCTGAAGTGCTGAGATTACAGGTGTGAGCCACCACAGCTGGCCTCCCTTGGTGTTTTTTTGTCTCCCTCTTAATCAAAGCTTACCTTCAAGAAAGGATCTGGAATTGCTCTTATTAAGATGTAAATAACACAGTCACTTAAACTATTAATTTTTCCAACAGTTTTTTGCATCTTAAGAGGGAGTTTAGGAGTAGAATTAACAATAAGGAATGTCATACATAGATCTGGAGTTGCAAAAATATATTTGTAGAAGAGGGCTTTCCTATTGCTCTTCAAGTCAAACCTCATATCTTTCTAAATTAAATTTTTTTTTTTCTGGACAATTCCTGCATACCTCATATCGTCTTTTGTTTTCTTTTCTTTTTTCTTTTTTTATTTTTTTTGAGACGGAGTTTCACTCTTGTTGCCCAGGCTGGAGTGCAGTGGCTCAGTCTCAGCTCACCACAACCTCCTCCTCCCAGGTTCAAGCGATTCTCCTGCCTCAGCCTTTCAAGTAGCTGGGATTACAGGCGTGAGCCACCACGCCTGGCTAATTTTGTATTTTTAATAGAGATGGGGTTTCTCCATGTTGGTCAGATGATCCACCTGCCTAGGCCTCCCAAAATGCTGGGATTACAGGTGTGAGCCACCACACCTGCCCATAATATAACTCATATCTTCTAACTCTTTACTTGGGAGCAAATATTGCTCATTGGTATGAATTTTACTTCTGAGAAGGAGGCACAGGGTAGAAGAAGGAGGCATGTAATTTGCTCCCTAATCCTAAAGCATTTCAGATTGGAAAGTAACCAAAGTGTGAGACAATGAACTTATATAAAGAAATACAGCAGCCCTCTTGGAGGAAGGATACCATAAAACCCTACATGGTGTACTTCCACTTCCTACAAGCGTTTTGGGAAAGATTTAGTCATTGACTGAAGAGTACCTTTTCATAAAAAAGGTACCTACTGAAAAGGTACCATAGAACTCCTGGTTCTATGGTGTTATGACTTCTTTTTTTTTTTACCTTGTGTTTCTCAAGTCAGGAATTAATAGAGAGACAGTGGCCCAAAGCTTTTGACTACTCAACATCAACTGAAAAGTTAGGGAACTTTGTTTTTAGCTACAGTTGCCTCAGTGTTTGGATGGGAGGGCCACATATTGGGTATGATTAGGCCATCTGAGGCATAGTAACGAGTGACAGGAAAAGCAGTTAGCCCATGTGAGTTGCAATAGTTACCTTGTGGGCAAGATCCCAGAGGGGCCCTCTATCCAGAGAGATCATGAGGGGCCAGGAAGAGAACTGGTTTTCTAAGGCCTATTAAAAACATTCCTAAATGGAACTGAGTAAGATCCGTTCAGATGGTACAGAAAGGGAGGAGTTGATTGGGAGAAAGAAGTAGAATTACGTGGCCTTAATTTAGGGAGCCTTTAATGAGCACCTACTAGGGATCAGGCAGCATGCTGTGCTCTGAAGACTTAAGATAACATAAAGAAACTCCCACTTTTTAAGAACTTCACAGTTTAGCAGAGCAGACACAATTAATTCACATACTGTGGTAATGTGATACATACACTTATAGAAATACAGTTTTTTTTTCTTTTTTGAAACAGTCTCACTTTATCGCCCAGGCTAGAGTGCAGTGGCATGATCCTGGCTCACTGCAACCTCTGCCTCCCAGGTTCAAGCAATTCTTCCGCCTCAGCCTCCCGAGTAGCTGGGACTACAGGTGTGTGCCACCACGCCTGGCTGATTTTTTGTATTTTTAGTAGAGATGGGGTTTCACTTTGTTAGCCAGGATGGTCTCAATCTCCTGACCTCATGATCTGCCCTCCTCAGCCTCCCAAAGTGCTGGGATTACAGGCATGAGCCACTGGGCCCAGCTTTGCTTTCTTTCCTTTTTTTTTTTTGAGATGGAGTCTCACTCTGTTGCCCAGGCTGGAGTGCACTGGCGCAATCTGTGCTCAATGCAACCTCCACCTTCTGGATTCAAAGCAATTCTCATGTCTCAGCCTCCTGGGTAACTGGGATTACAAGCCTACACCAACATACCCAGCTAATTTTTGAATTTTTAGTAGAGTCAGGTTTCACCATGTTTGCCATGCTGGTCTTACTCCTGATCTCAAGTGATTCACCTGCCTTGGCCTCTAAAAGTGTTGAGATTATAGGCGTGAGCCACCACGCCCAGCCAGAAATACAGTCTTAATACTGTGGGACCCTACGGGCCTCTAGAGAAGCAATGATGAATTCTGCTAGAGGAGAGGGTGATTATGCAATTTCACTAAAGTAACATTTGAGCCTGGTCTTATGAGATACATAGAATTTTGCTAGGCAGACAAGTAGGGAGGAGCATTCCAACCTTACTTAGGTCAATAATAGGGAGTTTGTACTACCATGCTGATAAGAGGTAAGTACGCTTTTGCCTCTTGGAGAAATATAAGGGAAGGGGTGGGGACGTGGAAGGAATCTCTCATTTAATCTAGTGATTCATTGGGTAACATTGGATCAACAAAATGAAGAGCTGAGCCAAGTGGTAGGACTCTCATTTCAAGATTTTGGTTACTTGGGCTTAAACAAAGTTGGAGAGGAAGATGAAGGTAGTTACTGGTTTCTGCTCTACCTTCCCTACTTAGTAAACCTCTCACATTAATTACAAGGCCCACCAAATCCTGCAAAAATTACCATTTGTTTTCCTATTGCCTCCCATTAAATTGCTTCTATTTCAACTGTCCTGGCAGGGGTTGGTCAAAGAGCTTCTAGAAAAGAGTAGTGATGAATTAATTCTTCTGTTAGAAGGCTATGCAACTGGATCCCAGTTGCCAGGGAAGGCCTGGGTCTTCTTAATTTGTTTTTAGTCCCAAAGCAAGTACCTACCTAAACTGAATAGTGGCAGAAACCCTATCCAGTCTAAGCTCTTGATCCTGTGCTGGTGCCGTCTTCAGAGTTCAGCATTTCCTGCTTCTTTAAAAAGTATGGTGGTATAAAATAGGCAGGAGTACCTGACTAGGAATCCGACATTTACTACTTAGCAATTGGCTGTATGATAACACTCGACAAGTTGACTAATTTTATTTTATTTTATTTTTATTTATTTATTTTCGAGACGGAGTCTCACTCTGTTGCCCAAGCTGGAGTGCAGTGATGTGATCTCGGCTCACTGCACCTCTGCCTTCCAAGTTGAAGTGATTCTCCTGCCTCAGCCTCCTGAATAGCTGGGATTACAGGTGGATGTCACCACACCCAGCTAATTTTTGTATTTTTAGTAGAGACAGGGTTTCACCATGTTGGCCAGGCTGGTCTCGAACTCCTGACCTCAGGTGATCCACCCGCCTCGGCCTCCCAAAGTGCTGGGATTACAGGCGTGAGCTACCGTGTCCAGCCCAAGTTGACTAATTTTATGTGTCTCAGTTTCCTCACCTGTAAAATATAGAGACTGGACGAAATGACCTCTAGACTGGCTCTGATCTGCCTGACTGACCTTAAGGCTGACAATTGGTACTGGGTTGGACTCCAGTGACTTGGTCTCCATTGGTAGGTAGCAGACTTCTGGAGGTGTCATAGGTATTTGGGACTCAAATTTGAGTCCAAGTCATTTGGTTTAGGGACTCAAAGCTAACAAGTGGAAGAGGGCTTGAGGCATGGAGTCTTACTCTAGCTAGGACTACTAAGACACCTTTACTATTATGCCTGCTTTCCTGCACTGCTTGGGAGATCTATGTCAAAGAACATCCTCCACCCCCATCCCCTGTCCCCAGTGGGCTAACCCATGGTCAGGCTTCAATCCTCCCTAGTTAATGGGTCATTTGATAAGCCATTCTTGTGGAGTCGCACTTCTAAGGGAAGTTAAATCTGATTTATTCTCTTCTGAGCTAAAAGGGTTGAAAGGAAGAAAAACCTGCCCCATCTCCCTTTTTCTAAAGGTAATAATCATCATACCACATGCTGGTTTACCAAAACATAAAAAATAAAATTAATATTATTGTGGGAAAAAATCAGAATAGGAAATAAATCAATTGAATCTTATATGTATTATTTCATTTCTGTACCATTGACCTTTTGAGAGTCCAGCTATTACATTTTTTAAATGATACCCTTATAAACATGATGAGATTAAAAATCAAAACTTAGGGCCGGGTATGGTGGTTCATGCCTGTAATCCCAGCACTTTGGTAGGCTGAGGTGGGCGGATCACGAGGTCAGGAGATCGAGACCATCATGGCTAACATGGTGAAACCTCGTCTTTACTAAAAATACAAAAAATTAGCTGGGTGTGCTGGCACTGGCTTTTAGTCCCAGCTACTCGGGAGGTTGAGGCAGGAGAATCGCTTGAACTTGGGAGGCGGAGATTGCTGTGAGCCGAGATCTTGCCATTGCACTCCAACACTCCAGCCTGGGCGACAGAGCAAGACTCTTCTCAAAAAAAAAAAAGATCAAAACGTAGAGGTGGCTCATCAATTGCTGTGAACAGGGAAGAAGGCAAGACATACTATTTCTTTTTTAGAGGTGGGGTCTCATTATGTTGTCCATGCTGGTCTCAAACTCATGGGCTCAAATGATCCTCCTGCCTTGGCCTCCCAAAGTGCTGCGATTACAAGCATGAACCACATGTCCAGTCAGAACATATTCTTGAGGTTACATATTAGGGTTTGAGGTAGTCTTTTCTAAGTCAGTAGTTACTGATCTCTGAGAATCCAAGGTTGCTCAGTAGCAAGAAAGCTTGCTGACCACGTCTGGGATCTGGCTTGACTTCCCATCTCTGGGAGTTAGTAACAGGGACTTTGCAACTGAACTGTGTCTGCAACTGTTTCCTGTCTTTACACTACCCTAGAGCTCAAGTGATATGTTTAGCCATGATAATTCAGTTCGTTGTAACTCCCACATTTTCCCATATTGTAGAGTAGTAACGTTGAGGCTTAATATTCTACCTCTTGAATCACATGCTTTGAAATACATAAAAATGTGGGGGAGTAAGTTAAAAAAACTAGTAACTTGTTCTATTGTTTCTTGAGAGGATAGCACATATATGTGACCTGAAGGAAATCTGATCAGCTTATCATCTGTTCTTTTTTTAAAATTGTGTCATTTGTCTTATCTTTATTTATTTATTTATTTATTTATTTATTTATTTATTTTTGAGAGACTGAGTCTTGCTCTGTTGTCCAGGCTGGAATACAGTGGCAGGATCTCAGCTTACTGCAATCTCTGTCTCCTGGCTTTAAGCGATTCTCCTGCCTCAGCTTCCCAAGTAGTTGGGACTACAGGCATGCACCACCACGCCCAGCTAATTTTTGTATTTTTTAGTAGAGACAGGGTTTCACTATATATTGTCCAGGCTGGTCTCGAACTGACCTCAGGTGATCCACCTGCCTTGACCATCCCAAAGTGCTGGGATTACAGGCGAGAGCCACCACGTGTGGCCTATTTATTTATTATTTTGAGACACAGTCTCATTTTGTGGTCCATGCTGGAATGTAGTGGCATGATCACAGCTCACTGCAGCCTCCTCCCGGGCTCAAGTGATTCTCCCATCTCAGCCTCCTGAGTAGTCAGGATGACAAGCATGCACCATCATACCTGGCTAATTTTTTTTTTTTTTTTTTTTTTTTTTTTTGTAGAGACAAGGTCTCACTATGTTCCTCACACTTGTCTTGAACTCCTGGTGTCAAGCAATCCTCCCACCTCAGCCTTTCAAAGTGCCAGTATTACAGGTGTGAGCCACCAAGCCTTTTTTTCCTATGAGATGATGTGTATGAATATCACATAAATATAAGATGTTTTAGAAGTAATTCGTCCTCAGTAACTTAAGCATATCCTAAGAGTGACAGAAAAAAAAAGTAATTCATCCTCAAAGATGCCTTAGCAGTAAGTTTCTTAAATGTACGCAGAACTTTGGAAGTGAATTCAAATTCTGCTCTTTGCCACTTTCCCCAATTTCATTCTGCCCCAAAGATCCTAATAGATAAGGAAACTGAGGATCAGAAAAACAAAAGGAATGAGTAGCCTAAGATCACAGTGGGTTGTGGCAAAGCAGAGAATGGAACTCAGACTTGCCTGATTCTAAAAACTTTACCAGCTCTACAGGACTGCCTCTAAGTTGGCTCTCCCCACTTTCATGATTGTGCTACAACTTTAGTGGCAGGGTTGGAGAATTCTCTGACCTGTGGAAGGCGCATCATTCAGTCCTTATCTGAATTTCATCCAGAAGTGCTTGAGTAGTAACCATAGCTATAGACTGTTCAGAAACTGAATTTATTTCCATCCCTACTACCCCATCTTTCAGTGTCAGCTCTCTCTAAAGCAATGTTTTTAAAACTTTTTTTCTTAAATGATAACTCATAGTTTGAAAAAAATGAATAAATAGTTTAAAGAATAACTGATTGCCGGGCATGGTAGCTCATACCTGTAATCCCAGCACTTTGGGAGGCCAAGGCAGGTGGATCATGAGGTCAGGCGTTCAAGACCAGCCTGACTGACATGGTGAAACCCCATCTCTACTAAAAATACAAAAATTAGCCAGGCATGGTGGTGCGTGCCTATAATCCCAGCTACTTGGGAGGTTGAGGCAGGAGAATCGCTTGAACCCAGGAGGTAGAGGTTGCAGTGAGCAGAGATAATATAAATATATACGTACATATTTATTTATTTATTTAGAGACAGAGTCTCACTCTGTGGCCCAAGCTGGAGTGCAGTGGTGCAATCATAGCTCACTATAATCTTCAACTCCAGGGCTCAGGTGATTTATCACAGCCTCTGGAGTAGCTGGGATTACAGGCGTGTACCACCATGCCCAGCTAATTTTAAAAAATGTTTTGTAGGCTGGGCACAGTGGCTCACACCTGTAATCTCAGCACTTTTGGAGGCCAAGGCGGGTGGATCACGAGGTCAGGAGATTGAGACCATCCTGGCCAACGTGGTGAAATCCCATCTCTGCTAAATAAAAAAAATTAGCCAGGGGTGATGGTGAACGCCTATAATCCCAGCTACTTGGGAGGCTAAGGCAGGAGAATCACTTGAACCTGGGAGGCAGAGGTTGCAGTGAGCCGAAATCGCGCCACCGTGCTCCAACCTGGTGACAGAGCGAGACTCCAGCTCACAACAAAAAATGTTTTATAGAAACTCAGTCTTGCTGTGTTGCCAGGCTGGTCTCAAACTCCTCACCTCAAGCAATCCTTTCACTTTTATCTCCCAACCCCTGGGATTACAGGCATGAGCTGCTGTGCCAGGCCTGTTTTTTCTCTTTTTCTTTCTCTGTACCACTTTCATGTAGCTGCTGCCCCCACCCCCAGAAAGAGTCTTGCTCTGTTACCCAGGTTGAAGTGCAATGACAGGATCTCGGCTCACAGCAGCCTCCACCTC
This sequence comes from Callithrix jacchus, assembly GCF_049354715.1. Classification (NCBI taxonomy): domain Eukaryota; kingdom Metazoa; phylum Chordata; class Mammalia; order Primates; family Cebidae; genus Callithrix; species Callithrix jacchus. The sequence goes on along the minus strand of NC_133510.1, from coordinate 63,692,620 downwards.
CCAGGTTCAAGCAGTTCTCCTGCCTCAGTCTCCCTAGTAGCTGGGATTACAGGCGCCCACCACCACACCTGGCTAAATTTTTTTTTCCTTTTTTTTGAGATGAAGTCTCGCTCTGTCATCAGGCTGGAGTGCAGTGGCATGATCTTGGCTCACTGCAACCTTCGTCTCCTGGGATCAACTGAATCTCTTGCCCCAGCCTCCCAGCTGGCTGGGACTATAGGCATGTGCCACCACACCCAGCTAATTTTTATATTTTTAGTAGAGATGGGGTTTCACCACGTTGGCCAGGTTGGTCTCGAACTGACCTCAGGTGTTCAAGGTCAGGTGATCCACCTGCCTCAGCCTACCAAAGTGCTGGGATTATAGATGTGAGCCACCATGCCTAGCCTGTGGCAGCTTTTTAGGAATATATTGATAACAACTACTATTGATATATATTTTAATAGCTATTATTATTGGAACTATGCTAAGCATGTCTTTCGCTTAATTTTTGTAGCTATGAGGATGGTATTTTTTCCATTTTACAAAGATAGAAAGTAAGGCTTAGAGAAATAGAGAAATTTTCTTTATGTCATATGATTAGTAGTTTAATATTTATTTAGTACTTAGTATATATCAAATACTTAAGTTATTTATATGTATGATCTCATGTAATCTTTATGATACCTTTATGAAGTAGGTGCGTATAAGACTGTTACCTCATTTTACAGATGAGGAAATGAATGCACACATACATTTAGTGACTTACCCAAGGTTCATAGCTAATAAGTAAAACTGGAAAACAAACCCAGAGAATTGGACTCCAGAACATTTGTTCCTCTGCATTGCCTCCTGTATGATTTACTGTCTTTACTATCTAGTAAGTGGGATTACTGAAATTTTTTAACCCCAGTTTAACTCCAAACCCACTAATTGTGACAAAATAATAATGTTTCCCCATATGCCATAGAGTATGATGTCTCTTAAGTCACTAGGATCAGCTTTGGAAAAGGGAAATATTAATTTGAACAAGCAAAGTACAACTGTCAAGCAGTGCTTACCTTTGGGAGAGAGATTTTTGCATGCTCTGCCCATGCTAACTCCCCTTTGAATTTATAGCTCCTTTCCGCTCAGAGTCATGATGATGAAATATATTCAGATTTAGATGATTAGAATCTCCAAGTCCCAACTCTCTGTTCCCTGCCCCACCAGCAGCTTTCTTAGCCCTCTTAGAAGATGAGGGAGTTGATTCAGTATATTCTTTCATCAAATATTGATTGCTTTCAGACTTACCCCTATACCATCCTCTGGAGATTCCTGCATGTGTTGAGAAAGTATACCTTCCTCTGCCTCTAATTTGGAGAGCTACAGCTATTAGGCCTCTTTGGTGTGGAGGGTAATCTAATCCCTAGGCACCAGCAAGACAGCTGCAAGTTGACGGTAGGTCAAGTTTACTGACTCTCAGACTTGATAGTCTTTCAGATTTGAAAAGAGGGCAGAAACAGTGAAAAAAATGTTGTTAATGAAACAGTTGATAATGAATATAATGGGTTGGTTGTATTTCTTTCTTTACCTTCAACAAAAAATGAGAAAGGATAGATTTTCTGTCAATGGGACCCTGGTTAGATCTTTAGAAATGTCTTATCAGGCAGACCAGTCATATATGAAGGATATAGCAGCAGCTATATAGCACCCTTAGAAGGGGTGACCTCTTATCCCACAACCCTAGAGTGAATCTCTCATTCTCACAATAGAGCTAAAAGAAAAAGAAGAACACAGCACCAGGATGCCAAGGAGATACTGGGAATCTAGTGTACCTGTGGGTGGATCTGGATATTCTTCAGGCCAACCAAAGGTTGATCAGTTTGTGTGACTCAAACAAAAAATCTTAAAGACCTGGTGGGAAATTACTAGGGAATTAAAATCTCTCAGTTTTCAGTCTCTCTATTTCAGGTCCCTTGGCAGTTAGAGATTATGTGATAGGGCAAACTCTAGAAGCAGTTCTTATTTTGCTGTTCCCAACTCTTAGAACTGAGTATCAGCTGCCCAGGACCTTCTCAGAGGTATAACCTGTCAATAGTGGATGATTGCAAGAGCTAAGTCCTCATAGGAGCAAGGAGATGAAGAGATTCTATGATTTCTCTAAAAAGCAATTGCAGTTCATTGGACCTATGTCTAATTTTATATACTTGTTTTTCTTGCAGGACTGTTGAAGCCTGGAAATCCCCTCCCCTTCCCCCTCCCCCCTTTACGGCATCCCCCTCCCTCCACCCTTTCCTACTCTGATAATCTGGCCATGACTAGCAGAAGCACAGCTAGGCCCAATGGGCAACCCCAGGCCAGCAAAATATGCCAGTTCAAATTGGTCCTGCTGGGAGAATCTGCAGTGGGAAAGTCAAGCCTGGTATTACGTTTTGTCAAAGGGCAGTTCCACGAGTACCAGGAGAGCACCATTGGAGGTGAGTGCCTTGGGGTAAGAGGATATTCAATGCTTGGTAAGGCTTTTTTCTTTTTCTTTTCTTTTTTTGAGATGGAGTCTCACTCTGTCTCCCAGGCTGGAGTGCAGTGGCGATCTCAGCTCACTGCAACCTCCATCTCCCTGGTTCAAGTGATTATTGTGCCTCAGCCTCCCGAGTAGCTGGGATTATAGGTACACACCACCACAGCGCCTGGCTAATTTTTATATTTTTAGTGGAGAGGGGAATTCACCATGTTGGCCAGGCTGGTCTCAGGTGATCTGCCTGCCTTGGCCTCCCAAAGTGCTGGGATTATAGGTGTGAACCACTGCATCCAACCAGTAAGGCTTTTGAAAAGAGAACTAGGACCTCATTATGGAGCTGCCCCTCTTAGTCCTATTCTTTTCCCCAGGAATGGAAACCCTTTATAAAAACAGAGGCCAGGCCCAGTGGCTCACGTCTGTAATCCCAGCACTTTGGGAGGCCAAAGCAGGCAGACCACCTGAGGTCAGGAGTTCAAGACCAGCCTGGCCAACGTGGTGAAACCCTGTCTCTACTAAAAATACAAAAATTAGCTGGGTGTGGCAGCGGGTGCCTGTAATCCCAGCGACTCATGAGGCTGAGGCAGGAGAATCGCTTGAACCTGGGAGGCAGGCGTTATAGTGAGCCATTGTACTCCAGCTTGGGCATCAAGAGCAAAACTTTATCTCAAAAAATTAATATATAAAAACAAAGAAAAATAATTGCCATAATGCCAAAAAGCTGGTATATGTTCATCCTTTTGCTTCCTAGAAGAAACAGAGGTTGACTTTTGCACACCAAGAAAATCCATTTTTTTTATGTCTGTCTGCCTCTTCCTACTCTGTTTATTGTCTTAATACCAGTGAAGTTGAATGTCATCTTGAGCAGATAAAAGTTGGTTTGGAGCCAGGCACGGTGGCTCATGCCTGTAATCCCAGCACTTTGGGAGTCTGAGGCGGGCAGATCATGAGGTCGGGTTCGAGACCAGCCTGACCAAAATGGTGAAACCCCGTCTCTACTTAAAAATACAAAGATTAGCCGGGTGTGGTGGTGCCCACCTGTAATCCTGGGAGGCTGAAGCAGGAGAATTACTTGAACCTGGGAGGCGGAGGTTGTGGTGAGCTGAGAAGCATGCCATTGCACTCCAGCCTGGGCGACAGAGCGAGACTCTGTCTCAAAAAAAAAAAATTTGGTTTGGAGCAGTGATTCGTAATCAAGAATGTATCAGAATTATTTGGGGGAGCATTTTCAACCTATTCTTGCTGGGGCTAGACCCTAGACCTACTAATTAGTATTAGAGGTAGGTTGAGGTTGGTAGTGACAGCACATGCATGTTTTCGGAAAAGCTCCTTAGGTGATTCTCATCAAAGTATCTGGTAAAATAGGCCGGGCATGGTGGCTCACACCTGTAATCCCAGCTTTTTGGGAGGCCAAGGCAGGCCGATCGCTTGAAGCCAAGAGTTCAAGACCAGCCTAGTTAACATGGTGAAACCCCATCTCTACTAAAAAATACAAAAATTAGCTGGATGTGGTGGCATATGCCTATAATTCCAGCTACTCGGGAGGCTGAGGCAGGAGAATTGCTTGAACCCAGGAGGTGGAGGTTGCAGTGAGCCAAGATTGTGCCATTGTACTCCAGCCTGGGTGGCTAGAGTGAAACTCCATCTCAAAAGAAAAAAAAATTAGCTGGGCATGGTGGCACACACCTGTAATCCCAGCTACTTGGGAGGCTGAGGCAGGAGACTTGCTTGAACCCGTGAGGCAGAGATTGCAGTGAGCCAGAATCACACCACTGCACTCCAACATAGATGAAAGAAAACAAAAATGAGGTGAAAAAAAAATCTGATAAAATAGGAGCTGGAACTAATGCAAACTATAAAGGGTATCTGTCTTTCCCATCTTTGCTACCTTTTCCCAGCTACTACCCCAAAATAGGGTGCTAATTCAATAAAGCATCTTTTATGGGAACTTCTATATTATTCCTTCCCTTTTTACTTTTATTTATTTATTTTGAGATGGAGTCTTACTCTTGCCCAGGCTAGAATGCAATGGCATGACCTTGGCTCATTGCAACCTCTGCTTTTCAGGTTCAAGTGATTCTCGTGCCTCAGCCTACTGAGCACCTGGGATTATAGGCATGTGCCACCACCCCTGGCTAATTTTTGTATTTTTAATAGAGACAGGGTTTTGCTGTGTTGGCCAGGCTGGTTTCAAACTACTGATCACAGGTGATCCAGGTGATCCACCCACATTGGCCTCCCAAAGTGCTAGGATTACAAATGTGAGCCATCATGCCCAGCCTCTTTCCCCTTTTTATTAGTCATCTTAGAAATGTATTCCTGGACCTGCAGCAGATTATATGAAAAAGTAACAGCCAAATAATATTAATGATGGTACTTGCCATCAAGCTTTAAAATATTCTTATTCTTTTTTTTTTTTTTTTTTTGACACTGTGTCTCACTTTGTCACCCAGACTGGAGTGCAGTGGTATGATCTCTACTAACTGCAACTTCTGCTTCCCTAGTTCAAGCAATACTCCTGCCTCAGCCTCCCTAGTAGCTTGGATTACAGTTGTCCACCACCACGTCTGGTTAACTTTTGTGTTTTTAGTAGAGATAGGGTTTCACCATGTTGGCCAGGCTGGTCTTAAACTCCTGATCTCAAGGTCATCTGCCCACCTTGGCCTCCCAAAGTGCCGGGATTACAGGCATGAGCCACCGCACCCAGCCAATCTTCTAATTAATTCTTGATGTGACTTTTGTCTGAAGCTATTGTCTTTGTCATTTGTTATGCTCCTATTTTGGTTAGAAGGATGACTCATATAAGTGCGAGTTCTTCTATCCCTCTTAGTTTATGATGTACCCCCATTCCTTAGCCAGAGACATTTCTGGCAGGATGGACTTAGCCAAGGGCAGTCTTAATCGTGGTTCCAAGACTTACATGTAAGGAGAACTCAAAACCTTTTCCTATAGCTGAGTATCCTGCGGGGGTGACTGGTCTTAGAGTGAGGGTAGTTATATTTTGAAGTGGGGTATGTTCCCATTCATCCTCTCACTTACAGCATCTTCCCCTCCTTTCTCTTATCCATAGCGGCCTTCCTCACCCAGTCCGTTTGTTTAGATGACACAACAGTCAAGTTTGAGATCTGGGACACAGCTGGGCAGGAGCGATACCACAGCTTAGCCCCCATGTACTACAGGGGTGCCCAAGCTGCAATCGTGGTTTATGACATTACTAATCAGGTAAGTGAGTTAAGAGGACTGTCCTTGCTTATATTTAGAGGAATTAAATTAGATGGAGTGGGTGGGCAGAAAACATGTTCTTGAAATAGCAAATAAGAGTACAAATTATGCTTCCAAGTGCTAAGAAGACAGAGAAAATGAATTATCAGAGACCAGTGGTTTCAGTAAGGGAAGGCCACCTGAAAGAGGTGAATTTTGAGACTCATTTTAAAAGGTGATAGATATGGGTTGGCAGTTATTTCAGTCTACTCATTCTCTAAATGTTTTCCTAGGAAACCTTTGCCCGAGCGAAGACATGGGTGAAGGAACTACAGCGACAGGCCAGTCCTAGCATCGTTATTGCTCTAGCAGGGAACAAAGCTGACCTGGCCAACAAGCGTATGGTGGAGTATGAAGTAAGGTGGCCCATAGAGTTCCTCTCTGATACTTCCTCTGTTCCTGGGCCTTTTTTTTTTTTTTTCAAACCAGCCCTCTCTAAAAACGTCAACTGAGGACATTCATTGTCTCATTCCCTAGTTCTACACCAAGTTAAATACAGCAACACTGTGACCCTAAGAGATTTTAGAGGAGTCAGAAGAAAATTCCAGAGCAGAGGGTTAGGGAAGTACCAGCTGTGAGGGTACCAATGTGAAGACAGGAAGGAGGGAGCAATTAAATTTGAGGTAAGGGGCTATTCAAGTGTTAGAACCCAAAAGCTCCCAACCAACTTACCCTCTCCCCTATAATTAAGCTTTCTGACATTTGTGTTGGACTGAATGGACATGGGGTCATCTTGAGGGAGTTGTCATCAAATTATGCATCTGGTCTAGCTAGCTCAAAGGGATATTGATTAAGGGGAAGGAACTTAGGATTTTGCCTAGCTCTTGTGCTACATGGGAGTGGAAAGGCAATACTTGTTCCCACCCTACATTCTGAGCACCAATACACCCCACTCCTTGCAGGAGGCCCAGGCATATGCAGATGACAACAGCTTATTGTTTATGGAGACTTCAGCCAAGACGGCTATGAACGTGAATGATCTCTTCCTGGCAATAGGTAAGGTCAGAACATCCTGAGGTCTTCCTTTTTCCCTCATGTATAGGCAGAATTATAGCTAACCCAAATCAAGGATAGGTGTGAGTGTCTCCTTTTGCAAAAACTTTAGGTATGGAAATACCTTAACTTTCTGTTGTGACCTCCATCCTTGGCTGCAGCTTGTCTTAGTTTGCAAACAGTCAACGCTCCCATCTTCAGAACATTCTTTTAATCTCTCAAATTCTCCCTTTTCCCCAGCCCAGTAGCTTTTTTGTGGGGGGTGGGGGCAGAGGGGTAGGAAAGTAAAATCTACCATACTTTGTTCTCTTCTCTTTTTATCTCTAGCTAAGAAGTTGCCAAAGAGTGAACCCCAGAATCTGGGAGGTGCAGCAGGCCGAAGCCGGGGTGTGGATCTCCATGAACAGTCCCAGCAGAACAAGAGCCAGTGTTGTAGCAACTGAGGGGGTGGCTAGCAGCAAACAAGTATGGAGCTAGCACGAGAGCTAAGAAATAACCTCCATCCCTACCCCTCAGCACACGGCCCCTACGGTAACAGCACACTGAGCCCTGGCTCCCAAGGGCTGCCTCCTGACAGCTCCGTCATGGCACTTTTTAACGCTTCAGCAACCAACACCAGGCAGCTGTTGCCACTGGCCTCCTACCCCCTACTCTGGGGCTTGGGGGTCAACTCCCCCCAGGACTTACCTTCCAGAACAAACTTTCTTCACTTTGTATTATAGGTACAAGACAGTGACTTACTTATCTTTCTCCTCCTCCCTAGTGTTCCTCCCCATTAATTCAGAAAACACTTCTGTCTCCTTTCCCTTCCCCTTTCTGCTTTTGGTCAATCCCTGTTCTTGATCCTCTTTTCTCCTCTCCCCAGGATGCAGAAGGTGGTAAACCCAGGAGCTGAGGAAGGAGGTTTCCAGTTCATTTACATTAAGGGCCCTGGGGGAGAATAAAGCTCAGAGCAGGAGGGAGTAAGGAAACATTTCCTTTTTTATTTTATTTGGTTTGAGTTTCTCATATTTGAAAACATTGTGGTATCCATGAATTGGCCTTTTAGAGGGTGTTCCTAGGTAGAGGTGAGAATGGGGAGTCAAGCTCTCAGGCACCAGGCAGGAGGTGTCCTGTAAGCTAACTGGGCAGAGGTGTAGGTACAGTGTTATCTGTGGCTCTGTAACTCTTCCAAGGCCCAGTTTCCCCTCACGCAACCTCTTAGGTAGCATCTCCCAATCATGGGGATTGGACCCCAGAGTCCTCCAAAGAATCTTCACTGGTTGCCTGCATCTTTGGCTCTGCTGTGATCTAATTGGAGGAGGTTTCTGATACCCATCCTCTGATTTATACATATGCATTTTTTTCCCTCTGGCCTTTAGATGGCCTCAGCCCCAACTACCATATGCCCCTGCAGTTTGCACTTTAATTGATGGTAGTTCAGTTGGGGTACTTGTTTTATGGAAGTTTTGATTGATTTCCTTGCCCTCCCACCTTCTTTTTAATTCAATGAAATCTAAGGTTAATACGAGGTTTTGGGAGAGGTTATAGTTAAAAGTACCAGTGGCAGCTATTTAAGTCCAATCTCCACTGTCAGCTTCCTCCAGCTCAATTCTTAACCTATATTCTTTCGAACCTAGCTATTGAGTATAGGTTTGCCTCTCCTGGAGAATTAACTGAGCAATTGAGTAGTGTCTCAGGATAGCATAGGCCAAGGTAGGGGAGTAAAAAGGAGGTCAGGCAAAAGGGAGGAGTTTTCTATCCTTTCCCAGGTTTCACACTCAATTTGATATCCATTACCATGTCTTTTCTACTTCCCTGTAAATAGATATGATCTTTATTCCTACTGTACAGTCTATTCTATCCTCTGCCTCCCACCAGGCCCTGTTTCCTTTTTCGTTTGTTAACATCTTGAATTTAGTCCCTCCATTCTTAATCCCCCATTCCTTTCCACCATGCAACCAGTGGTTTAATCCATGTACCCCTAGGGGCTAGTACCACAGAGGCCTCCTTGTGGCACCCTCATATCATACCACCTGTTCCTGTGGACAGGGAATGACCGGCACCGAAGGTACCTTACAACTGGTTCATATTATCAGAGGACCTTGGTCCTTTCTAAATCTTTAGCCTCTCTTCATATCCCTCATTGGGTGTTTTAAGATTTATCTGGAAGCCATCAAGGCAAAAGAGAACTTTAAGTTCCTTGTTCCAGCCCAGAGTTTTGGGAAAGAAAGGAAAGGTCACAGTGACCTAGGATTGGAACCTTTCTGCCCTTTTGGCTTGCAGACTACCTTCTATCCCAGAACAGCTGAGAAATCTATGAAGCTGAGATTCTGAAGGACCCAGCTTAGGTTCTTCCACTTAGGCCTCAATTCCCTTCCTTTTCCAGGGGCAGCCTTAGTTCCCATGGCCCTGAAACACACACATTTCCCCCTTCCTTTCCCAGAAGCCACTGGCCCACCAAAGCACCCAGTGCATCCTTTTTATAAGTGGAAGAACTAGGTTGGCTTTCTAAAGTCTCCTAGAAACGAAGTTCTTTCTCTCTGCAGCTTTCCCCCATGGAGTAGGAGTGAAGATGTTCATTGTCTTGGGGCTGGGAAACCATTTTCCCAGGCTTCTCCCTCCCGCACCCCCATAGGAACAGGATTTGGCCTTAGCTTCTGGGCCTACCGGCTGCCTTCCCTCTACTTCCTACCAGCTCTTCTGCCTTCCTTTGAGCTCTGTTGGGCTTGGGGATCTTAGGGTGTTTTTTTTTGTTTTTTTTTTTTCCCAGCTCATTTTTTTCTTCTGGTCAGTTTTTTTAAGGGCGGGTATTGTGGGTTTTTGTTTTTGTTTTGCTTCTAAGAAAGTATTTGCCTTTCTTCCTCTCCCAACATAACAATCGTGGTAACAGAATGCAACTGCTGATTTACCAATGTATTTAATGTAAGTAAAAAAAGGAAAAAAAGAAAAGGGCATTGGAGTGTTGCTTTTTTTCTTTTCTTTTTTTTTTTTTTTTTTGGTATTTGTTTGTCAGGTACTAGGAATTTGGAAGAAAGGATACCCAGTAATGTTTTATTGAATCAGAAACACACCTTCCCCTGCATATTGGTATGTCCTTATTCCCTTTAATCTTTTCTTAAACATCCAGTTTGGAAAATATCCCTTCTATTGCTATTTAATCACCCCTATTCTAAGGCTACTAGATTGTTCATCAAATTGAACCCTATTGTATCTTTTTTAGGCCATCTTAACAGAATGTGTATGTATAGGGTGTGGTCTGTGGATCTTTGGGCCCACTGATGAGATTGGAGGGAGGTGGTGATATTTGAAGTAGGATACAAAAATGTATGTGCATATTTCTAGGATCCATTTTTATATGTTTCTCAAAGGGGTTCATGACCTAAAGGTTGAAAAAAATCACTGAGTTAGTTTTTTGGTTGATCTTGTGGCTTCTACCTCAATGGGAAAATTTCCCCTGGATCTGCTCTTGACTCCTAGTGTACTTCAAACCCTCCAGTCCATCACAGTCTAAAAGCTGAGGGAAGGGAGATGAAATAGAAAGGATTATATATAGTTGCAGGAGGTTTTAAATTCCAGAAAATCTTAAGGATAGGAAAGAGGATTGGTACCAGACAAACTTGGCATTTTAGGCCCGTCTCTGTCAACTGACAAGCTGTGGCCTTGAGATCACGTTAGTTAGTGCTTTCTGCCTCTGTTTCTTCATCTGTAAAATAAATGCTGAAGATTAAGGTCAATTATGTAACGCATCTGTGTAGCACAAAAGTAGATGACACTATTAGGAAGGAAGCTTTTTAGATAATCCCTAACTGACTTCTCTATATCTTCCTTGGGCTGAGACTGTTTTTTAACTTGCAGCTCTATGTTTCTTTCTTTCTTTTTTTCTTTTTGTTTGTTTTAACTGGTAGGATAGATTGGGCATCAGTCTTCTTCAATAATTTGATTGTATACAGATTGAAATCCTTTCCATTTCCAAGCACTTAAGAGGCAAAGCCAACTTTTCACTGTCGGTTCCCTTACCTTATATCTCTTAGTAACACCGCCCCCCCCCCCACTCCTGTTCATTGACTCCTGGTAAAAGCTCTAGTTGGAGAGCCTAAAGGAAAGGAAAATGATCTTTCAAAATTAAAGGTGAAAACCTTCACTGAAACTGATTAAAATTGTAGCTCCACCCTCGGGCCTCTAGATGGCAGTGTATGGACACATTTGCCCAGGTTAGGGGATTAGATTTGATAAATTTTGTTCTGCATCAAACGATAAAAGGGTAATAGAAAATGTATCCTATGAGTGTCCTTTACTTTAAAAGACTACAACCTTCATACTTTTGGGTGTTAAGCTGACATTGCTCTTGTTAAGGGGTGGTGTGTTTTTGATTTTTGAGGTAGAGTCTGGCTGTTGCCCAAGGCCGGAATGCAGTGGCGCAATTTAGGCTCACTGCCACCCCCGCCTCCTGGGTTCAAGCGATTCTTCTCCCTCGCCTCCTGAGTAGCTTGGACTACAGGCACCCACCACCGCACTCGGCTACTTTTTTGTATTTGCAGTAGAGACTGGTTTCACCATCTTGGCCAGGCTGGTCTCCTAACCTTGTGATCCGCCTGCCTCGGCCTCCCAAAGTGCCGAATTACAGGTGTGAGCCACCATGCCTGGCCTTGGATGGTTTTTTTAAGAGCTGGGGTCTCGGCCGGGCACGCCTATAATCCCAGCACTTTGGGAAGCCTTGGCGGATGGATCACCTGAGATCGGGAGTTCAAGACCAACCTAACCAACATGGAGAAACCCCATCCCTACTAAGAATGCAAAAAAATTAACCGGGCGTGGTGGCACGTGCCTGTAATCCCAGCTATTTGGGAAGCTGAAGTAGGAGAATCGCTTGAACCTGGGAGGCAGAGGTTGCGGTGAGGCGAGATTGAGCCTTTGCACTCCAGTCTGGCAACAAGAGTGAAACTCCATCTCAAAAAAAAAAGATGGAGTCTCGTTCTGTTGCCCAGGCTGGAGTGCAGCGCCTGCGATCTTGGCTTAGTGCAACCTCGAACTCCTGGGTTTAAGCCATCCTCCTGCCTTCAGCTTCCCGAGTACTGGGACTACAGGAGTGTACCACCAAGGGGCGATTTTTCTTTTTTTTTTTTTCTACACAAAATAAAAGATTGCTATTCAGTGTTTGTTCACTTTTGTTTGTGGAGAGGTTCGAGTAGCCCAAGGAATCTCAAATTCTTGGAACCACTATTTAAGGTATTTGTTCTTGTTCCTGGATATGAGAATTCACTGACCTTGCTTTCCCTAAAAGATAAACAGGGTAGTTGTAATCGCAACTGGATAGAGGTAGGTCTACCCTGGGGTAAAAGCAGAGATCACGGCAGGGCGCGGTGGCTCACGCCTGTAATCCCAGCACTTTAGGAGGCCTAGGTGGGTGGATCACCTAATGTCAGGAGTTCAAGACCAGCCTGGCTATCATGGTGACACCCCATCTTAAAAAAAAAAAAAGGCAGAGATCACAGCCAGGAGAAACTCGACTGGATCCCAAGGCCTCCTCCAGAGTGGGGCGGCAGGGGCGTCTCAAATCTCCCACCTCTCAGCCCATGTTTTGGATTCCTCGTCACCTTCCACACTGCCTGAGCTCCGGACACACAGCCCCGGTGCGTGAGCGTCCCATTCTTTGTGCTCAGGGGGTTGTAATGGACTCCAGAGTGGAGCGAGAGTGACAGCAAAAAGAGCCAGTCTCTTCTCCGAGGCTTCCTGGCAACCTGCCTGTCTTGGCTCCAGGAGGCGGGTGCAACAGCTTCGAGGCTCCGCTTCCAGCCAATGGCTGGGGGATGAGCTGAGGGGCGTGAGTGGGCCTTCACTCCAGCCGGACTTAACAGCCGCTGGCCCCGCCCCCTTCGCGAGAACTCTCTGAGCACTGGGCCGGTTTAACAGTATTGCTGAGGACGCTGGACCCGGTAAGGGGTCTGGGGGTGGGAAAGAAGACGGGGAGGAGGGGGCTGCTGAGTCAGGCAGCGGAGGGGGCCTTAGCGCCCAGGTGTGCTCTAAACCTCAGGGACAACAAAACTACCAGAACCTGCCTCCACTCCCTCTGGATGCTTTTGAGATCGTGGGGTATTGCCGCAAGACCCTTTTGTATCCGGATGCCGGACATATCTTCCTACGTAACGTGCCCGTGGGGAGTGAGGGGTTATCACCTGCACCAACGGGTGGCATATCTGTATTACAGCAAAAGGCTGGCCCTCCCAAACCTGGGATTCTGGGCTGAGTTCATCTGTGAGTCGGCCCTACCTGCACTCCTCCCGTCTAGTACAAGCAGGCTGCTGGCATTGAGGTAGGTGGCAGAGAGAGTAAGGGTCGCTTGGCCTAGGGGCAAAGTGAAGACTGCTCCTATTCCCATCTCTGGGTTTCTCTGCCTCCCTACCCACCACCCACCCGCCCCGACACATTGGTCTCCAGCATCTCATCAGCAGTTTAGACATTTCTCACCCCTCCTCACTTTGGCCCTGCTGGGTCAGTGCTTTCTGTTCAGCAATATGAGGAAGAAATTCTTGCAGGGCAGAGAGCAGAAAAATTACATTCCTTCTCCAGCCTGCCCCTGACACTCTGGCCATTAACTCTTCAATTTGCTGAGCTCACTGCTCAGTGGCATAGACAAGATGGAGGTGGTCCAGGACCCTGGGTTGGGATCCAGTTATGAGCTGGGTTCCATTTTTTTAGGGTGAAGGGAGGGAGAGTTGGAGACTAAGAGGCCTTCAAAGACAGTTACTACAGTAGTCTCCCCTTATCCAAGGTTTTGCTTTTCAGAGTTTCAGTTAACCATGGTCAACCACTTGGAAAATAGGTGAACATAGTAGAATAAGATATTTTGAAGCTAGAAGTGGTGGCTCATGCCTGTAATAATCCCAGGACTTTATGAGGCCAAGGTTGAAGGATCACTTGAGCCCAGGAGTTTGGGACCAGCCTAGGCCACATAGTAAGACCTCATCTCTACAAAAAACAAAACAAAACACCATACATGGTGGCATGCACCTGTGGTCCCAGCTACTCAGGAGTTTGAGGCAGAGGATGGCTTGAGCCTGGGAGTTTGAGGCTGTAGTGAGCCAAGATCATGCCACTGCACTCCAGCCTGGGCAAGAGAGCAAGACCCCGTCTGGGATGGGGGGAAGCCAGGCACACTGGCTCATGCCTGTAATCCCAGCACTTTGGGAAGCTAAGGCAGCAAGATTGCTTGAGGCCAGGAGTTCAAGACCAGCCCTGACAACATCGTGAGACTCCCATGTCTACAGAAAAATGAGCCAGGCTTGATGACACATGCTTGTGGTCCCAGCTACTGGGTAGTCTGAGGTAGGAGGATGGCTTGAGCCCAGGAGGTTGAAGCTGCAGTGAGCCATGACTGATAACTGACTTCATCACCCAGTCTTTTTTTTTTTTTTTTTTTTTTGAGACAGGGTCTTGCGCTGTTGCCTAGACTGGAGTATGGTCACACCATCATGATTCACTGCAGTATCGACCTCCTGGGCTCAAGCTATCCTCTCATCTCAGCACTCTTCTCCCCACCACTCCAATAGCTGAAACTTCAGACAGGCACGACCACACCCAGCTAATTTATTTTTGTTTTCTAGAGACACAGTCTCACTATGTTGCCCAAGCTGGTCTTGAACTCCTTGGTTCAAGTGATCCTCCTGCCTTGGCTTCCCAAAATGTTGGGATTACAGGCATGAGCCACCATGCCTGGCCAAAAAATAAAGATATTTTGAAAGAGAGACCACATTCACATAACTTTGTTTTTTTGTTTTGAAATAGGGTCTCTCTCTGTTGCCAAGCTAAAGTGCAGTGGCACAATCAGCTCACTGTAACCTCAAACTCCTGGGCTTAGATCTTCTTACCTCAGCCTCCAGAGTAGCTGAGACCACAGGTGCGCTCCACCATGCCCAATTAACTTTCTATTTTTTGTAGAGATGGGGTCTCCAACTCCTGGCCTCAAGCAGTCCTCCTGCCTAGGTCTCCCAAAGTGCTAGGATTACAAGAGTGAACCACCATACTCAGCCCTTTTATTACAATATAATGTTATAATTTTTCTATTTTGTTATTAATCTCTTACTGTGGGTAATTTATTAATTAAAATATAAGAGGTATGTATGTATAGGGGGAAAAAAACAGTAATATAGGGTTTAATACAATCCATGGTTTCAAACATCCACTGGGGGTTGTAGAACATATCCCCGGTGGATAAGGGGTTACTGCTATACTTGTTGAATCTTCATGTTAGCTCTGCAAGGCAGATATTTTTTCAGAGATGAGGAAGCAAGTCCAGAGAGGCTTGGTATCTTGCTCAGCCAATAGGGCTGGTTAATGAATAGTAAGATACAGTTTCACAAACCCAAGGTAGTTAGCCCCCAGAATCTGGGCTCCTTCACCCAATTAGTCTGCCACTACTTTTTTCACTTTTTTATCCCTGTTTTAAGTCAGTCTGAGCCAGGTGTGGTGGCTCACACCTGTATTCCCAGCATTTGGGAGGCCGAAGCAGGCAGATCACCTGAGGTCAGTAGTTCGAGACCAGCCTGATCGACATGGTGAAACCCTGTCTCTACTAAAAATACAAAAATTAGCCAGGTGTGGTGGCAGGCACCTGTAATTCCAACTACTCGGGAGGCTGAGGCAGAAGAATCGCTTGAATCCGGGAGCCAAGATCGTGCCATTGCACTCCAGCCTGGGGGAAAAAGCAAGACTTTATCTCAAAAAAAAAAAAGTCAGTCTGCCCCTCAGTTGTCCTCTGCTGACTTCAGAAATAATCAACTGGCCAGTAGACATTTGGCTCTGGTCCTTTAGGCCCTTGCCCCAGGAATGGTTCTCTATGGTAGACAAAGTTCAGAATGGAAAGATGGAAGACAGTTGATGCTAAAAGCACCCATTCCTCCTACCCCATTCCCCACCCTCATTACCTGACATCCTGTCAGCACAGTCTATCTCTGAATGCTCCAAGTTTTCTCTAATGGCCCATTTGGACTCCCACTCTCTAGACTCCCCATTTTCCCAGAAAGCTCCTTGCTGACATTCTGTGTGTCTCCCTCCTACCCATTCCCTTAGGTCTCCCTAATATCCCCTCCCAAGGTCTCCCTGTCTTGATCCCAGAATCTTCCTTCTACAGGTCTGCTACTATGCTGCTGCTGCACAGAGCTATGGTCCTCAGGCTCCAACAGGCCTGCAGGTAGGCCATCCCATCCCAGGACTTGCCTCCTAGCCCCCATCTCTGGCCCTTAATGTCTTTTACAATGTCTTACCTTCCAAATAAGATAGTTGAGAGAGTGTCCAGGGAGGACAGAGAAAGCCAGATCCCATTTTTCCCACCTATCCCTTGAGAAACTGAGTTCCAACTGAAGGAATAAATGGCCAACCATGGAGAAAATAAGTAGATCCTAGGCCTTCACTGGCCCTTTCATGTGACCATACGTGCTACTAAGAAGACTTCTCTCTCTTCCAGACTCAAGTCAATCCACTCAAGGCTCTGCATTCAGGCCTGCTCCACAAATGAGTCATTTCAGCCCCAGCGCCCCAGCCTCACCTTCTCTGGTGATAACTCCAGCACCGGGAGATGGAGAGTCATGGGGACCCTATTAGGTCTCGGTGCAGTGTTGGCCTATCAGGACCATCGGTGTAGGGTAAGTGGGGAAGGGACTTCATTGTCAGAATAGACTGGATGCAGTGGCTCACACCTGTTATCCCAGCACTTTTGGAGGCCTAGGTGGCTGGATCACTTGAGTTCAGGAGTTTGAGACCAGCCTGGGCAACATGGCAAAACCCCATCTCTAGTAAAAATACAAAAATTAGCCAGGTGTGGTGGCATGTTCAAGAGGCTGAGGCATGAGAACCACTTGAACCTGGAAGGCTAAGTCTTCAGTGAGCCGAGATCAAGATTGGGCCACTGCACTCCAGTCCGGGTGACAGAGTGAGACTCCATCTCAAAAAAAAAAATTTTCAGAACAAAGGAATCAGCCCTAGTAAACTCCACAGGCAACCCAGGCTGTGACCCGTGTTCTTGCAGTTACCACAGAGTTCACAGTCACACAGTCTTCATGCACAATGGAGATGAAATCTGCTACCTTCAGTTCCCAGTGACCAAGACTGTGGGTTGGGTCAGGATGAACTAGAGTGATTTCTTCTTAATAGTCTCCTTTTTGTCTTATTCCTTCCCTGCTGACAGGCTGCTCAGGAGTCAACACACATATACACTAAGGCGGAAGTGAGTTCCCATACCAGCCCTGAGACTGGGATCTGGGTGACTCTGGGCTCTGAGGTCTTTGATGTCACAGAATTTGTGGACCTACATCCAGGGGGACCATCAAAGCTGATGCTAGCAGCTGGGGGTCCCCTAGAGCCCTTCTGGGCCCTCTATGCTGTTCACGACCAGTCCCATGTACGTGAGTTACTGGCTCAGTACAAGATTGGGGAGCTGAACCCTGAAGACAAGGTAGCCCCCACTGTGGAGACCTCTGACCCTTATGCTAATGATCCTGTACGTCATCCAGCCCTGAAGGTCAACAGCCAGCGCCCCTTTAATGCAGAGCCCCCCCCTGAGCTGCTGACAGAAAACTACATCACACCCAACCCTATCTTCTTCACCCGGAACCATCTGCCTGTACCTAACGTGGATCCAGACACCTATCGCTTACACGTAGTAGGAGCACCTGGGGGTCAGTCACTGTCTCTGTCCCTGGATGACTTGCACAAGTTTCCCAAGTACGAGATCACAGTCACTCTGCAATGTGCCGGCAACCGGCGCTCTGAGATGACTCAGGTCAAAGAAGTAAAAGGTCTAGAGTGGAGGACAGGAGCCATCAGCACTGCACACTGGGGTGGCGCACGGCTCTGTGATGTGTTAGCCCAGGCTGGCCACCAACTCTGTGAAACTGAGGCCCACGTCTGCTTTGA